>NC_081828.1:95186407-95560157 GCF_030867095.1 Alligator mississippiensis | reverse complement strand
ATGTGTGTGTGTATGTCTGTGTATGTGTATATGTGTGTGCATATGTATATATATGTGCATATGTGTATATGTGTGTGTATGTGTATATATGTGTGTGTATGTGTATATATGTGTATGTGTATATGTGTGTGTATATATGTGTGTGTGTGTGTATGTGTGTGTATGCATATATAAAAATTATAACGTAACAGCTATATATAACAGTCTTATAAAAGTTAATATACATCTATAACTTAACAGCTATCTATGTTAGAGATGTATGTTATAACTATATATATAACAGCTACATACGTATAGCTGTTAGTTTTATAGATATAATTGTTATAAGAGCATTTCTTATAAATAAGTCTTACAGGTTTGTACGTATGTACATGCTTTTATAGGAACACTATTAGGGTTGTAACGTCAAAAATTTAAAAGTTGAAGAAGTATCAGAATAAACATTTCTGTTTACCCACTTCAGGAATATGCCCTATGATACAATTTCATTACTGTGATCCCATATTTTTTTTCATTACAGCCTTGCTGCTTAGCATGCACAATGGATGGTACTTTCTTCATGAACACCTATTCGGTATTTTTTTATCTTCATTCACCGTGTAGTCCCACAGGCCTTAGATAACCACTCACTGCTCAAAGCCCATAAGGAGACAAAATCATTCATGTCCTTGTGGGCCTTTCCATGGAACTTATCAGTGCAGGAAATGAGTGCTTCACCAATATTTATTTATCTTCACCATATGGGAAATGATACTGTTATAACTAACTAGATTTGCCTCTTCTGCTTTTCCCCCTTTAAACTGCCTGTGTCCTGATCCATATCTTCTCATTTGTCTCATTGCCTATCCTATCACACATTCTACCCTTCCACAGGCCTAGTCATGTCTACATATTCCCTGCCCCTATCCTTTCCTAAATTCTTTGTCAGTATTCTCTGGGCTCATCCAATATCCATTCCCCATCCTTCCACCCAAGCTTCTTATCCTATTTGACTCCCTTCAACCTAATGGCTCCTAGTTTCCCTGGCCTAGACTCATTTTATTCTATTCTCTGTTTCCTTTCTCAGCCCATCCCTGTCTCTCCTCTCCAACTCTAAATCTTAATTTTTCTCTCCCATGCACTGGGAGACTCCAGTCCCAGGTTTTGCTTCCCTTCTAGGTTTCTGTCCCAATAACCTTTCAAGCAGATTCCCCCTCCCTGTTCCCTGAGTCCAGCAGCAGGGTTGTTTATAATCTCCCCATTGCAGTTGACTGAGTAGGTACTGGGATTCAGGAGCTGTGGCCTATTTTCCTGCCTCTGCTTTTGAACTTCTATCTGGTCTTAAGTGAATTCATCTTTCTGCACTGCTTTTCATTTCCAGTCTGCCTTGTGTAGACAGTAAATTTTCTGGATGCTTATTCAAGGTCTTATTCAAGGTCTGTATGCTTATTATGTGTTTGTACAGTTGATTGGTACATATTTATCCCAATCTTTCTCTAGAAAGAGGAAGTTAAGGGGAGACCAGGCTTCCTAATCTTTCTCTGTTTCACAGTTTTCTTATGTGCATATGAAACGCAAGTAAAACCAATTTGCTTCTGAGCCTTCTTAAAAATTTCAATCAATATGTTTATGCTGTTTGCATTGGCTGTCAGTTTAGTGTTTAAGCTGCTCAGGACAAAGACCATATATTATGTATCTCACGCTGTACAAACATCACCTTCCTACTTAACAAATAATAGTGTAACCACATGAAAGAATGTTCTGAGGGTGTGGAGCTTGCCTGGGATATGTCTACCTCCAAAGCTGAACAGAGAAGAGGAAGACTGGTCTGAAAAGACTTTCAAGGAAAAATATATTTGTTGGGCAAGTACTTCCTGTGCCAGTTCTTGGATATGTCCAGAGCAGCATGGGGAATAATGATTACAGTGATTCATGGCTGGTCTTAATTGGGTATAAAGCAGGAAGTGGATTTCTCATATATTTTAACAGAATCCAGTTTTTGTACAGAATGGAATAGCCCATTGTTAACTGTCCTGTTCAGCTAGCTTTTATAACTTCTAGAGAGAGAAGGGTATGAACAGACTGAAGGATATGCTTGTCTTTCTTTGGGTTTTTTTCAGAATACACAAATCACACTTGCAGAAGTATGTGCACAATTACAGCTTTCTTGTGATAGATATGAAGTGCTAGGAAGGCAGGAAAATTATTTCAGTATAATAACAGTTAGCTCTTTATCTTGGGAAGGGATCAATTTATGCTTCCATTCTTTTACAGTTTGGAAGGGGTGGAGGGAGAGGTATTTGCAAATGAGAGAATTCTGACATTTGACAAGAACATCTTTAGTGATTGATGTTTATTCTCCAAAGTTAGGAGTTATTGCACTCCATTGAGTCAAGGCACATTTAAAGGAAAATGATTTACATGATGTCTCCAAAAGAAACTATTGAATATGTAAGATTTTTAATGTGATGGCAACAGCTTACTACTTAATGAAGGTGCCATTTCAGTTGCATCCAAGATAACTAACACTTCCATTACTGATCTTCAGTATGGTGATGATTCTGTCTTGTGTGCCAACGCAATTGAAGAACTCCAGGCCACTCTTTATGGCTTCTGTGAAGCATATTAAGTGCTTGGACTTGCTGCCAACTTCATGAAAATCAAGTTCCTTTACTAAGCCACCCCACACCAACCAGCTGTGCCTCTATACATTACAATTATAGGGCAAGCCTTGGAAAATATTGAGCATTTCCCCTACCTAGGTGTAGCTACCTTTCCCCAACAGAAAACATAGATGACAATATTCAATACCAGATAAAATCTACCAGTGCTGCCTTTGGATATGTCTGAAACTGTCTTCCATGATCATAACCTTAGGACCCAAACCAAACCTCTTGTCTACTGGGCTGTTGTCATTCCTACCCTGTTGTACAGGTGTGAAACTTGGATAAGACATTGAAAATATCAGAAAGCTTTCAGATATTATCATAAGCAACATGTGTGGAAAATCATCTGTATCAACTGGAAAGACAGAAGAATGAACACCAGCATTGGGGCTCAAGAAAACTCCACCAGCATTGAAGCCACGTTTATGTGGCACCAACTCCATTAGACAGGATGCATATTAAGGATGCCTTGGACAGTGGCTCCCAAAACAGATCGTATACTTTAACTCAGCAAAGGTCACTGGTCTAGAGGTAGGCAAAAGAAGAGATTGAAGAATACCTTGAAGGCAAATCTGAAGAATCTGCAGTATTAAAATCAATATGTGGGAGAAACAAGTGCTGAATCTCATCCCCAATGGTGCTATGATATAGGACAATGCATCAGTTACTTTGAATAAACTTGCCTTACTACAGAGGTGGATAGATGAGAGAGACAAAGGGAAAGAGCTGTGACCCAACATCTACACCTTTTTTCTGGAACTATTTGCCAGGTCTGCGGTCAAATGTGCAGATCTCAGATTGGCTTCCTCAGTCATCTCAGCTTCACTATCACCTGGCAGCTTCAATACCAACTATGCAGGATAGGTTGCTAGGCCAGCTAACCGTTCCCTAGTCCTGAGATTAAGCAGAAGCAATTCATAAACACAAATAGGTATTGTCTCATTGAAACTCGATGCTGTAGGCTTGCTTTGCAATGTCAGTGAGGTGCCGGAGACCTACTACCTCTTGGGCAACCTCATTCCTATTTAAAAACTTCCTTGAATTGACTGAGCATTTTACTTATTTGGGAACAAAGGATATTGACTGGAATGTCTGGAATTAAGATAATATAGTAGTTTTTCTCTTCAAAACATTTTTCAAATTAACTAATCTTCGAAAGCTGAAATCTGAGGGAAATATCCCCATACCATATTGTCTTAGTCTGGTAATGAATTAATATAAAAATAATAATATAAAACATATTATATGTTTATATTACATAATATAATTATATATAATATAATTCTATTATAAGATTGTTTGTAGAAAATGTAAAACTTATGTCTAATGGATATGAAATCAAGAACCTTTGATTCTTCCATCAGGCTTGTAATTCATAAAAGGTTGTGTTCCTCATGTATTAGTGAAGTTAGACTTTTCATAAAGGAACAGAGGGTTTTTTCTAACTAGACACGTGTTTTAAGTATTTCAAAGAGCCTACAAGATGTTCTTTTTAAAAATGGCTCAGGGGAAATTAAAATATGATAGGGAAGTGGAATAATGGAGGCCAGCAAGTACTTTTCTATGTTATCCCTGCCAGAAGGGTATATATCTGGAGTAGAAAAAGGCATACCAACTGCTCATGGTATGAAATAATGTAATATACAAGTAGGAAAGTTTCAGTTCAGGGAGATGGAAGGGGTACCATTTTGCACAAAGAAATGATAAAAGTAGGGGAAAAAAAACCCTTTACAATCTTCAGAATCTTTTCAAAACCTTGGGTGTCTATTTCTTTCATACCTGGTTTGTATTTGACATTTGAGGAAAATCATCTCAGCTGTTGTTGAATTATGACATGGGCAAAAACATGCCTCTGAAAAATTATGGTTACAGTTTTGGAGGAGGGCTATCTTAAAAATAGCTGTTGAAAATTGAAACTTGACACTGATGATATCCACACTGAGAATATATATACATATATATGTAACCCTGGCGGTGGGGCTACCCACAAAGCCACAGCTGGAGGTGCCCACAGCCTGGACCCATCCACGCTCCTGGAGTGAGGGAGGTTCCCCTCACAGGAAGGCACCTAGTCTCCCTGGACTTTCTACTTGACACCACACAATTTACAACTATGTACACTTTATTTACAAAGGGTTTAAGAAAAGGAAACTAATCAATACACAACTGATAAACTGTCAGAGACTTTTTCACACCCTCAGTCAATAATGTTGTACACAATGATGGCCTCGGATGATCTGTGTACACAGGTCACCTGGACCTGATGTCTGGGTAGGTGAAGCTTGGGCAGGTCCTTGCTGTGAGGGTCTCATGAGGCATGCCCCAGGGGTTGCTGTGCTACAGGCAGATGCTTCCTTAGCAAAATTCCTGTACGATCACTTTCCCTGCCTAGACCCTCGTCCCCTGACACACTGTGAAGCTTGTACGTTCTACACCTGAAAAGCCTGCAATGCCTTCACCAGCTCTACCTCCAGAAGATCTTGGCATAAAGTGGGAGGATTGTTGCACAGATGCCAGTGTCCTTACCAATGCTAACACTACCAGCATAAAAGCATTGATTATTCAATATCAGTTGTGGTGGGCAGGGCATTGTGTGCCTATTCCTGATGTATGTTTACTAAAATATTTGCTATACTCCCAACTCAGCCAAGTACAAAGGACACACAAAGGGCCAAAGGAAACACTTCAAGGACACCCTCAAAGTGAACATTAAGTGTGGCATTGATACCACAAATTTGGAAAAATCGTCCAAGACGAGGCTACATGGCAATGCCTTGTGAAAGAAGGTATGTCTTACTTTGAGGAAAACTACCTTGTCCTGGAGGCAGAAAAATGACAGAAAAAGATGAAAAAGAAACAAAACCAAGAAATCTGTTGTTTGTCCCTCCCTTTTAATCAGTACTTGTGGCGTCTGCCAGAGATTCTGCAGGTCTAAGATCAGCCTTCTTAGCCAAATTGAATCCTACTCCTGGAGTTGCAAAACTGGGCAGGTGCCTAGATTCCATTGTGGTCTGAAAAGTTCCATAGACTCTTATAGATATGCTCAGAAATTACTTGGCTCAATCACCTTGGTTCTGCGTGAACGTATGTATGATCTAGGTCATAACTGGAAGGCGACTGTATTCTGTCTAAGTTCCCAAACCATTAGGGTCTGCAGAGGTCACCAATCCTGCCAGCAATTTTCAGTTCCTGAAAATCCTGCTGCGTAGTGGAACAGCTACAGTGATTTCTCTTATTGGACATGAACAGTAGGACCTACCTTATGTGCATTAGCACAGGGGTTAAAGCACTGGTCTATGAAGTGTGAAACCAGGATTCCACATCCTCCTCAGCCTGAAAGAACTCAAATGGACAGGTCATACTTCCCAGGAGAGGGCCTAAACAGCCAAGCTAGAGAGCGGGGTGGGCAGGAGCACCGTCCACCTCTTCTGTTGAAGATGGGCAACTAAGCAACCAAGAGGAGAGGAGCCACAAGGCAACAAGGAGAATAAGCAAGATGAAACATCTCTCTGCAGCCCCAATGCTGAGGGGGAAGGGACAGATTTATGGCTGTTTTGTAAGCAATGACCACCTCCTGCAAAATGTATAAACAGTCCCAATACCAGGAGCTGGAACCTGGGATCCCCTCACCCTAACAGAGTGTCAACTCCTATCAGTGAGCTATAAACCCAAGACTCCTCCTTTCTGGGCAAATACTCTAACCATTAGGATACGGGACAGCCATTGTCCATCATTGTTGTCAACCATATTTGGGGGCCCCCTGCTGCTGAGGTGACAGATATGCCTGTCTTGCCCTCCCCCGTTCAGGCAGCTGCACTCAAAGGGGGAAATAAGAAAACCCTGCTTCTTATTCTAGTGTTTCCTACTGGTGCACTCTAGCACTTCCCTGCTCAGCGCTTAGGTGTTTTGGATTGGATGATGGCAGTGTGGTAACCCTTTCTCCAATGACTTTACAGGCCTTCAAACATCTAAACCTGTCAACTTGCATTGTCCTTCTGGGGCAAGGTGGCATTCTTAGGTGTTGAATTGCCTATGTGGAGGTGCCTGTGAGACTGATTTGTACCTGTCCCTTTACTACTAGGATTTTCTAATTTAGAAATTTTAACATACCTTACACACTAGATGTGATCATTGTTGCTTTAAATGGACACAAAGAATGAGTTTAAGGCTTCTATGCTTGCAGTATTCTATCTGCCTCTTGCCAGTCTAATTCATGACTGAAATAGCAGCAGTTTCCTGTGTCTGGCATTTCTACTTAATCTTCATCGATCCCAAACCACATTTCTCTCTGAACAACCACAGTGGCTTTTGTTGATAGGCTAACATAATTTACAGGTGAAGAGAAGGGGGTGTGTTTTTTTTTTTAATACTATGCAGCACTTGTGCTTTATGATGGAAAGTTGTGGAATTATTTTGCTGTGTTGGAATGTGCACTCTCCTATATGTGTACTTTGAGATTACAGATGTCAGAATTGTGCAGCTTTGTATTCTATAGACACCATGCTGTAGTCTTAAGGTGCTTTTGCAGTAGATGTCCCACAAGGGGGATGTTGGCTTAACTTGCTTAGAATTACAAATTCGTAAATAGGATGCACTGCCATAAGGGTATCCTGTATATTTCTGCAATAGAGATGAATCAAAGAGCACAGCCTTAGTGCCCCCAGGTGTCAAGAACAGATGGGTTCATGTCATCATTGTGAAGAAGTATTAGCAACCTGAAAACCTTGCAGACATTTCACAATCTATTTCAATTACTGAAACTACAAAGTATGAGTCATGTTTACTTTTTGAGTACCCCGTAAATGTAAGAACTGGCCAGATATTTTTCTGTTGGATTTAAGTTTATCTAAATTATGAGTTGACAGTCAGACTGCTTGCTAAGGATTAACAAATCAATTACACCTGAAGTATTAGGAGCTTTTGGGGTTTAGAATTCCATAATACTTCTCTGGTTTAGAGTTTTTCCAATTTCTTGAAACATTTGTCTGGCAAATTAGATTTGATTTTCAGTTGCTTAAATTATATAACATCCATTTCCATGCAGCTCCTACTTTCTATTAGGTTGCTGTTAAAGAGACACATAAGCTCCCAATAAAATTAATTGTAGTTTCATGTGTAGATTAGAAGAGAGAATTTAGCCCTTATAATGCAGCATGGCTTTTGAGGAATAGGATGGGCCATGGATGGACCTCTTGCTCAAAATACTAATTTACCTATTTTGAAAGTTCAGAGTGGGGGAGGGGCAGGTTTTTTTTCTCTGTACTACGCTTTGATTTTCTGTTGAAATGTTTGTTTTTTCTTATTTGACAACTGTTAGTACACAGGAGTGTGCAAAAGTGATTTTTTTATATACTCTCTATGATCTTTGAAAAACTAAATTTTTTTTAGCCTATCCTTTATACATTATATTGAATCTATGTACTATATTAAAGCACTACTCTCTTGTGGCTTCTTAAAGCCTTTTGTTTGAGGTTCCTATAGCCTTATATAAAATTTGGTTGCTCAGATACTTATTATAGTTTGCTCCTCTAATGAATTTACCTGCTCCAGTCTTTCAGGCATCTCAATTCAGTTTATTTTTTGAGGAAGTGTTAGTCTGAAGTCAGGCAGAAGGTAGGTCTACAATCAGATATACATCTCTGATTTAGTTAGTCTATAAGCCTGCCTACACACATGCTTGGGTGTGGCTGTGGGGTGTTTTAATTAGAGCAGATCTGAGAGAGCCACTCTAATTAAAATGCCTCACTATGACATGTATTAAGCCCCTGTGCATTTAAACAGGGCTGCAGAACACTTTAACTAAAGCTCATTTGATGAGCTTTAATTAAAGTGCCCCCACAGCCATTTTTAAATGCAGGGAGGGCTTAATAGATGTGATATTGCAGCAACGCAGGGGTGTTCTAATTAGAATGCAGAGTACACTCTATTAATTGAGTCTGCTCATTCACTTTCTAATTAGAATGTGAACAAACACATCTATAAAGTGCAAGCCCACTCAGCCTTCTGCCTTTCTGTTTTAGAGGATGTTGACCAATGAAGAAAAAAACACCAAAAATTGAATAATAATATGGTGTTACATAACCTGGGCTTTAATTCTTCACCCAATCATTTTTGCTCAACTGATATGCCACTTACTATTTCACATCACATCATATAAAGATCACAAGGGACTGACTTCTAGCTTTATTGCAAAATAAGGAAGAAGATTCTCTCTTCCTCTGCACTTTCTCCAGTAAAGATGAGAGATTCAAATTACACACTTCATATGAAAAGAATGCCACATTCTACATTCATTGGTTTAGTACTTTACAATTTATTCAGGTTGTTAAAGTTCTGCAATTCATTGCCAGTCACTTTGTTTCTTCATATTATCAAGGGACACAAGGAGTGACCTTTTCAGCCAATTTTATTGTCATATTTTACATAGGTTGAAGATGTCAGCCACAGGGTAGGTGGGAGAAGGGGGAAAAGAGAAAGGGGTGGTATGACAGTACTCCTTATATAAAAGAGCTTTCTCCTGGGATGAAATTGAAAAAAAAAAAGTTGCAAATATTTCTCTTTATAAATGAGAAAATGGGTTACACTTGATGGCAAACTTTGAGTGAGATTGGTGAATTGGAAAGCTGACTTCATGTGAGTGACTCCTTCGCAATCAAAATTTTTGGGGGCTTCATAATAATGAGATCTTTTAAAATCCATATAAATATAAACTGTGAGAAAGCAGGAGGACAATTTTACTAGGTATGTTATGCTCATGATATGTAGCAATCCTCATTGAAGCAAACAACAGAATTTGGCACCAGATATGGGGACTTTGGGGGAGATAAGTGTTGAACGTGATAAGGGAAGCCTTGAGAACATAAGAAAGAAAACTTGTCAATAAACCTAATTTTACCTTTAAAAAAACAAATGATTTAATTACCACACTAATGTGTAAATACATTTATTTGCTTTTACAGTAGGGATGTGGACTTTTTATTTTTAAAGAGGTATGTTTGGAAATAAGTTGACAGAAAAACATTCATCAAATTCCAAAATGTATAACTGATGCAAGAGTCAGGGTCAAAATAACCTCTGATGGAGGCAGTCATAACTCATGTTGAGCATGGTATCACACACATGCCCATGGCCATGTCAATGGCCATACACTCTTCTGTCCCTCACCAGGATGAATAGAAAAAGCTCCATTGGCTTCAGCAAATATGTGGTCTTTTCTACCAAGTTTGAGGTTGGCTCAATCAGTCTAGTAGATTTGAGCAGATCTGAAGTCAGTTGTCAATGCAATTAAACTTTTTCATTACTTTTTTTGTAGAAAATTTTAGAGAGAAGTAAGGGAACACTCTCAGGAATCCAGTCTGCTTAATCTTCTTAAAATAAGGGAATAAGCAGACAAGGTTCCTTGGGTGAATTTGATATCTTTTATTAGACCGATCCAAATAGTTGGAGAATGTTTATTAAGCAAGCTTTCGGGTTCAAAAACCCTTCGTCAGGCTAAGGAAGTTTCAGCAGTTGCTGTGTGCTCTTCCTGGATGGAATGAAAAGTAAACAAGCCAGGGGCTGGGCTGGGGAGTCAGTTATAATCTGCCTGGCAACTGACTCCCCAGCCCAGCCCAGCCACGGGCTTGTTTACTTTTCATTCCATCCAGGAAGAGCACACACCAACTGCTGAAACTTCCTAACCCCTAAAATAAGGGAAGGAACTTTAATATGCATTTAGTGAGATAATCTGATTTCATTTTTTTGCTTTCAAAATGGAATAAAACCAATAATGAAAACTTTTGTTAAACAGTTTTTTAAAAAACATTCTATATTCCTATATGTTTCATTTCCAGATGTAAAATTAAACCTGTAATTTCAATTTTGATTTGTTTAACCTTAAAAAGACAAGAAATGGTGCATTTCATTAAAAAAAATTCTAAACAAAACTTATGAAATCTTCAATTTTGAGAATGTCAGAAAGGATACTTCTGCATAATCAATGCACCTTATTTCATTCTTTTTAAGATTTTTGGTTCTCATGGCTTTAAATCAAAATCACTTCCTCAGATTTAAAACAAAAAAGTTATGATTAAAACTGCCTGGCTAGGTACAGATAGTCAAAAAGCCCGAGGCTGAATGATTCAGTCTTTGCAGGTTAGTCTAAAATGCACAGATTAAATTGAAACAGAAGTGAACAGACATTTACCCTTGATTCAGGCAATGCAACTACATGCCTGTAGTGGTTCAGGCCAGGCTAGAAGCTGGGAAGGGGGTGCTAGACCATGGTTCTCTGGCTGTGTTCACTTCCTCTTCCTGCTGCTCCCAAGGTCTCTGGGGTTTGCAGTCCAGAAATACAACAACAGTACTCTGCAGGGTTGCTCATCACTTCCTCTTCCTGCTTCCAGGTACCTCTGGGATTTCTTGCAGTTGCAGCCAGCAGTAAGTTTGAGCAGGGGAAGGGGTGTTTAACCCTCATACCTAGCCCCAGGCCGTAGCCAGGGTTTGCCTGGGGCAGGGCAGTTACAAGTTTAAACCAATTTCTGATCACTTCAACCCGTTTATGTGTAACTTCTGTCCCTAGCCCCTGACTTTACCTTGTTTATTCTGACACATTTGCATTCTAAAACCCTACATATAATTCATGTTAGTTGACTAGGAGGCAGAATATTTTCTTAGCCAATAAGTAGCAGTAGGAAAAAATATAGATTGCTATACATTTGAGCTCAAAAATAAAGAAAAGATAACATAGAAATATCCTTTTAATATGAAATGCAGTAAAATTTTTAGAGTCAAACAGTCAATTTGTCACTTACTAGTTTTCATTATATAAATTCAGGATTCACTATTCCTGATCCATCCTAGACAGTTACCTATCCAGACTGTTCTTGAAAGCCTTCAAAGAAGATTCCAGTGTCCCCAAATTGCTTGTTTATGGTCCTGCTATGTCTTTCTCCCTTCTACAACAGCTTTGCACATATTTGAAGTTTGCTATCACATTGCCTATCATTTTTTTTTCTCTAAATTACATATATTTGGCATATCTGCCTTTCCTTCTGCACCTTCCTTTAAAACCCTTTTTGTAACCCTTGTAACTTGTCTTTGGATTCATGCCTAATATCCTTATAATTTTGTACTCAAAAGTGTACATAAGGCTGTGTCTTAAACCTAAGCAGTGTCTTGCAGGGGTAACTAGTGCCTCATGAGTCTGGGGGAGCACAATTTGTGGGCAGGCCCAGGGGTGGGCCAGAAGCCCCATATCCACTCCTATGCTTCTGTGCCATGGCTTAGTGCTCCCCACCCCCTTTTACAAGTAAAAGTGTATACTTGTATATCTTTTCATAGCAACTGATAAAGTAGGTTATCGCCTACAAAAGCTTATGCCTTTCTGAAGGAGGTAGTCTTTAAAGTGACACACTGTCCTGCTTTCTGCCTTTTCTTCTTATGATTAAAACTGGGGTAAAGAGAAGCAAAGCCACTTACTTGAGATCACAGAGTCAAGCAGAGCCAGTTATAGCAGTCAAGACTTCCAGATGCTTTTCCCCATTCCTAATTACTTAATTACACTGACTTCCATAAAGTACACTTCAGCCCTTCCACGTATGAAGAACAGAGGAAAAGAATGTAAAGTAGAATTGACATACCATGCACATCTGCATTCCAAACCTTTTCCTCCTGCTGTTGACATCTTGTACCCAGGGCTTCAGTATCCAATTTTAAACATACGGAATTCTGCCCCTTATCTAACAACTTTCTCCTTATGTAAGAAAATGCTCACCACTTTGCCATACTCTAAATGAATTAAATGAATGTCATCATCAGTCCTGACCAACGTTAAGTGTGTGTACACATGCTGTAGGAAAGTGGTTATTTTGGTGGAATTCCTCCCGCCTTCTGACCATGTAAGTGGATTCTTGCAACCAGAAAATTGTATTTAAGGAGTCAGCTATTTTTTATCTAATTCTGTGAATCATTACTAAGCATTTAGAATGGACTTTAATATTCTGAGAGGTTTTTAGCAGTTTTTCTAATACACAGCATTTATTGCTCAAAAGTGAAAAATTCAGTAGCAAGACCAGGAAAGTTGCCAAGAAGCTTGAAAGTTTCCCTGCTGAGTTTAATATAAAAGCAGGGGCATTTAATTTTTTTTTAGCAAACTGATGTCCACATGATTGATATATTTTTCATTTAGTAAAAGTGTCTATTTGTGCACACGTTTCATTAGAGATTTATGTTAAATATACATTGAAAGTTTGGTTCATGACTATGTTGCATTGATTTCCAGCCCCAATTCACTGACCCTTCAGTTAATTTTAAATACTTGCAAGGAGCAAAATATGTGCCTTGCTGATTATAAGCCTTTAGGACAGAATTTAAAATGCCGAGCCTGATATTATACCTGCTTTAGTTTAGGTTATGCACAGTGCCATGAAGGTCTAGCTCAGAAGCAAAAGGAAATTGTGTCAAATGTGCTT
The DNA here is from genome assembly GCF_030867095.1 of Alligator mississippiensis. Classification (NCBI taxonomy): domain Eukaryota; kingdom Metazoa; phylum Chordata; order Crocodylia; family Alligatoridae; genus Alligator; species Alligator mississippiensis. The sequence goes on along the minus strand of NC_081828.1, from coordinate 95,547,061 downwards.
ATTTCCCAGGACCATTTTATCACATAATAAACTAGTAATGTCTGAAAATATTGCGGGAATAATATGATTCAGCCACCTCAGCTATGTGCATGCTTGATGTAAACTGCAAAAAACCTCTTTATGACAGACAGCAGGATTCCCTAGCTATAGGGAATATTATTAATGCATTCCAGAATAGTCTATCTAGCACTCAGCTAGAGAAATGCTTTCAGGTGTCATCTTTTAGGATTCAGTGTTAACATCAGGGAATATAGGAACATTCTTAGTACTCTGTGGGCATGTCTACATGAGATGTTTACTGCAGATAGAAACCCACAGACCAACATACATATCTGCACAGAACCAGCAATCACCTGAAACACACCAAAAAAGCTGCGATATACAGCCCAGCCCTCAGATACCACCGCATCTGTACTGAAGAGAACACCCGGGATTGCCACCTCACCAATCTTAAAAAGGCTTTCATCCAGCAAGGACACTCCTCCAGAGAGGGAGATTGCACGTTTGAAAGAGCCACCTGGATACCACGTGAAGAAGTTCTGCAGTACAGAAGAAAAACACCCACAAATCGCACACCGCTGGTTATGACGTATCACCCCTCCCTTGAACCTGTACAGAAAATCCTCCAAAAATTGCAACCTATATTAGAAAGAGACCCTATTCTTAAAAAGATCTTCCCAGAGCCACCCATCCTAGCCTTCAGACAAGCACCGAACCTCGCCAACCTCATCACCAGAAGCAAACTTCCTCAAGCCCAGAACACACCAAAAGGATCCAGACCGTGCCATGACAAGAAATGCAAAACCTGCCAACACATCTCCACCACCCCTACTATTACTATCCCCCACAACAGAGCCATCAGCATTCCTGGATCTTACACCTGCACCTCCAGAAATGTAATATACCTCATCCAATGCACCAGATGCCCTGATGGAAGATATGTAGGAGAGACCAGACAACAACTGCGTACCAGAATGAATGCACACCGGAAATCCATCAAAGACAGAAACACTCAATTACTGGTGGGGGCACATTTCTCACAGGAGGGCCAGTCTCTCTCCAATCTCTCAGTCCTGATCCTCAAGGGAAACTTACAAACTCGTCCCAGAGACGAGCCTATGAGCTCCATTTTATCAACCTGCTGGATACTAGAGATCAGGAATAAACATAGACATTGGATTTTTGATACATTACAATCTGCCTGGCAACTGACTCCCCAGCCCAGCCCAGCCCAGCCCCTGGCTTGTTTACTTTTCATTCCATCCAGGAAGAGCACACACCAATTGCTGCAGCTTCCTTAGCCTGACGAAGGGTTTTTGAACCCGAAAGCTTGCTTAATAACTATTCTCCAACCATTTGGGTTGGTCTAATAAAAGATATCAAATTCACCCAAGGAACCTTGTCTGCCTACTGCAGATAGACTAATTCGCTCTGCAGTAAACTTCCCGCTTTCTGCTTGTGCAGCCCTGTTAGGTTTCATGAAACTAATTAATTTGTAGGAGGGTAGTACTTGTATTTACAAATACTTTTATTTACAAGTACTACCCTGCTGTAGAGTTTTTTACTTCACAGCAGTGCACATGTAGATGCTGATGTGGCTGGCTGGGGCACGAGGATGCTTCAGTGTGGTGACTGCCTGTCAGCTAGTCCCGTGCTGGAGCACACTCATGACCCAGCCAGCTCCTCTGTAGCATGTTGAGGTGGGTCGGCAAGCCCCAGGCTGGCTGGCTGACCCCCCAGGCTCCCTGCCAGCTGGGGTGTTCTGACCCAGCTCAACATGTTGTGATCCTGGGCATTCATGTAAATGCAGTGCCTGAGAGCTATAAATTCTGGTGCAATATGCACTGAAGTTTGTTGTTGCATGTTAACAGCATGAGTAGACATGCACTGTATGATCCAAAGCACTTCCTTGTTAACAGGAAATGAGAGTAGTCTGTTGAAGTGACCTTAAGTTTATTTCACTGAACAAGTGTTATCAGAATACAGGCCACTATTATTCCAATGCATCAAGGTACAGCTTTTACCTGTGAATAATCATGAGATAGGCATAGTTTGCTCTCAGATATGGCCTTTTTTGACCGAGTAACTAAATCCTTGGATGATGGTGTTGCCGTGGATGTAGTCTTTCTAGAATTTAAGAAGGCCTTTGACACAATCTCTCACCCCATCCTCATCAAGAAATTAAGCAACTGTGGCATTGATGCCTACACAGTTGGATGGGTAAAAAATTGACTGATGGGGTGCACACAGAGAGTAGTGGTGGATGTGTTGTACTCAACCTGGTGAGATGTGAGCAGTGGGGTACCCCAGGGCTCGGTCCTTGGGCCCACACTGTTTTAACATCTCCATCAGTGACTTGAACGAGGGGGTGGAAAGCACGCTGTCCAAGTTTGCTGATGACACTAATATGTGGGGCAAGGTAGACACACTTGAAGGGAGAGAGAGGCTGCAAATTGAAGGGAGAGAGAGGCTGCGAATAGATTTAGACAGACTACAAAAGTGGGCAGATGAGAATAGGATGGAGTTCAACATAGATAAATGCAGGGTGCTGCACCTTGGGAGAAGGAATCCACAACATACATACAGGCTGGGGAGTTCCTTGAAAGCACAGAGGCAGAAAGGCATCTTGGAGTCATTATTGACTCCAAGATGAACATGAGCCACCAATGCAAGATCGCAGCCAGCAAGGCCAGCCATACCTTGTCATGCATCCAAAGGTGCATCTCAACCCGGTCCAGAGAAGTGATACTCCCCCTCTATGTGACCTTGGTCAGGCCACAGTTGGAGTACTGCGTCCAGTACTGGGTGCCGCACTTCAAAAGGGATGTGGCCAGCCTGGAGAGGGTTCAGAGGAGGGGCACCCGCTTGGTGAGAGGGCAGCAGGACAGGCCCTGTGAGGAGAGACTGAGGGACCTGTGCAACCTAACTATGGGTGGTTGAGCCCAATCTATTCGAGTAGGTCAGGGACAAAAGGGTTCGGGCCTTTCCTCCTTCTTCTGTCTCTCCCTCCGTTGACAGAAATACACCGGGGACGCAGTGAGATAAGAAAATCGCTTTTACTCACTATTCAGGCAACAATCTCGTACAGCTGTGTCAGGAAACTAGTTCACCAATTCCTCGGGAGCTCTTGAGCATACTCGGGTTGTTACGCCTCAGCTCTGTATTCTTGGGCAACCCTGGCACAGGATGCAGTCTGTCTGACTCACAAAGGACTCACCCCCCCTCCCTCCCCTCCTCTACCTAAACGAAACTGATTAAGATGCAGTGAGAGACGCACCTAAAACTCTCCAGATAAGGGTGATAAGAGTGAAACAACTGCCCTAGGTCTCATTTACATCCGAGATGGAACCAGATGACCATTCATTTACATGAGAGATGGAAAACAGAAAGCCTGAAGCAGAGACTGCAGTGAATTCTGGGACCAGAGAAGCAGGAGAGCGCTGCATGATGGGGAATCTGTGCTTCCAATGTTAATCAACCCATGTTCACACACATCCAGCTCAGCATTTATCAGACCAGTTCTAATCTGGATTTGCTAAGGACTTTTCTCCCCCCAGACACACACACACAGCTCTAAGTTTAATAGGCATCTCGGGCCGTACATTCCCCGGTCCCACTATGGGAGGCCTATTTAAACTTGATTGACTAAAACTCAGTTGCCGGGTTAGGGAATGCTGAGGCAAGAGACCGAGTCAGAGGGGGTACGGGCAACATTTGAACAATGGTTAAGGGTTCATCACAGCATCCAGCCTGCCTGAGCCCTAATCCCAGGTGTTGTCGTATCTTTCCCGAGATGACTGGTGGGAGTCCTCTCCACAAAAGGTTATGAGCACCCCAATAATTGCTTTAAGTCTGTTAAAAGACTATAGTAAAATCTGGAAAAGTCATGCTAAGCTGAGGCTTGTGCACAACAAGTAAAAATCCAAAATCCTGATACTGCAAGCTATCTATTGTTCCTGAAGAAACCATGAGATATCCCATCAGGATATCTGCCATCCATAGGAATCTCAAGCTGGCTCCCAAGTATTTGGGTTACTCCCTAATCTTAAGTGTTTCCTGATTATCAATCAGTTTCCTGAGATGGTCCAAACCAGATAACCCCTTGTCAATAGAAAAGACAATGATTTACACTACTGAGGGTGCTTCAAAGCAGCTCAACTGAGGGTATAAAAATCTGTAAGTGTGTGTGCTTAAATAAAGGAGAAAGAGAAAGAAAAAGAAGAAGCAGGAGGAAAGAGGGAGAAAGAAAGAAGAAGAAGAAAACTCCTGTGCTGACACCATCCCTTGTCGTTCTTGGGACGCTGGAAGAACAGATCGTCTCTCTCTTCAAGGATTGTGCTACGGACTGTGCCTGTCAGCTTTGCAGCCTGGGTACCGTGGACTCAGTGAGATTCCCAGCGTTCTCTCTTCTTTCTAGGCATAAACTTCTGAACCTGACCTGTATCAGTTAAGCTTGAGCTAAGTTTCCCCAAATACTTAGTGAAACCAGGGTAGTATTGTCATTGTTTGTGTTTGTTTTTCTTTTGCATGTCTATTACTACTAGTACTATTATACATTTCATATGCTTAGCAATAAATAACTTTTATAGGCAAACTGGAAGTAATTGGGTATATTTTTCCTTCTCTGCTTCTTTTTCCTCCTGTGCTCTGCAGCAATGCTTCTTTTAGCTAAGCTAAAGATCCCTGTGAAGCCCAGAAATACTGTGGGGTCCGCTCATCAAGAGGGTACCTAAGGGGATCAGCTTGTATATATTGATTGACCCAGTTTAACTCAGACGTGCCCTTATGAACTGAATGCTGGCCCATGAGGGTGTCAGCTGGACACCCAGCTGGATTCAGAGGGATTCTGTTTACCTGTGTGCTTGTGTTTGACTGCATTTTATTGTTGCTCTTATGAACTGATTCTTGGCATATGAGGGTGTCAGCCTGTCCATGCTGATCAGCCCGGCCAGATCAGGCGTGTCACGTTAATTTGTGTGTGTTTGTGTGTATGACTGATTTGGTGACTGGAGGAACCCAGTCCCATTGAGATTGAGTCCTGCAAGATAGCTCCACTGGGGGTGAGGGCTTGCAGAAGGGAGAAATACAGCTCCATATAGTAACACAAGCAGCACATCGACAGAATCACCAAGACCCTAGAAACTATCCCTAATAAATGAGCACACCCCAAAGTAATGGGCAAATTTGGTAACAGGGTGGTATACCAAATCGTGATGGGGCCGTCCAGGTTTTCGCGGACGCAGGACCTCCGGCGAGGGTGATCAGTCCTCTCTGATATTACGCGGGTCCCCCCCGTTGTTTTGGCGCTCTCCCCTTTTAACCGGGCAGCGTCTGCCCGCCCCCTGCCAATCAGCCCGAGTGGGAACGCTGCTAACCGTGCCCATCACTCCTCCTCCCCATGCTATGAGCACAGCTTGCTGTCACATTGGTATTTGGTCATATCTTTTCTTATTTCTTTACCACAAGCCCCCTTGACCAAATGCCAATCTTGAGCTTGGTTGGGCTCAAGAACTCCCTTCGAATACAGACAGCTGATACAGGTATATAATAAAATACTAAACAATGACTAAGTCTAATCAAGTCTGTCTAGATGCAGCATGACGTTTCTGCCGGGAGGTCATCGCCAATGGATTCACTCGTGGCGACGAACCTCACATCGTGTTATGCATTGACGACTTCATGCCGCTTCGGGCTGGAAAACAAACCTCGGGGTTCATTAATAACATGTACTAAACTGTACTGCGTCGACTTAGCCAATTATGATGAGCTAAGACGGTGCGTGTGGGTGTGACTGCTTCAAGGGAAACAAGATGGGTGTTTGGGTACTCGCCGGGCTCGAGTACGACACTGGGAACTGGAGTTGGACACTTACTGGTAGCTGTGGGAATAGTCAGCCACACTTTTTCTTGGGATGAGTAACATGGCTTCCAGGCTGGACGTGGCACCAGGGTGCGTTCATCCCATAAGGCTTTAGTGGCGTTCATGGCAATTAGTACATCGTTATTGTACTTGGTCCAGTTCTTAAATGATCCATTTTCCCTCAGTCTTAGCTGTTCCTTGTACAGTCCTATCTGGCGCTCCACGACACCATTCGACTGCGGATGGTAAGGGAGATGATGATGCCACTGAATATTGTGCTCCATCACAAACTGCTCTAAACTTCTGGAGTTAAAAGGTGGTCCTCCATCGGAATGTATGACATGGGGTACTTGCCAATGAGCGAAGGCAAGCTGTAGACATCCCTGAATTACAGGAGCGGTGGTCTTCCTTGTGGGGAGAAGGAGGATTTGACGGGTTCCCAGGTCATTAATTACTAATCCCTTATTCGGAGGTTTGGCTCCTGGGAGTGGCCCGAGCAGGTCCACTTGCCACACCTTTCCTGGAGCAAAGTGTGCTGGGTCATAGACACCTCTTTGGTGCTTGTGATGCACCGGTTTCTCTCGTGCATAAGCGGAGCAGGCTTGGACTATCTTTCTCCATTGTTTTACACTCGGTCCTTCGCTGCCTTCTTCCCTCCAGCGTGCTTGTGCTCTTTTTGCTGCAAGGTGTCCCCAGCGCTCATGGAGCCAAACGAGAAAGGGATCAATGTCTACACCATCGGCGACATGTAACTGAGGCACTTCCTTCTCATCCATGGATCCTTGGTGTGCCAGCAGCTGATCTATAATGGCATGCACAGGATCTGTATTCGGTTGGTGAGACTGTGTATGTTTAATTAAGGGGTGAACAGAGAATTGTGACAAAATGGTCTTGACATCGTCCCAGAGAGTCGTGTGTTCCGTAGCTTGCGCCTTTCCGGTGACAATCCTGTATATATATTCTGAATCTATGGCTATAACAGGTACCGGAAGCGTCCCGTCGTGGTGACGGTAGGCATGTTCAAGAGCTAATTGGAAACCTCATAGTTCAGATGCTTGAACTGACTCTTCTGGATGAGACGTTTTGAGCTCGTAGTCATGACAAGGGTCACAATAATATCCATATTCTCCGCCATTGTGGGATGTACCGTCTGAAGCTATCCATGCTGGGGACATGGTCCCATACAATCGCGGGACACTGGAATCGTCCTCTTCAGTGACTGAGATCACCTCTCCATCAGCGACTTGCCACACCGACCAGTGATACTGGTGACGAAGGACTAGGGCGCTCCAAGTCTTCTCCGTGCCCTGATACTCTGGATGGACTCTGCTAGGATTAAGCAGTCCTAGTGTGGTGCCGCCGGGTGCAACAAACACACCTGGGCTCGCTGCGAGGTGTTCCCCCAGTTGGGCTGCGAGCATAACCTTCCCTAGACAACCATATCGATGTTGGTGGCTTTTTAGTGTGCGATGACCCGTATATGCGAGTTCTCCCATTTCGGTGTCATTGGCTGTAAGCCAGATATGCTCCGTGGTGTAGCCTGCATGGATCGTCAGGAGGCTACTGGCGGGGGGCGTGATCAGGCGCATCGCTTCGACCTCTGCCATAACCTGTTCTAGTGCAACTTGGTCATGCTCACTCCATGGGACTCTGTCGCGTCTTCTTACGGATTTGCTGGATAATTTTTAGATGTGATGGCGTCATGAAGTTACGGAACCAATTTAGCTGGCCTAGCAAGCCTTGAAAGTCTGCCTGCGTAGTCGGCCAAGGCGAGGACAGCTCCGGGGTAGCATTGTGTGCTGTCCCCGATCGCCATGGTCCAGTGAATCGTGTCCCTAAAAACTTGATGTCCGAGGACGGCTCACTCATGGACTTTGTCGGATTCACTGTTCATCCTTGATCGCTCAAGTGGTCCTTTAGGTTTGTAGTAGTGATGCGGACCGCGGCACGGTCATGCCTCATAATAACAACATCATCGACATAGGTCCAGATGTGGACGTCTGCAGTCTTTGGGCGGGTATGGACAAAGCTGTCGATTGTCTCATTCATTGCTGCAACTGCTAGGGCTGGTGCATTGCGGTAACCTTGGGGACAAACCTTCCAGGAAAACATCTGTCCGCCTACACACACATTAAGAATCCCATACGGATCATGTATAGGAATCGAGTAGAACATGTCCTTTAAATCTAGCATGGTGGCAAACCACTCTCCGCCTCTCTGTATCTCGGCCATGCCGTCGAGGATGTCTGAGACTGTCTGCATGGCGGGCATCTGGAGCGGCTTACAGTGACGATTCTCTTGTCGGTAGTCCACCACTAGACGGGCGTCCGTCGGCTTTCCCGGTTTGGGGATTCCCCATCTGACTGAGAGGTAGGTGGAAGACTTCATGGGCTAGATGCATTCTTGCTTGCACAAATCAGTCAGAAGATCTCGGATCTGGAGCTGCAAATCAGTGAGCGTCGGGATTGGCTGATACCACCATGGTGTAGAGCTCGCTAGTGCTGGCTGGTGTTTTTCCCCTGACGTCACAGTCAATGGGAGTGCTAGATATATGATGTTTTTCAAGGCCAACGTCTTTATCGCAGGGATACCCAAGATATTTATGCCCCCTAAGACTCCATGCAATACCCTTTGGTGATCCAAAACTTGACCACGGGCACAGATGTCATGGCATTCAGCCCTTGTACGAAGATGACCTTGGATGTCTTAACGTGGGGAGTCTCAGATCCCAACACATTTACTTGAGCTCCCGTATCTAGCAAAAAGCATACAGGGGTAGGTAGAATCTGCGGTTGCGCTCACGTAATTTGCATGCGGACGTTCATCATCAGTAGGTCGGCCGTCGTTGTCCGTCTCAACGGCCGCTACTCGTTTTTTTCCCTGTCTAGCTCCTGCTCCCTAAGCTTGAAGCCTAGGTTCAGTGCCAGCGTCTTTTGCCCCTCATCTCCTAACCCACGAAGCTGATTCTTTGTCAGACCGCTCTTGCTCAGCAGGAAACTGAACATAGCGCATTCCTTAAGTGTGCGATCTGGTGGTCGTCCATGCGGTGAACGATTAGTTTGGGGTTTTTTGGGCGTTGCTTTCCATGCTCCTATGACCTGTACCTCCTGTACTATCACTGGCGAGGTAGGCTTGTTTTCTGCTTTACGCGCTGTGGTGAGCTTTCCCAGACTGCTGAGAACATTCCCTATCAGCCCTCCTACCAGTGGGTGTAATAACAAGCAGAACATGGGTGTATTCGTACCTCCATAAATCTCAGTGCAGGACTCCACTGCTGACGCTGATACAGGAACTTTACCAGGATCCTTACACCAGCGATGCGGCCAAACATTGTTCGCCTGAAGTGAAGTCAGGGTTAGTGGGTCCTGTCCGGCATCCCAAGTCAAGTAACTGACCCCCGCTATCGCATACAGTAGCTGTGCGGGTGATGGATCATCGGGCGGGTCTGCATGCCAAGCGTGAGTTCGGCTCAGCAGTGCTGGAACCGTGGCGGCACACAGAGGGATTGGCCAAGCCTGATTGCGCAGTACTTGAGTCGTGTCGCTACACGCTCCTCCACTCCATGCGGGCTGGCGCATTAGGATAGCACACTCCTCCGGGTCTACTAGGTCTGCCTCGTGCTCTAGTATCAGTCGTCCTAACCATATTGCCAGCGTTTCACCCGGATTTAGTCGGGTATCCTTTGTTAATTCTTGGAGTTCCCCTCTAGTACGCGTGCGGAAGGTAGTGAAGGTGCGGTTTCCTGCGTTATCGATGACAGTCTTCACTATGGCTACAGGGTTTGCATGCAGAACGGATGTGCCTGAGTCGGTGGGGAGGGCGGAGCATGGCTCCGGCGGGATGTTATATGGAGACGGTTCCTCGGGTGGGGCCGACGGGGTCTCTCTAATGTCGGGGTTTCCTGCCTGGGGCTCTTTGGCCACACCTTCTTCTTCGCCCGCAGCACCATCTTTAAGCAGCAGCTCAGGCTGTTCTAGTCAGCGTATCTATTATGCTGGCTTGGTTCACCTCATGCCGCAGCCCTTGTTCCACCTCGGTCCTGTCCACCCTGCGGCATCCCGTCCATCGACCTCAAGACTCTCACGGAGTGCCGTTAGGATTTCATTCTTGGTGCCCCCGAGATCGAGATCGGGGCAGCTGAATTTATCGGGAGGGGTTTCGTAGCCGCTCCCTTCCTTTAGGTACTGTATATACTTGGCATACTCTTTTGCAGGAATACGGTCATCCGTGCCTGCGAGCCTGACACGGCGAAGTAACGCCTCGGGCTTTTTATTGGGTGGATGATAAAGAACTGCGGGGCTGGAAAGGAGACATCCTAGGGCCGCGGGACTGAGGCCCGACACGACCCATTCTTTAGGCGGCTCCTCACTATCTTCGGTCGGGCGGATGGAAACATAGCCTCCCATCTTCCCATCCTGCCCAGCTTGATGATACACCACGTGAGCCCATAAATCGTCGGCGTTCGTGGTTGGGGGCCGGTGATGGTTTCCCACGGGCAATGCCTAATTAACTCGTCGGCATCTCCTTCGTTTCCCCTTTTCCCCGAGGATCCCATCCTCGTCGCCATGTGCAACCTAACTATGGGTGGTTGAGCCCAATCTATTCGAGTAGGTCGGGGACAAAAGGGTTCGGGCCTTTCCTCCTTCTTCTGTCTCTCCCTCCGTTGACAGAAACACACCGGGGAGGCAGTGAGATAAGAAAATCGCTTTTACTCACTATTCAGGCAACAATCTCGTACAGCTGTGTCAGGAATCTAGTTCGCCGATTCCTCGGGAGCTCTTGAGCATACTCGGGTGGTATACCAAATCGTGATGGGGCCGTCCAGGTTTTTGCGGACGCAGGACCTCTGGCGAGGGTGATCAGTCCTGTCCGATATTACGCGGGCCCCCCCCCCCGTTGTTTTGGCGCGCTCCCCTTTTAACTGGGCAGCGTCTGCCCGCCCCCTGCCAATCAGCCCGAGTGGGAATGCTGCTAACCGTGCCCATCACTGCTCCTCCCCAATCTATGAGCATGGCTTGCTCTCACATTGGTATTTGGTCATATCTTTTCTTATTTCTTTACCACAGGACCTGAACCTGTTCAGCCTCAGCAAGAGGAGGCTGAGGGAGGACCTGGTGGCTGCCTACAAGCTCATCGTGGGGGATCAACAGCAAATAGGTAGAGCCCTTTTGTCCCCAGCACCACCTGGGGTGACAAGGAACAGTGGTAATAAGCTGATGGAGAATAGGTTTAGGTTAGAGATCAGAAGGCAATATTTTACAGTTAGGGTGGACAGAATTTGGAACCAAGTTCCCAGGGAAGTGGTCCTTGGGCAAATTCAAGAGGAGGTTGGACAATCTCCTGTCTGGGGTCTTGTGATCCCAGCATTCGTTCCTGCCTTTGGCAGAGGGACAGGCTAGATGATCTGTTCAGGTCCCTCCTGACCCTAGCTACTATGAAACTATATCTATACAATTGACATTGCTTTCTCACTAAGTTGTAGGTTCAGTGGCATATAATAACAATTAAGTTTATAATAACAGTGAAATTCAGCTGCAGCCTAGTTTTGGTTGATTTTGGCCAGCACAAATGATGTTGGTTGGCTGTAAGAAAATCCTTTCCAGAAACTCATTTTTTCAATCTGTGACTCAAAATATACTAGTCCTGAGTCACAAGTCATTTTATCTTTTATGTATCTCCCAGTGATGAAAGTTAAAATCAAAACATTATGAGGTTTAACAACTCAGTATCTCATAACTTCCTTCTCTCACGGTTGTGAACTGTGAATCTCTTGTCCCAGCTCTTTCTTGAGCTCCAGCAGTCCCTTTGTACCAGTTCCTTTTGGCTTCCATTGATTGCAGTGAGAATTGGATTTGGTTCATTACTCACTGAAGCCTCAGTTCGGAGAACCATGTTCTTCAAGCCTACTGAGGAGGTATTTAAAACCCAGGAAAGTTGGTAAAACATAAGTCTGTGATTGAAGTGAAGTATGTGCTTAAATATTTTGCTGAATGGGGCCTGAAGGGGTGAAGAGAACCTGTCTAATTAGTTACAAACAAGGACATGTGTCAGTGGGTTTACACAACACCAAAGCTGATTTAGAACACATCTCTGGAAAAACTTGCTCCCTGTAAGAATGCTAGAATGACAGAAGCAGCTGCCTACGGAAAATGTGGAATCTCCTTCATTGAAGGTTTCCAAGAAGAAGATGTGCATTGTCAGGATGATTTGGAAATAGCAATTCCTGCCTCTGTACTGGGGGTTGGCCTAGATGATTGCTGAGTTTATTTCCAACCCTATGATTCTATGATCTAAAGAATAAAATAAGTTCAGATTCAAGAAGTTACTCTATCATTAAAATATGCTCTAGAAAACTGTTTATGTTTGATCTGCTTTTCAAGTTGTCAGTGACTGGGCTTGCACTGAATTTTTGGTGCAACTCAGATACATTGGGTCATTTGGATGCAGTATACTACAATCTTGAACAAAGCTGTAAATTTAGTTTATGGTGTGAAGTGGTGCATTAAAAATTAAAATATCATCTTGTGGTGTATTTCTGTCATGGAGGAGAAGATATATTTGGAATATATATCTGAGGGGAAAAATATACTGTTCATTTGTGTTTGCTTTGTGCACTAGGTCTGCAAAATAACCCCTTTTCATCTGCATATAATCTATGAGGAGTTGTAGGCTCAAGCTATGATTAATTTAAAGGCAAACACCTGCTTATTTTGTCTTTGAATAGTTCCTTAGTTTTCTTAGATTTGAATGATAACAATGATTATGTTTTTATAGTTCCAAGTTGATGCATGTCTGTATTGTTGCTTATTTTGGTAACTAACAAAGGATAGGCTAATATACAGCTAATGCAAAATCGGTAACAACATTAGTTTAAAGACAGTTGCAAATTTTGACTATCCTTGGCTTTGTCTGTTTTTTTTAATAAGGGAAAAAAGGTCTCTTGAGCATTACAAATTATGATTTTACCTCACTCAGAAGTGTGATGTGCAGTTTAAAAACAAAATACAATTCATACCCAAAAGGCCTTACAGTCTATAGTATAAGTAAGGGCAACGCGTGGGAAGGAAACAGAGGAATGAATATTGACAAGGCTTCTAAAATATTATATTTCCCAGGGGGAAAAAAAAACAACTGTACACACATAGACGTTGAACTGTCTTGTCCCGGGTAAGCAATTGATACTGCTGACAGAACAATTTGTCAGGGGACAAAAAGATAATATTGTTAAGAGTGCATTGTTGGTGCGAAAAACTAACACCTCACATGGTCCATTCGAACAGTCACACTGATAGTTATATTGGTAAGGATCCAAAAAGGTTTGTTTTGCCTATTATAGGGTGTATAGAAAGTGCTGAGAGAATAATGTTTAAGTAAATATGATGTAAAAATAATGCTAGCTTTAACTATTGCCAAAATTAATAAGGTGGAATTAAAATGCTAATTTTGAGCCCTTCTCTTCCACCTGTAAAGTAATACTTGGAGTAATACTTTACCCCACAATTAAATTATTTCTGTGGGAGTTCTTGCAAAGGAAAAAATATGATACTCATGAGGCGTAATCAAGGCAGTATCTGGCCATAAAGAAATACACTTTCTGTATTATCAGTTAAGAAAGCCAAATACATAGGGTACTATATTAACCTTTTGCGCTAAAAGAAATTGTCATTCACAAATGTAATTGCTGAAAAGGATTTATTGAACAATAATTAATTTTAAATTCCTTATTTCTTATTCTCAAATGTCATTTACAGGTAACTAATAGGTATTACAACCATTAAATGTCTAATTTTATGTATGAAAAGCTTAGTGCAATGCTCCTTCCATCTTAGACAAGCACTTGCAATTACTTCTGCAATTAAACTTTTATGAAAATTGGCAGAATTTTCTGCGTGCTCTTTTGTTTTGGTAAGTGCAGTTAACCACAGCGACAGAAATTTTGTTCCAAAGAAGTGTACACTATGGATTTTTAGAGCCATATAAAAGCTAAGTAAATCTGCAACAGGATACATTCTAGTGAAGTAGCACTTTGTTGTTCCTGCCCAGCGTCTGGCTTGACATGATCCACTCAGACTTACAAATCCTATTATCCACCGTGTTTTCGCTTTCTTCTTATTGATCCACCTATTGATCTGGCTATTAACAAAACTTTCGTACTATGGAATGGAGGATCCAGAATTAAACAAAAAAGTCAATTTCTGAATTTTGTGATTTTCATTTAGGTTTATCCACTCAATTAAAGAAAAGAAAAGAAATCTAGGGAGTTTGGAGGTTTTTGTTTGTTTTTTTAAACTCTCCCTCTGTGCATTTCTGCTCTATGGCAAATGATGAGTGAACTCTCCTTGACAAATGACTTCCATCACCCACCAAACAACTCTGCCTTTTCCTGTTATTACAACATAATTGGTTCTGTGAGAAGATGGTGTTACTAAAGAACATTTGGCTTGATTCATGCCCAATAATCTCTGAAAAAAGCCCTTGGTGGTCAGCAGTTACATTAGCTAAGTCATATTCTCCACAGAAAAAATAAGTATATAAAATGAACAACCATATTTGCATTTTTCACTCCATCTCTTTCACTGGGGATGTAATTCAGAGAAACAAGGCTTAGCTGGTGTACCGCTTCTAGGTATGTGTTGCTGAAGTGGATCATCCAGATTATATTGGAATGGCATTAGAAATCCCGTGTCAGACTGTAAACACTAGGGGAGAAAAGACAGTGTCAGGCTTTAGAGCTGCAGCTGAGGGATTTTAAACAAAAGACTGAATGTACCTACCAGCTCTCATTTCTTCTTAGATGATAGTAAATGCAGTCTGACACTTATTTACTCTCCTTTCCTTTAGTTTACCAAAGAAACTTAAAACATCTGCTCTAATTTTTTGTCCTGCTTTTCAAAGTCTGCCTGACATTCATCACTTCTTCAGAAGTATATTGAGCTGTTGTTAATTTGAGCTGGCAACTGTTTAAATGAAACTATGCTACAAGGCCAAGTGGTTCACAGCAGTGGCTTGTTTCAGTGGTTCCTTTGTTCTTTGGTATATGATTTTATATTTCAATGGTAAGGAACAGCTGCATATTTGTGTTAGTGCTGTTCCAGCAAGGAAGCATCTTCATGATGCCGGGAATGCACCTCAAACAAATGTTAACATAAGTTAATTAAGATGGCTAGGTTCATATCTGGAAGCAATTCAGTGGGGATCTGTGATTTATTCACTTATCAATCAATAAAATCATTTTTGATTAGGACTGGCATTTCCTTCTTTGGTTATTGTTTCTCAAGAATTAATTCCATTGCATGCTACTTTTGCATCAATAGTTGGGGGGAGAAGGGGTTTCTATTTGTATTAACAGTTCAATAATTTGTGAAAGAGGTGTACTAAAAAAAATTCACTCTGATTTTAGAGTGATTGCTCATTTGAGAAATATTCCCTCCCCCTAAAATGGTATATACTACTGGAAATTATATTTTTTTTGTATTTTTGCAGTATCTATATCAATTTCTAGGTGTAGCCATTGTGTCACGCGCACGTGCATGCGTGCACGCACACACCTCTGAGGATGTTTACCTTTCATATTCCTCCTTACATATTATATATTTTTCCTCAAATGAAAAGCTCTAAATAAAGGGAAGGAAAAGGAAAATGTTAAGTTAAGCTTGGGTACTACTTAGAAACATCCTAGAATCCCAGTATGGTTTTTGTTAAAAGTAAAGATTTTGTTCCGGTGTGTTCTGCTATATTTTTTTCTAGACACTTTAATTAACTCTAGGGGGCAGATCCTGGTCCCAAAACACTCATTGGCTTTGTCGAGCCAGTACTTATCTCCAGTTGTCTTCTGTGGGGTCCTGCTTTGATCTATATTAGGCAATTATTCATTGGCTACCCCTGAGCGCTGATCGCTGGGAGCAACTCCCACTGAAATCAGTGGAGATTCCTCTTTGCATATGAAGGCGAAATAATTAAGTATAACATTGAGTGGACTGATATTTTCTTTTCACCATTCTGGTAACACTGGGACACATCAGTTATTAAACTGACCTTCTCTTCCCAATCACTTAGGACTTCTACCTAAAAGTCAATCACACAATATGGCCTTTACAGTCCTATCCTTGAATCTTTAACGAGGCAAAGCTCCCATTTACTTTATTGTAGTGGCATAAATGGGAAATTTAATCTGAATAAGGACTCAAGGCCCTTAGAGGAAAAGGCTGCTTCATGGTATGATTCAATCTCCTAAATAGCAAAAGTAAACTCAGGGAAAAACAGAAAAGCTTAAAAAAGAATTAACTTCAGGCACCTATACACATGCCAGATGTCTGCTCTGACATGTTCTAATTAGCTAAATATCACATGTTGAAACAGGCTCGATTAAGTCCACACTCCAGTAGCCTCCACTTCACATGTATTCAGTGTCCCCATGCTTCAGAATGGCAGCAGGGTGCTTTAATTAGTTAAAGCACCCCCGCTACCATTTTGAAGCACAGGGCACTAAATACACATAATGCTGTGGGTGCTTTAATTACAGTGGCTCTCAGAGCCGCTTTAATTAAAGCACCCCCTCCCCTCCCACCCCAGAGCACATGTCTAGATGCCCTTCAATTAATTAATTCAGCCTTGGTAAATGGCTGTTTTCACCCCCACCCATTTGTGCCCAAATGTGTTTGGTACACCTATAAAACAAGCTAAACATGCAACTGAAAGCATTCTTAAGGCTCTTTCTGTTTGTAATTACTGTAGTTGCCACAGGGATTACATATAATCCTGACTGGATCAGACAGTGGGCATCACATTCCTGAACAGAAGAGAGGTGTTTCACCTGACAGTCTCTCCCTATTCTTATTTAAATCACCCAAGTGGAGAGGAAGCCTAATGGAAGAATTCCTGGTCTCACTTGACTGATTTTGCTGCTTATTCTTCATTTCGTGGCTTTGATACTTTGTTAGAAATAACTTTAATTAAAGACAAGGATGTATTCTGTTATCAGCGAGCAGTGGTATTGTTTAGGAAGGACAGCTAGGGGAAAAGGTGGGGGGAAGATATTTTACTATATAACATTAATACATATACTTGTTTGAAAACTCAGAAAGAAATGAGAGGCAGAGGGAGAGGGGAGTCGTTTAGGTGATCTGCAGGGATCCGGGTTTTCCATTTCCCACAGAAAAATGAAGAAAACTGTGGATTTCCCCTTTTTTCCTGAGAAACATGGATTTTGCACTTTTACAAAGAGCTCTCTGCAGGTTGGGTAGAGCAGGACTGGGAGGGGAAGCTCCTCACCTCTGTGAGCCCCACATCACCTTGATGAGACATCACCTGTCCACCCCGCAGCAGCAGGGATAGTGGCATGCGGTTGTGCCCCTTGCTGCTGTGGGGTGGGCAGGGGTTGCATCACAAGGGGAGCACAGAGCTGACAGCAACAAGGAGCTTCCCTGCCTGGCTCTGCTCTGTCTTGCTGTGCAGGGTGGGGACCCTGAGCCAGCAGTGGCCAGCCTGCCCCCACACCCTCATACCTGGGGGGCATGGATCCCCCTGCCCCCCAGGAGTGTGCGCAGCAGTGGTGGAGATGCCTCCCCCACCCCCGCACCCAAGCCCACAGTGAACAGCCCACATCTTTGCCCCCCCCCCACATGGGCTCCATTCCAGCTGTGCCATCTGCAGGGAAAACTGGGCTCCATGCTCTGCTCTGCTGCAGCAGCTGTTGCCTCCTGCAGGCAGCAGCCAGGGCTTGGGCACTGCTGTGGGGGTCAGGGCTCTGGACCCAGGTCCCTTGCCTTGTAGCCCTGGTATCTGGGGACCCCCTCCGGAAGGGCTTGGGCGGGGGGGCAGGGGCTGTGGGGGGGGGAGTGATGGGCACCAACAGGGCCAAGAGGCTGTGGGGAGGGGGGTGAGGGGAACCAGCAGGGCGGGGTGGGGAATGAGGGGCCTGGACCTGCATTCTGTGAACTAAAGGGGCAGGGGGAGCTCTGATTTTCTATGATCAAAAACCCAAAATGAAATACCAAAATTGATAGGTGTTTAGAATTTATTTTATTATTGTCATTGAGGCACTGGTACACTACCAAATTGTTTTAAAATTGTAAATATATCAATAAAACATAGTGTTCAACTGTTACCTATATATATATATAATGGTGTTTTATTTTAATCATGGATTTGGGGGGGTTTATCAGAGAATCTGTGATTTTTTTTTTTTAATTTTTTTTTTAGCAGAAAAAACCAAGATCCTTGGTGATCTGTAATAGACCCCTACCATATCAACAGAAGATGGTGGATTGGGTTTTTTGAGCACTATCAGATATATGCAAAAGAAAGTTTCTGGTAGTAACAGTAGATTGTAATTACTTAGATGTCTGTTGGAAAAACAATGTGGTCCAAAATTTCTCTGAAATTTTGAGTGTATTAGATAATAGCTATCTTTATTTTTTTTCTGGTAGTGGCAGAACTCCAGTTGACTTTAATGATGTCATGATTTAGCAAGATGGCATGATTAAATTGCTTTTCACAACCAGAGTTGGTTGACTATGTCAGGTTGATTTGTTCATTTGACTCTTTTACTCATATGCCTCATGGGGCATCTTTAAACATATTGTAATGCAAAATTCTCATATAAGCATATGTAACATTCCTATGAGGTTAATTCAGTGAGAGGAGGAACTTAATGTATGTTATACCAACATACTCGATTTGCTGTAAAGAAATGTGAGGAAGCCAAATATTAGTGTGTTAGTAAAAGAGCTTTGTAGTAAGATGTCTTTCTGCTTTAGCATAAGACAGCAAGATATAAATGAGAAAGGTGTCTGGAAAAAGAAAGATGGCATACTGCATTGGAAATGTTTTCCATACTGTTTAAGTTATGTGCAGTATTTATATACTCTATGTACTTTGAAAAGAGTTGAGATGGACTGTAAGAAAACTTTTTCCAATTATTTATAATATTTATAATTGCTTACAGGATTATTTTTTTGGGGGGGTGTGGGGAGGAGCTTGGAGGGATTTAATCAAGGTTTTAGCAGTTCTTGTAGATATTTTACCATAGGAGAAGAAGAAAACCTTAAGCATTTTCTGGGGCTAAGGGCTTTGTCACTTATTCACCTGCAACAGTTGCAAATCCTTGCAGTGCAGTGACCTATGAAACTTAGTATTGTTAGGAGATAACCCCCCTTGGAAGGGAAGAACTTTGCAATGCCATGAGGGCACTTAACACATGCTAAACTGCTTAAAAGTGCCTGCTTGTGTTTTAATTGCACTTAGAGTAAAGTTGAACATGTGACACCACTGTTACCAAATTTGCCCATTACTTTGGGGTGTGCTCATTTATTAGGGATAGTTTCTAGGGTCTTGGTGATTCTGTCAATGTGCTGCTTGTGTTACTATATGGAGCTGTATTTCTCCCTTCTGCAAGCCCTCACCCCCAGTGGAGCTATCTTGCAGGACTCAATCTCAATGGGACTGGGTTCCTCCAGTCACCAAATCAGTCACACACACAAACACACAAATTAACGTGACACGCCTGACCTGGCCGGGCTGATCAGCATGGACAGGCTGACACCCTCATATGCCAAGAATCAGTTCATAAGAGCAACAATAAAATGCAGTCAGACACAAGCACACAGGTAAACAGAATCCCTCTGAATCCGGCTGAGTGTCCAGCTGACACCCTCATGGGCCAGCATTCAGTTCATAAGGGCACGTCTGAGTCAAACTGGGTCAATCAGCCTGTACAAGCTGATCCCCTTATGTGTTTCAAACTCAGCACGTCCCAATCTTTGGCCTCTTGATGAGCAGACCCCACAATAATTTGGGCTTCACAGGAATCTTTAGCATAGGTAAAAGAAGTGTTGCTGCAGAGAACAGAAGGAAAAAGAAGCAGAGAAGGAAAAATATACCCAATTACTACCAGTTTGACTATAAAAGTTATTTATTGCTAAGCATATGAAATATATAATAGTACTAGTAGTAATAGACATGCAAAAGAAAAACAAACACAAACAATGACAATACTACTCTGGTTTCACTAAGTATTTGGGGAAACTTAGCTCAAGCTTAACTGATACAGTTCAGGTTCAGAAGTTCATGCCTAGACAGAAGAGAGAGAACGCTGGGGTCTCACCTAGTCCACGGTACTCAGGCTGCAAAGCTGACAGGCACAGTTCGTAGCACAATCCTTGAAGAGAGAGACGATCTGTTCTTCCAGCGTCCCAAGAACGACAGGGGATGGTGTCAGCACAGGAGTTTTCTTCTTCTTTTCTTTTCCTCCTCTTCTCCTTTCCTCCTGCTTCTTCTTCTTTCTTTCTCTCTCTTCTCTTCTTTAAGCACACACACTTACAGATTTTTATACCCTCAGTTGAGCTGCTTCGAAGCACCCTCAGTAGTGTAAATCATTGTCTTTTCTATTGACAAGGGGTTATCTGGTTTGGACCATCTCAGGAAACTGATTGATAATCAGGAAACACTTAAGATTAGGGAGTAACCCAAATACTTGGGAGCCAGCTTGAGATTCCTATGGATGGCAGATATACTGATGGGATATCTCATGGTTTCTTCAGGAACAATAGATAGCTTGCAGTATCAGGATTTTGGATTTTTACTTGTTGTGCACAAGCCTCAGCTTAGCATGACTTTTCCAGATTTTACTATAGTCTTTTAACAGACTTAAAGCAATTATTGGGGTGCTCATAACCTTTTGTGGAGAGGACTCCCACCAGTCGTCTCGGGAAAGATACGACAACACCTGGGATTAGGGCTCCAGCAGGCTGGATGCTGTGATGAACCCTTAACCATTGTTCAAATGTTGCCCGTACCCCCTCTGACTCGGTCTCTTGCCTCAGCATTCCCTAACCCGGCAACTGAGTTTTAGTCAATCAAGTTTAAATAGGCCTCCCATAGTGGGACCGGGGAATGTACGGCCCGAGATGCCTATTAAACTTAGAGCTGTGTATGTGTGTCTGGGGGGGGGAAGTCCATAGGCAAATCCAGATTAGAACTGGTCTGATAAATGCTGAGCTGGGTGTGTGTGAACCTGGGTTGATTAACATTGGAAGCACAGATTCCCCATCATGCAGCGCTCTCCTGCTTCTCTGGTCCCAGAATTCACTGCAGTCTCTGCTTCAGGCTTTCTGTTTTCCATCTCTCATGTAAATGAATGGTCATCTGGTTCCATCTCGGATGTAAATGAGACCTAGGGCAGTTGTTCACTCTTATCACCCTTATGTGGTGAGGTTCTTAGGTGCGTCTCTCGCTGCATCTTAATCAGTTTCATTTAGGTAGAGGAGGGGAGGGAGGGGGGGGTGAGTCCTTTGTCAGTCAGACAGACTGCATCCTGTGCCAGGGTTGCCCAAGAACACAGAGCTGAGACGTAACACCACCCTAAGAAATAACAATCATCACCCTTTTTCTTATTCCATTCCTCAGCAAACTATTTGTAGTTTCATAGTAGGTAGGGTTGGAAGGGACCTGAGCAGATCCTCAAGTCCAACCCCCTGCCATGGGCAGGAAAGAATGCTGGGGGTCAAACGACCCCGGCTAGGTGATTATCTAGCCTGCTTTTGAAGACCCCCAGGGTAGGAGTGAGCACCACTTCCCTTAGAAATTAGTTCCAGATCTTAGCTGCCCAGACTGTGAAGTAATGCCTCCTGATATCTAGCCTGAATCTACTGTTGGTCAACTTATGGCCATTATTTCTCGTTACTCCCGGTAGTGCTTGGGGGAACAGGGACTCTCCCATACCCTCATGGTCCCCCTTGGCCAGTTTGTAGATGGCCACCAAATCCCCTCTCAGTCTTCTCTTGTGGAGGCTGAACAGGTTCGTGTCCCGTAGTCTCCACTCGTAGGGCCTGCTTTGCTGCCCCCTGAGCATGTGAGTGGCCCTCCTCTGGACCCTCTTGATGCCTCCTGAAGTGTGGCGCCCAGAACTGGACACAGTACTCCAACTGCGGCCTGACCAGTGTCACATAGAGGGGAAGGATCACCTCCTTGGACCTGCTTGTGATGCATCTGTGGATGCATGATGAGGTACAGTTAGCCTTCCTGACTGCCTCACCATATTGGTGGCCTATGTTCATTTGGAATCAATAATGACACCAAGATCCTTTTCTGCCTCTGTGCTGACTAAAAGGGAGTTTCCCAGCCTGTAGGTGTGCTGCTGGTTCTTCCTCTCTAGGTGCAGTACCTTGCGCTTGTCAGGACTGAATCCCATTCTGTTCTCATCTCTCCGCCTCTGTAACCTGTCTAGATCTAGTTGCAGCCTGTCCCTCTCCTCTAGTGTGCCCACTTCTCCCCACATCTTAATGTCATCCGTGAACTTTAAAAATGTGCTTTTCACCCCCTCATCCAAGTCACTGATGAAGATGTTGAACAATGCGGGCCTGTAGACTAAGCCCTGGGGGGACCCCACTGCCCTCCAGGTCGAAAGAGACCCATCCACCACCACTCACTGGGTGCAGCCCTCCAGCCAATTTGCAACCCATCTGACTGTGTAGGCATCAATGCCACAGTCACCTAATTTTTTAATGAGAATGGGGTGAGAGACAGTGTCGAAGGCCTTCCTAAAGTCCAGAAAGACTACATCCACCGCGACACCTGCATCCAAGCCTTTTGTGACCTGGTTGTAGAAGGCCTCCAGGTTGGTCTGACAGGACCTGCCTCTAATGAACCCATGTTGATTGCCCCTAAGCATGATCTTCCCTGCTGGTCCCTCACAGATGTGCTCCTGGATAATTTTCTCAAACATCTTCCCCAGGACCAAGGTAAGACTAATGGGTCTGTCGTTTCCTGGGTCCTCCTTCCTTCCTTTTTTGAAAGTGGGGACCACATTGGCCCTTTTCCAGTACTCTGGCACCTTGCCAGAGCACCATGAGTGCTTGTAAAGCTGTGCCAGGGGTCTCGCAATGACCTCTGCTAATTCCCTCAGCATTCTGGGGTGGAGATTGTCAGGCCCTGCTGATTTGAACACTCCTAGTCCCGCCAGAAGTTCCTTGACTAGCTCCTTGCTAACCCTGGGCCTGGAGGCAAAGAAATTGTTATAGAGGTTAGCTTTGTCATCTGGTGTGACCAGCAGATTTCCTAGCATATCCTACAGAGGACCTACGTTACTCGGTACCTTCTTTTTACCCCCTATGTATTCAAAACAGGACTTCTTGTCATCCTTGATCTGGGTCGCTAGTCCCAGTTCCATCTCCGCCTTAGCCTTCCTAACAGTCCCCCTACAGTCTTGAGCAATGGAGGCATAATCCTCCTTGGTGATGGTCCCTCCCTTCCATTGGGTGTGTGCCTCCTTTTTAGCTTTGAGACGTTCCTGGATGCTTTTGGTGAGCCATGGGTGCTTTTGAGCACTCTTGCCCGCTTTGATCCGCGTGGGGATTGTCACCTTTTGTGCTTAGAGGATCATCTCCTTAAGGAACAACCACTCTTCCTGGACTCCCAACTCCCCTCCCCTCCTGGACTTCAGTGCCTTCCTGACTATTCTCCTTACCTCGTTGAAATTCACCGTCCTGAAGTCTAGGGCTGATGCCTTGCTGCAGGCCTTTGTCACCCTGCGCTGGATGGTGAATTCCAGTAGGGAATGATCACTATCGCTGAGGTGGTCGAGAACCCGCAGTCCACTCACCAGGTTGTCGCCCGTGGCCAGGACCTGGTCCAACAAGGCATTTCCCCTAGTGGGACTGTGCACCTCTTGGGTTAGATGGAGGTCCTGTAACTCGGCTAAGAATGTACGTGAGCGGTCAGACCTGGCTGACTGCTCTTCCTGGCAGATGTCTGAATAGTTTAGGTCACTCATGATGACCACGTCCCTTGACTTAACTGCCTCCATGAGCGGACCTGAGAATTCCCGGTCCTGCTCTTCCCCCTAGTTGGGTGGCCTGTAGTAAACCCCTACTATTAAGTCCCTTTCCCCACAACCCCCTTGTATACAGACCCAGAGCACTTCAGTCTGCCCCTTCTCTGACGCAGTCCTATTTGTTGAGGATGTGCATTGCTCTTTGACATAGAGCACCACACCCCCACCTTTCCTCCCTGTTCTATTCCTCCTGTACAACGTATAGCCCTTGATGTTTACTGCCCAGTCATGCGTTGGATCCCACCAAGTTTCAATGAGCCCTACTATGTCCAGGTTAGTGTTAGCTAGCATGAGGGCAGGTTCCTCCTGCTTGTTCCCCATACTACGAGCATTAGTGTAGAGGCATTTAAGGCCTCCTGGAAGTGTATGCACCCCCCCACCCAATCCCAGGACTATCTGGGCCCCTGTCTCTTGCCTGGGTATTACTTGTGCTCATTCCATGTCTTGGCTGGGCTGTTCTTGTGGGAGGCTCTTGGTTTGGTGTTCCGTGGCGCTCTCTGTCCTCATCGTCCCCTTCTCCCAATGAGCCTAGTTTAAACCCCGCCAGAGGAGATCAGCCAACCTGAAAGAAAACACATGCTTACTTTTGGGGGAGAGGTGAAGCTCATCCTACCCGAGCATGTCTCTTGTCCTGAAGTATGGATGCTGGTCAAAAAAGCCAAAGCCTACCTCAAGACACCAACCTGCGGGTTCGAAAATGACCTCTCTGATTCTGATCTCACGGCATCGTCCGCGTCCGCTCACTGGAAGGACAGACCTGTGCCCCTGTCTCCTTCAGCTTGCTCCCCAGAGCTTGGTAGTCCTTCATCAGGTGATCAGGGCTGCTCCTGGCAGCATCATTAGTGCCCCCATGGATTAGGAACATGAGGTAGTAATTGATGGGGTGGATAATGGCTGGAATCTTTTACAATACAACACAGAAGTTGCTAAGTAAGTTCTGAAGCATTCCATTCATGTGTGATGTGATTCAGTGTTTTTTTTTTAACTCTTCTGTAAAAAAAAAAAAAAAAAAAAAATCTTGGATGAAAACAGTTATGTAATAGCCTGAACTGTTGCCCTTGTTGAAATGCTTACCCCTGTGCACTTTGTCTCAGTGTTCAAGGTCACAGTGTTATGAAATCACATTACAAGCTATCAGTCAACAGACAGGAATAAAAAAAAAAGCAATAAAATAGAAAAACATAAAGTTTGTTATGAAATGGTGACTTTAGGTTCCAAGCAGAAGGTCATTACTTGTTATTTATGCATCCAGGAACCAGTCTTTGTGTTCTGTTCACCCTAAATAACTACTTTGTGTTTGACAAATAGGTAAAACATCAAATGATGGAAGGCAGGACATGTAGCAAAATATGACATTGCTGTATTTAAATCCAGGGGAGTGATGCCTCCCATACTTGCAAACTAGACTTCAATATTCTTTGTTTAACAAAATCCTGGGTCTTTGATCATTCAAAATAACTTCTGCAAGGTAAGCAGTTTCCAACATAGAATCTCTGGGAACACATCAACAAGAAAAAAGCAGAGCCCAATCAAGTGCCTTGTTTGTGCCTAATCAGTGCAATCCAGGAAGTGCTGTACTATATTTTGGTTTGTCTGTGCCCCTGTTTTTCTGAAATTGGTCACAGTGACATGATGGAATGAGCTAAGCTTTATTTTATCAAAGCAAATCTGGAGTTATTTCTCTGAAGTCAGTGAGGTTATGCCAAACTTATATACCAGCATAAAAAAGAGAGCAATTTTTTTTCTTGAAAAGAAGGCTGTTGTGGGCTCCCTGCATTTGTTCAGTAAATAATGATCTTTTTTCACAGGTTTGGGTCAGTATCTCCATGTTCATTTTCAGGCACCATAATTGAAATAGTGATCTTATTCTTGACCCAAGGAACTGAATCTTAATCTTAAAACTGGGGACAGGCTTTGGCCTGTTCTTCAAGAATGTGAATGGCTGGCTGGCTAGCTGACCGTGACAGTGAAACGAGCATTTGTCTGTTATGTGCAACGGGGGGATAGCCAGATTTCACAGGTTATTCAGGTGGTGTATGGCTTTACACAGACAAGAACAAAACTCTATGGGGGTTCTCTATGCATGCCTGTACAAGAACATTTGAAAACAAGCTAGAGAAGATTCACCATCATGTAGGCCCTTGTCATTTGACTTCTTTGCCCTATTCCCCTTCTTTCCTGAGATTATTCTTGCCTCAAAGGTTGATGGGAATGCCCGAGGCATAGTAGGACAGCTGCAGTGCTTGCTACCTTGGTGCTTAATCAGGTGCCGATGCGGTAGCATCTACTTTTGAGTTCTGCTTCTCTTCCCCCCCACCCCAAAGGCAGTGCCTGGAGCTGCCACCCCAGTCATCCCCACTTAGTTACACTATTGTGGACAGATGCCTTGAGTTGTCTAGTTATGCTATGGTAGGACTGTGGGATGAAGATTTGTCCTTTAATATCTATTTATGATCATCATGTTTGGGCAGCACAGACTGTGGGCATATACCCAAAGCCATAAAAAGCATACTGTGAACTAATGTTCACATTTTGACATGAATTCCCTAAAGGAATGGAAACTGGCTGACAAAGCAACTTTAAGTCAGGCTTTTCATATGTCCACTCATTTTTGTACTGTAAGTGCTCTGGGGCCCTGCAGTAATTTTCTTGTTCTGAAAGAAATGGCAGCAAGAACTCTTAACTCTCTGTCCTGTGAAATATAATGCTGTCTTGGGATGATTGTTATGGACAAAAGAGAGAATTGAGTAATCAAAAGATTTTGATTCCATAACAGCCAAACAATTGCTGTGTGTACATGGTCACCACTTACAAGGCATCTCAATGAAAGGCTGAATGACACTGGGTTATGGTGACTATGCACATAATGCTCTGTGATGCCTTGATCTGGAGGTGTCATGTGAGGAACTTGCTGCTATCCAGACCTCCTTTGTGGACTTAGCGGTTGTTTCTGTTCTTCAGACTGTGAAACCAGAGAGAGAATATTTTCCTACCTCATGGGCATGTTGTAAAGCAAATGGATTAATGGCATTGAGGATGTGATTTGATAGGCCAGAATTACATGCAAGCCTTTTAGAGCTGAATATGCGTCCTCTCAGTTCCATCCAAGCAATCCCATGGAAATCATGAAGTTAAATTCCCTTTCTGACCAGGGCATGATCATTAGGAGGTGAAGAACCACTACAGCTTCCGTTTGAAGACTTGAAATTGTTCTCAACACAGAGCCCAAGAGAACAGAATTCAGCTCCTAAATCCAAATATAGGCACAGAAAAAGTGACCTAATTTTCCAGAGCACTGAGCACTCAGTTAATGTGTTTATATGTGCACGCAACTGCATGTGCACTCAACTAACTGTTGTTACTAAATGACAAGTACTAAATGACTTCAAGAACCAGTGGTGGCAAGTAAAGTCCATGGAGATCCAGAGTTTGGTTGACCAACATGACATGAAAAGCTTCTTTCAAGCAACGAAAGCATCCGTGGGCCATGTTTCAATGACCCACTGCTTTGTGATCCCAGGACAGCTCCACCCATCTAACGGACAATGTATCTATCAAGCAGTGCTAGAAGGAGCACTTCAAGTCTCTATTCAATCATGAATCTGAGGTCTCAGCTGCTACCATTGTGTCCATCCCTCAACATTCAGTAATAGAACTTCTTGCTGATCTCCCATCCCTCAAGGAAGTCTGGTGTGCCATCACTCAGACCAAGCACAATAAGGAGCCAGGTCCTGATGGCATCCCCTCAGAGGTCTTCAAAGCTGATGGAACAGCACAGGTGCAAAAAAATATCACCAACTTTTCATCAAAATATGGGTGAACAAAGA
Source organism: Alligator mississippiensis (assembly GCF_030867095.1). Lineage (NCBI taxonomy): Eukaryota > Metazoa > Chordata > Crocodylia > Alligatoridae > Alligator > Alligator mississippiensis. The sequence continues at coordinate 95,519,545 of NC_081828.1, read as the reverse complement.
AGTTCCACCTGACTTAAAGAATGCCAACATTGTGACCATCTTCAAGAAAGGGGACAAGTCAGTGTGTGGAAACTGCTGAGTCAATACTCTTCTCTCCATTACTGGGAAAATTCTTACTTGCATCCTTCTGAAGTGCCTCCTCCCCGTTGCCAAATATGTCGTTCCAGTATCCCAGGGTGACTTTAGACCATCTTGGGGTACCACCAACATGATTTTTTTTACATGACAGATCCAGGAGAAGTGTTTATGGCATTCATTGATCTAACCAAGGTCTTTGACTGCATCAATCGTGAAACCTTATCGAAGGTGCGGGGTGCTGGCTAGGCTTTGTTGTCCACTGAAGTTCAGCAGTGTCCTCACGCTACTCCATGATGGGATGACTGCCACAGTCCTTTGCAGTGAATCAGAGAGAGACCCATTTACTATCTCTACTGGTGCCAAATAGGGCTGTGTCATCACCCTAACACTTTTTTCCATCTATCTTGTTGTGATTTTGAGTCTTATCCATGATCACTTTACTCCCGGAATTGGGGTTCAGTATTGAATGGACAGTCAGCTTTTCAACCTGTGGTGCCTTCACAGAAAAACAAAAGTTACCAAGATTGGTATCACTGACCTTCAGTACGCTGATCAGTGTTATCCTCGCTCACACTCAGACGGATCTGCAGTCCACCCTTGACCTTTTCTCAAGTGCCTAGCGCAGCCGGGGACTCTCCCTTAACATTGAGAAGACCAAGGTGCTCCATCAGCCTGCTCCAACACAAGCTGCCCTCCCCCACAAATTACCATTGGTGGAGAACCCCTGGAAAATGCTTAGCATTTCCCATACCTTGACAGTCACCTCTCCTAGTCAGTCAGTCTAATACAAAGTCCACTGAAGTCAATGGGAAAATATATATAGCTTTCTATTTAGTTCTGTTTTACCTGGAGCTTCACAAGTGTACATATATATGGATTAAGGTATAATCATTTTAAAGTGCTTAAATTAAACTTTTGCCTTTTCCGTGTTTAGCTGTTTCATTGAATTTTTTGAAGGCAGCTTATGAATAATTATCCCAACACCTTCCTGAAGTTGTAAGTACTATATCATGAATTGATGGAAAAAAATCAAGTCACAGTTGAATGAAATGGTTGCACAAGAGGCCTTGTGTGTTGATGATGACTTGGAACCCCCAAATACCTCCAGGATAGCCTCTGGAAGACTCATCTCCTGTCCTCCCATGAATACAGATGCTGTCTGCCCAGTGGTAGAGGATTTTGTGAGTATTGTGTTATTGATTTCCCATCTCTTCAAACATGTTGCATAGGGGAGTACTTTGGAGGACTTCCCCAGACTTTGTGGGAAAATGTGAGCCATAACCTTGTCTGAATAATTATATTATAGTCTGCACAGAGTGAGCCATTAAATTGGTTCTGGCATTTTTGCAACCAGACTCTACAGTACTAGCTTGGCAAGTGTCCATGTCAGGAATTCTGCCATGGTCTCTGTGCTTTCACTTTGCACTTCTATGTTGTAGCCTCATGCCTGGGACCTATGTTAAACATCTAGTTTTACCTTTCTTTTCGATGGTTCTGATTACTTGATAGGTTTTCTCAGTGAACAAGTTTAGTTTGTTGGCTTTGGGTTCCGAGACCACAACATGCTTGATACTAAATTCTCAGTAATATCAATCTTTCAGAGCATATAGTTCAGATCACAGAGAAGTCCTTCTAAGAATGATATGCCTATACACTGGAATATAAAACAGATCCTCTCTGGTTAGGGCAAATCTCATTCTTTACCCAACCACCACCTTCAGTGGGATGTAGATGAGACTTGTGGTCTTTGAGGCAGTCAGTCAGCTTTTGCATGAAATGAGACTGCATTAGACTTTTCACCCCACAAAGGGCGATGCATTTTTTAAATGTCATTTTATTTAAATATGGCCTTGCTGATAGTTTTACTAGTATACTGTGTGACCCTTTTGTTTTCCACAGCAGGTTCATTAGAGACAGGTAAATGTCGTGTGGAGTGTCTTAGTTCAGTTCAGAGCTTTAATAATATAGGTTTGGGATATACCCTAAATGCATTTTGGGAACATCTGAATGTTTGGACTATGTGCCCTTCCTTTTTCCATTACCCCTCTCCACCACTTTTCTGTTGCAAATTCATCTAGCAGTTAAGATGCATTTCTCCTTACACAGCAGAAGACACAACATCCTCTATTACAGGAAATCCCATTTGTTTTGGCTAGGAAAGAATCCTGCCAATTTTCATGTTTTATTTATATAAACATAATTAACTTTAATTTAGGCAAAATGTAACTGAAAGTGGAATTTAAGTTCTGAATAAAAATGTGTCTCCCTTTTCAAAAGACGTATGCCATATTTTATAGCTGAACATGTTTCTAATCTGTATTGGGTATGGAAAAATTAAGCACTGGACAGCTAACCCCTAGAGGTTAATTGTTGACAATGTTTTACAACTACTCATTCTAACAGGATTCTCTAGTGTTTCAATACGGTTATGATGGGTGATATACTCTCAGTGAAATTGTAAGTGAAAAATTATGTTGCTGAAAGAGCACTACTTAATTTTAAACAGAGCATTGACCTTTCTAAGAAGCCTTAACCTAGTTTGGTATTTTGGTACCATGTTCTTGTACTTCTTTCAGAGACAGACCCCAAGAGAAAATTGGGCAGAGCATTTACTTTAATAAATACTATTAAAGTGTCTATAAATCTGTTCTGAATAATTTTACTATAAGCAAAAATATTAATATTTTAATAATGAATGTTCAGTTCACCACAGGAAATTTTACCCAGCTCTAAGTTATCATTTAATAGGTTGTTGTACCACTTATAAAATAATTTAATTTACCACCTTTTTAGCATTTTGTTAGTGTTAGTATTTTTTTTTTCTCCTTTTAAAAGCCACCCACAAATGGTTGGATTTCAGGTTTTAGATAGGATCTCAGAATACAAACTTTGAGAGCAATAACGTTGAGCATATAGACTTTGTTGGTTGGCAAGCCTTTTCTGTTCTCTACTTCATGGTCACTTTATTGTTTTACAAAAATAATTGTTTACAAATGAAAAATACAGCTCCAGCTGTAAAAAAAAAAAAAAAAATAATGGATGGTGCAGTAAATTCAGCAGTTTTTCTTATTAACTGTGACATTGCTGGAGGCACTAAACAGTGGCAAGTGGTGTAGTACATGGTATATGGAGGAGGGGTTGCTAGGGTAGGAAGAGAGAGATTGTGTTGAGGAATTGGTAGAATTTCTGTGTGGCACCTATACAACCACCACCTAAATAACTTCTAAAAACTGACCTTTAATGTGTCTGTTCTCCAGTTCTCCCTCATCAAATGAGAGAGAAAGAGGGAGAGTAGCAGTACCTCTCACACAGTAGACTTATGAGGTTAAGTAATTCATGATTGGTAGGGTGTAACTGGTGTCCACTCTGAGCAGATCTAAACATGGCCCGCACACCTGTTCCTGGGCCAATCGCCCGCCTTTACTTGCTATGCCTTGTTGTTAATTGATGTTAATTAGCAGGAGGCTGCCCTTTTTCTGCCCCGATGCCAGGGGGCACTATCTGCAGCTCCGTTTCCTCCCCTAAACCGCAGCTCATGCCTCACCGATGGTACCACTGTTGTTGTCTGGGTCTTGTTGTAATCTGGCCCCCTCATCCTCACTGGGCACTCCACGGCCCTGCCTCACTCTGTGCCTTCACTGGCACTCAGGCTTTCCACAGCTTTGTCTGGCACTGCGCCTTCTCTCTGGGGCTCCTCCAATGCTGCCCCCCCCCCTCTGGGCTGAGGTCAGTGCACCCCAAATGCTGCACCCTTGCTGGTGCTGGGGTCCCCACACTACCATGAGTCCCCTTCTGAGGCCTCCTCCATCCCCATATAGCCTCTCCCAAGCCACCGGTAACAAACAGCAAAACAAAACACAAGCCCCTGGGCTATAACAAAATCTGAGCCATCTGGCTCCAACCTCATCTCACCACACCCAAGTTGCTTCAGCTGTCCCAAAATCTCAGGCCATACCTGCAGTATGGCCCCTTCTCTCTGGCTCATTCCAGCAGGACTCCTCCCCCCTCAGCTGCTAGCAGGGAACTGCCTCCTGGCCTCTGGCCTGTGGTTTATATAAGAGCCAGGCCCTGCCCTTCCGGTCAGCTGACCAGGCAGGTGTGAGTCACTAGCTCCCTCCGGTTACCCCAGCAACCGGCACCTGCATAGTTACTCTGGCTCTACAAGTGGCAGGCAGCTTAGTGCCCTGCTACAGAGGGGCTCTGGTGCTAAGATAATAGTGACCATCTAAGTATGTAAGTTAGACATATCTGTTTGCTATTAATGTTGTTATGATTCATGTAGTGTCTAATGCTCAATGAAGAAAAGGCCCCCATTGTATAACAAATTTATAAGCACAGGAAACAATCGCTGTCCTGGACAGCTTCCAATCCAGATAGGCAAATTGAACATGACATAAAAAACATATAAGTAAATGTATAATTTGATGTCAGCAAATTCCCTGATAGCTCTATGGCTTTGTTTTGCTGGGGTTTAGGAATTAGGACAGGTTAAACTAAATAGAAAGGAAAGGGCAAAGGGAAGGAGTCTAGTTTGACTGTAGTATTGTTAAGCAGTTAGACAATGGATTTGGATAGGATGCTTTGGATAGGGATAATCCTCCCTCAGGCAGGGGTTTGATCAGAAGACCTCTCAAGATCCCTTCCAGCCCTACTTCTCTATGACTTGATCAGAAAGGGGCAGATGTGGAATGAAAGCTGAGGTGAAGGGCCTGTGAGGAAACAGAGGGAGGGCCTTGGAATAAACAGCTCATTAGCACAGGGAAAAAAATGTAGCTAAAACTATAGAAAATGTTTTGAGTATCTAAGGTTTCACCTTTGGCTGCTGGCTGGTTCCTCTCTCTAGTTTTTCCCCAGTACCACATGGTGTGGGAAGAAGAGGCAGAGGGGGACACTTTACCTGGCCCTTGTGCACCTGGGGTAATGTTGGAAGAACAGTTGTTATGAAAATAAACTTGAAAGTGTTTCACTTGTGCCAAATTAGTTTAAATATTAATTTTATCAAATGGAAATAGTGTGTTTTTCAGATTTGCTGTTCTAACGTATATAGATTTTAATTCAGATATTTTCTTAATTACTTCTTGGACTATGCCAGAATTCACTTCTGCAGTGTATCATTAAATAGAATATTGTTTTATATTTGCCTGATATTTATGTTTCAAAACCTGGAAAACTGCTCTTTGGTTGAGACTATGCAAGCCCCAAAAGTTATTTGAGAGGTCTTTTAAATGCACAGTAAATTAAATCGCTATTCTGAACTTGGAGGATCCCAGAGACAAGTTGAAACCCCCTTCTTCTCCTATGGCAACAAAGCTAAATTGTAACCTGGAGTCTCATCCATAGAATATGGAAAGCAGTGGAAATCTTTGGCTTTTGGGCCAAACCCAGAAGCTTGAAATTAATTATCATTGTTCTAGTCAAAACTGGCTAACTGCGACCTTGACCTCACCACGATCTGCTGGTTGGGGAATTGGCTTCGCGGTAGGACCCAGAGGGTGGTGGCGGACCAAAGTCAATCATCATGGTGCATGGTTACCAGTGGGGTCCCTTAAGGCTCTGTCCTAGGGCCTATACTCTTTAACATCTTCATCAATGATGTAGACATTGGTGTCAGAAGCGGGCTGGCCAAGTTCACCGACGACACCAAACTCTGGGGTGAAGCATCCACACCTGAGGACAGGAGGGTGATCCAGGCAGATCTTGACAGGCTCATGAAATGGGTGGATGAGAACCTGATGGTGTTCAACACCAAAAAATGCAAGGTTCCCCAACTTGGGAGGAAGAACCTGCAGCATGCTTATAGGCTCAGCAGTGCTATGCTGGTCAGCACTACAGATGAAAGGGACTTAGGGTTCATGATTGACCACAAGATGAACATGAGCCTTCAGTGTGATTCTGTGACTAGTAAAGTGAGCAAAACACTGGCTTGCATCCATAAATGCTTCTCAAGCAAATCCCAGAACGTCATTCTCCTGTTGTACTCGGCCTTGGTGAGGCCGCAGTTGGAGTACTGTGTCCAGTTTTGGGTTCCACAATTAAAAAAGGATGTGGAGAAGCTTGAGAGAGTGCAGAGGAGAGCCACATGCATGATCAGAGGTCAGGAAAACAGACCTTATGATGAGAGGCTGAGAGCCATGGGACTCTTCAGCCTGGAAAAACTTAGGCTTAGGGGTGATCTGGTGGCCACCTATAAGTTTATCAGGGGTGTTCACCAGGATCTGGGGGAATGACTTCACCAGAGCACCCCAAGGGATGACAAGATCGAATGGTCACAAACTCCACCGCAACCGATTCAAGCTGGACATAAAGAAGAACTTCTTTACTGTCCGAGCCCCCATGGTTTGGAATAGACTGCCACCAGAGGTGGTTCAAGCACCCACTTTGAATGCTTTCAAGAGACATTTGGATGTTTATCTTGCTGGGATCCTATGATCCCCGCTGATTTCCTGCCCCTGGGGCAAGGGGCTGGATTCGATGATCCTCCAGGGTCCTTTCCAGCCTGAATGTTTATGAAATCTATTAAATCTAGTCCTGGTATAGATAAGTAGGACAATACTTATGATTTTTCCTTCAAGTTATTTGTAGCTTTACCATCTTAACCTCCAGATTTTGTAGTCTCCATGAGCTCCATGTTGCACATATACTATAACTGTAGGAAGGTGATTTTGATCTCTTACTGGTTCTACATTCATGTAACTTACTGACTTGAGTGAGAATTGTGTCTGCAACTGGTATGAATGAGAGAACAGGACCTTTCATGCTCAGTAAATGTCATGCACTGAGCTCATTTTCATTGGGCATTATTTTTAAAAAATAGTTCTGAGGGGGTTGTTTTTTAGCAATTCAATTTTGGCTAGAGGGAGTTATTTAGGACAATTTTTTGTCAAGTGAGATAAACCATTATTCAGAAGTCACAAAATGAAAAGGCTTTTTGATTCACTTTAAACTATCAATAAATAAATTCTCTAAGGAAAAGACGTGAAAAACTTTCTCTTTTTTTTTCAGAGATGGGGTTCGGAATTAAGGTAATAAAGTTGTTCTGAATGTGCATTGTTCACCTCTGCTAGTATTACTTTCTATAATATGTACTGAAAAGAGGAGGGTTTTTTTTACTAGAGGAGAGAACGTTATAGTCCCTCCCTCTTCTCCTTTTTCTTATTCCTCAGCAAAAGAAAACAGGATTTATCATTGTTGTACTGCTCTTCTTCCAGTTCCTGACCTATTGCTCTAGCAGATGGTACAGTTTTCTGCTAGCAGTGAGAAAATAGAGTTTTTGAATTATCTGGAGGGGGGAAAATGTGTTTATAAGGAATTTTTCTCATGTTAAAAAAGCATCAATATTTATCTTACATGTCACCTGACTAAGGTAACCACATGTCATGTATTGTTTCCAGTTGCTGGATTTCATGTACTGTTCTCTGTAGTAATGCTGTCACAGGTAATGCTATCTATCTCTAATCATAAAGTGATAAAGGTCTTTTCTGACTGCTATAAAAATTGTGGCACAGACTCCCTTTCACCTGAGCTAAGAGTTGAATTGGGCTCTAGAAACTTAAATGTCCTGGAATAGGCACATCTCACCTTGCTATATAGAACAGTGTGCTGTCCTGGGAGGGCTGAATAATGGCTGACTTCCCTAGGACAGGAAGAATGTAGAGCTGGCATGAGGAAGCAAACTAAAGGTGAGATTATACATGACAATTAAAATTGTTAGGGACAATAAAACTTACACACTTGTACATTCAAGCTCCTTGCCAAGTGTTAGGTGCCCTTGCAGCATTGTGAAGTTATGCCACTTCACGTGAGGATTAATTTGAGCTGTGCTAGCCAGCTTGACTTAACTTCTCACTGTTCCACAGAAGTAAAGTGAGCGGTTTGTAGTCCTCCACTCCCAGGTGGACTGACTAGCTGTCCTTCTTGGCTCTGATGCCCCTATAGTGACAGGCCAGGCAGCAGAGCAGTGGCTGGTGAGTTGAGGGCAGGGGGAAGTGGGGGAGGAGGAAGAGGAGCTGCCCAGTGGGGGCTCATGGGTGAAGTAGGGGGAGGGTAAACTGCTAGGTTGCAGATGGGCTTGATGGGATGGATGGATATGCACACACTGTCCTCAGATTTGTCTTTGGCTGCTGTTGCCACCAAGCAGCACAGCCAGGGCATGAGGGTGGCTGTGGCAGCGGGGTCCTGTCCTTGATTTCAGTGGCCTCACAGAGCCTGGGAACATGTAGGGATCCCATCTCTCCCACCCCCTCCTCCACCCCATCACTGCTTCTGGTGGCAGTGGTAGCTGGAGACATGCACGCACACCCCTCCCACTCCATCACCACTGCCTGTGGGGTGACAAAGAGGGCTCCTTGCACATTCATGGGCTTTGCATGGCCCCCAATGGCAGCCAATTGCAGATTGGGGTGGCGGGGGAGGGTGCGTGTGCGCGCATCTGCTGGGGGCTGGGGCTCTGCGTGTGGGCTGTGGCTGGGTATGTTGCTGCTAGAGAGCCAGGTGAGCAGGAGAGGCATGGAGCAGACTTCTCAGCTCCTAGCTGCACCCCTGCTTGCCAGTCCTCTAGCAGCAAGTTATAGCTGTGCAATTTACACAGGGTTTTAGCCCTGAACATGCAACTGCTCACAGCACATGCTAACAGCAGCCTAACATTCCTTAAAGTTAGTAGGTGCTAACTGGGACATGTAAACACACTAGAGTGACAGTGAAGGAACAAAACCACAAGGATATTAGAAACTAGGGAGCAGTGTAGATAGGGGGCTGCCTGCCCATTTTCAGGGGGGAAAGCACTATAGTAGTGTTGAGAGTGACAGCAAGGAAGCTACTGATGGTGACAAAGGAAGGTGCAGAGAGAGGTAGTTAGTCGCATTAGTCTGGTGTCAGACAAAAGGCAGTGTAGATTTTTACTTCATGTACTGACATCAGAGATGTATCAGCTTTTTAAAGCAGTGGCTTACTTCATCAGAAGAAGATGGCAAAAGAATTTATTTATAGGAGTAGGGGATGCAGGGTATAATAGTAGAGCTGGTAAAATGATTTTGTGTGTTGGTATATATGGAGAAGCTGATCTGGAATAGTTAGGGATGTACCAAAATCGCAGTTTTGCAGATTTCATGGAATCTGGCATTGCCCACAAAATCTGCTGAGGAAAAAAACCCTTACTAAACAGAAAATGCTGGCTCCCTGGAGCATTCAGGGTGCTGTGGCAGCCTTCTGGGGTACGGTAGGGGAGAGGAGGGTATGCCCGCTTGAAGGGCATAGCAAGATAGATGGCTGCCACCCCCACCCCTCACCACTGATTGGCTATGGTGGCTGCCTGTCATGTGGCCCTACCCCTCTCCACCAATCATCAGTGAGGGGTGAGGCCACATGACAGGCAGCCGATCAGCAGCAGTGGTGGGGCCACCAGGGTCCCTCAGCAAATCAGAGGTGTTGAGGAGGCTGCCACACTCCACGCACAAAATGGCTTCTGGACCCTGCATTCTGCCCACAAAATTGGGGGGGACAGCCACTGCAAATTTGGTAAGTCCCTAGGTATAACGTTTCACCCTGTCCCCTTCCTCCCTCCCTCGGGATGGTGGATGGCCAGCCCCCAGTTCATAATTTCTTTGGAGCACCACTTCTCACTGTCACTCTCACAGGTCAGTTAAAGATTTAAATGTTAAATATTCTGTGTTTTGCCAAAGAGGTAACTAATGCTCTAATTTATCATTGATACAGAACAGTAAGGCTAGGGACAGACATTCAAAAGGCCTGAGACTGAATTGATTTAATTTTTGCAGGTTGCACTAACCTGGCTAGGATAAATTAGTTTTGTAACCAGACAGACATCCCAGAAATGCCAGCACATACCTGCAGTGGCTCAGGCTAGAGGCCAGGGGGTGCTAGAACAGCCCTCCCTTCCCTTGCACAGTGCTAAGCTGAGGCAGGCATGGCCAGGCCCAGCAGGATGCTCTGATTAGCCCAGCAGGGAATTGATAACACAGTGTTTATCACCCCATTAAGAAAACAACAGAGGGACATTACCAGATACCTCTTGATTCTACCTGTTGATTCAGCATGGACTGTCACCAGCAGGTGGCCTGCTAGCTAATACATTGACACCTCTCTGCGAGGCAGAAGGGAGGGGGGAATTCCTGCTTAGCAGGGTGTGGTGAAGGGGAGGGTGGGAACAGCCCACAGTATTGTGCGAGCTGCAGCTGAGGAACAGAGTAGGGCAGCCAGACCTGCTGTGGAGCAGAGAGACCTGGCCGGCCCAGACAGCATGCTGGGATACTGAGGGAGACTGGTTTATCTTATACCAGCAAGGGGTCTAGGACAGACATTGCATAAGCTGGTTTGACCCAAATCATTTAAGTCTGATTCTACGTTCAACCAGGTTTATCTCAAATTGGTTTCAGCCATTTTCGTTTGTGTGTGTGTGTATGTGTGTGTGTGTGTGTATGTATTATGTATTATATGTGTGTATGTATTGTATGTGTGTGTATTGTATGTGTGTATGTATGTATTATGTGTGTATTGTATGTGTGTGTATTGTATGTGTATGTATGTATTGTGTGTGTATTGTATGTGTGTGTGTATTGTATGTGTGTATGTATGTATTGTGTGTGTGTATTGTGTGTGTATTGTATGTGTGTGCATGTATTGTATGTGTATTGTATGTGTGTGTATTATGTATGTATTGTATGTGTGTGTATTGTATGTGTGTGCATGTATTGTATGTGTATTGTATGTGTGTGTATTATGTATGTATTGTATGTGTGTGTATTGTATGTGTGTATTGTATGTGCATATGTATGTATTGTGTATGTATTGTGTGTGTGTGTGTATTGTATGTGTGTAGGTATGTATTATGTATGTATCGTGTGTGTATGTATTGTGTGTATGTATTGTGTGTATGTTTGTGTATTTATGTGTGTGTATGTATTATGTATATGTGTGTGTTTATGTATTATGTATATGTGTGTGTATGTGTGTGTATGTATTATATATGTGTGTGTGTATTATGTGTGTGTATGTATTATATATGTGTGTGTGTATTATGTGTGTGTATGTGTGTATTATGTGTATGGGTATTTGTGTATTATGTGTCTGTATTATATGTGTGTATGTGTGTGTATATTATATGTGTGTATGTATGTATTATATGTGTGTGTATTATATGCGTGTATGTATGTATTATATGTGTGTATATTATATACGTGTGTGTGTATTATGTGTCTGTATGTGTGTATGTATGTATTATGTGTGTATGTATGTATTATGTGTGTGTGTATGTGTGTATGTATGTATTATATGTGTGTGTATTATATGTGTGTGTATGTATGTATTTTATGTGTGTGTATGTGTGTATGTATGTATTATATGTGTGTGTATTATATGTGTGTATGTGTGTATGTATGTATTATGTGTGTGTATTATATACGTGTGTGTATTATATATGTGTGTGTGTTTTTGTGTATGTATGTATTATATGTGTGTGTATTATATATGTGTGTGTGTATGTATGTATTATGTGTGTGTATTATATACGTGTGTGTATTATATATGTGTGTGTGTTTTTGTGTATGTATGTATTATATGTGTGTGTATTATATACGTGTGTGTGTATTATATATACATGTGTGTATGTGTGTGTATGTATTGTGTGTATGTATTATGTATATGTGTGTATGTGTGTGTATTATGTGTGTGTATGTGTGTATGTATTATGTATATGTGTGTATGTGTGTGTGTGTATTATGTGTGTGTATGTGTGTATGTATTATGTATATGTGTGTATGTGTGTGTTATGTGTGTGTATGTGTGTATGTATTATGTATATGTGTGTATGTGTGTGTGTATGTGTGTGTGTGTTATGTGTGTGTATGTGTGTGTGTATGTGTGTATGTATTATGTATATGTGTGTGTATTATGTGTGTGTGTGTGTATTATGTGTGTGTATTATGTGTGTGTATGATATGTGTGTATGTGTGTATTATATGTGTATGTATGTATTATGTGTGTATGTATGTATTATGTGTGTATGTATTATATATGTGTGTGTGTATTATGTGTCTGTGTATGTGTGTATGTATGTATTATATGTGTGTGTATGTATGTATTATATGTGTGTATTATATACATGTGTGTGTATTATGTGTCTATGTGTGTATGTATGTAATGTATGTATGTATTATGTGTGTGTATGTATGTATGTATTATATGTATGTATGTATTATGTGTGTGTATGTGTGTAGGTATGTATTATATGTGTGTGTATGTGTGTATTATATACGTGTGTGTATTATATATATATGTGTGTGTGTATGTGTGTATGTATCTATTATGTGTGTGTGTATGTGTGTGTGTATTATATGTACGTGTGTGTGTATTATATGTACGTGTGTGTGCATTATATATATGTGTGTGTGTGTATTATATATACGTGTGTGTGTATGTATTATATATATGTGTATGTGTGTGTGTATGTAGTATATATGTGTGTGTGTGTGTGTGTGTGTGTATGTTGTACATGACATTTTTTTTCTCTGCCCAAAGCACAAGTAAAATGGCACTGTAGAGAGAGCCTGTGCTTGAGGAAAGAGAGACAGATTCGCTTATATACCTGTGGATTTAAAATTCTTGAACACAGATGAAGTAGAAATTAGAATAATCCCTCTGGCTGCCATTCTTCCTTACTTCATACCGCTAAATCATCCCTGCTGGAGATTACTCAAAGAGACCTCCTTTGAAGAGTATGGGAGTCATTTTAATGTATGGGGAGTCTGGGTTTGGTGATTATGGTGTTGCTGATTAAAAATGTTGAAGGCTTAAATCCTGCAGGAACCAAAAACAATAGTAGATAATCCAATTACCAGATGCTCAGAAGGGCAATATTGTCACTCTAGCAGGGCTACCTCCAGCCTAACTTTGCAGAAGAAATGCATACAGCATTTTGTTGCAGAAGCCATACTCAAAAGGCTCTTGAAGATATCTGACTGGGATTCTTCCAGCAAAAACCTGTGCAGTGGATAAAAGATGGCCTGTGGCCCAAAGACGGTGAGAAGCTGAGAGGAAAGGTCAGACTGTCAAAGGCAGCAGTCACAGAAAGAGATCCTGGTTTTGTCCTGATCTGGTGCTGGCAGGGCACCTGGATTAAGTTGAGCCTTCTTAAATTGTCAGGGAAATGGATCAAGCAATTGCTACGCTCCAGCAGACTCGATGAATCGCACCTGCTGACAGAAGGGTAACAGATCTGTCCAGCATCCCAGGAACTAAACGAGATTGAGGGGAAATTTCATACCTTTTCTCTTATCCAGAGAAATGTGCACCATTCTCTAAGTGCCTTCTGGGGAAAAGAAATATAACACAAATGTATTAGATCCACCCAGAGGCTCCAGAGGAGGTAGCTTCAATCTCAGAAGTTTGAACAGCCACAGTAACAGGGTGGTGGATCTTGGATAAGCTGGAGTTTCAGGTGTGAATGTCAAGAATTGAGCATTAAGTCCTGAAAGAGAGTAAAGGTGTTGAGGAGCAGCTAGAGTTTTTTTGTTTGTTCGTTTGTTTGTTTGTTTAACATTTACCTTTCAGACTCAGAATATGTGTTCTTAGGGAAGGTGAAGCTGGTTTGAATTTATTTGCCACCTCAGAGTAAAAAAAAAACACATAAACACGCGCTCTCTCTCTCTCTCTATCTCTCTATATAGTTATAAATATAAAACTATATCTATAAAACATTTTCATTTATTGTTTGCTATACATTTATTTTAATAAAAAAGTGTGTGTATGTGTGTGTCTCTATAGGTTTTCTATCTATAAATCTCTATAGATTTATAGATATGACTTATGCAATATTAAGTGCGTAATCTCTCTAAGTGCACTGTCTATATAGTGCACTGTCTATATAGTGCACCTAGAGGGATTGTGTACCTAATGGCCATGTCTACATGAGATGCTGACTGTGCACTAGCTGGAGTTACTGCGCAGTAGTGTTGCTGAACAGTTTTTAGGTGACGCTCACTGCTCAGTAGCTGATTACTACTGTGCAGTAGCGTTGTATCACGCTTCGTGCCATGTGATGCTACTGTGCAGTAGTAACATGCTACTGTGCAGTCTGCCTCTCATGTAAATACAGTCAATATGGCATAACCTGTGTGTGTGTGTGTGTGTGTGTGTGCGCACATGCGTGGGTTATGCACAAAGAGAGAGAGAGAGAGATACACCAGCACACCTTGTGTAAGATACTTGGTATTATGTATATGTGAATCCAGAGGGGTTGTGCACTTAATACTGCATAATCCTTATATAAATATCCATGGAAGTATATTTTATCATCTAGTCTTGTGTCAATCTATAGATGCTTTATAATATGGTTATTAAAATGGCTAAGGCCATTTTATCTGAAGATGCCTGTACTAGATCTTCAGTCTATAGATTACAGTAATTGTTTTGTTAATCAGGTAAGTAAAAACAAGAATCATGAAGAATTGTTTCTCTAAGAAATATTTTATTCCTGATTTAAATTCTGTTGCTATGGGAATGTAATTTCCTTAGATTCTAAGCAACTCAGAGCAGTAATTATTTTTTCTTTGTTTGTACAAAGCCCAGCCCAGTGGGACCCCGCTGAGTTGAAGACTTTTTTGACAATTGCCATGATAAATATATACCATATTAACTTGAATATAAGAGAAGCTTTTCCCCCCAACTTTCATCATATGTTTGCATACCAGTAAACCCCCTCCTCTCCTCTCCTCCATTAAATACATTGTCTATCATTAAACTGCTGCTAAAAGCAGCATGTGCTCAGTCATGGAAACCAGCTGTGAAGCTGATTGAAAGCAGCCCATGCTGAGCATGCCCATAAAACACATGGTCCGTATTGGGCAAGTATGCTGTTGGGAACCTTTTTAAGGGCTACAAAAAAAAAAAAATAGGCAGGACGGAACCAGCACTGGGCCTGGAGTACTGGAATACAAGGTTGGTACTTGGAAGGGCTGGATCAAGCTCTGACACCCTCCTTTGGTGCCAAAAATGTTGATGGGAACCGGTTTGGGGTGGGGGTTGGGGGGGGCTTGTATTGCCCTTAAAAATGGACAGTTGCTCTCTCAGGAGAGATTAGGGCAGGAAGGAGAATCTGAGTAATTATAGGCCAGTCAGTCTCACCTCCATCCTTGGAAAAGTCTTTGAAAAGATTATTAAGGATCATATTTGTGCGAGTCCAGTAGGAAAAATAATGCAGCACAGCAACCAGCATGGATTTGTAGCAGGCAGATCATGCCTTACTAATCTGGTTTTGTTTTATGACCAGGTCACAAATGCTTAGATACAGGAGTAGAGGTGGATGTTGTTTTCTTGGATTTTAGGAAGGACTTCGATACGGTATCTCATCCCATTCTCATAAATAATTTAAGAGGCTGTGACTTATATGTTAACATGGTCCAGTGGGTGGCAAATTGGCTTGGAGGTTGCACCCACAGACTAGTCGTAGACAGGTCAGTATTGACCTGGCATGATGTGGGTAGTGGGGTCTTGCAGGGCTTGGTACTTGGACCTGTACTCTTCAATGTCTTCAGTGACTTGTATGTGGGTGTGAAGTGTACTCTGTCCAAGTTTGCAGATGATACTAAATTGTGGGGTGAAGTGAACACTCCAAAATGTATGGAACGATGTCAGGCAAACCTGGACAGGTTGGAAAAGTGGACAGAACATAACTGGATGCAGTACAGCAAGGACAAATGCAGAGTACTGCACCTAGGGTGTAAAAATATCCAGAACACTTACTGGCTGGGGAATGACTCTCTCAGCAGCACAGAAGAGGAAAGGTATCTTGCACTCATAGTGGACTTGGCCCATAGATTTGGGTGCCATACTTTAAGAAGGATGTGGATGACCTCGAGAGGGTCCAGAGGAGGGCTACTTGTATGGTTAAGGGCTTACAGGCCAAGCCCTATGAGGAGGGACTAAGGGACCTGGACCTCTTCCGCCTCTGCAAGAGAAGGCTGAGAGGTGATTTTGTGGCCATCTAGAAATTCATTAGGGGGGCACAGCAAGGAATCGGAGATGCTCTGTTCACCAGGGCACCTCTTGTTTGGGGTAACAATGTTCACAAATTGACAGAGCAGATTTAGTCTAGACGTCATAAAAAACTTCTTCACGGTAAGGGTGGCTAAAACTCCAAGGGAGGTGGTGCTCTCCCCTAACTTGGGTCTCTGTAAGAGAAGGCTGGATAGGCATGTGGCTGGAGTCATCTGACCCCAGTGCTCTTTCCTGCCCAGGCAGGGTGTCAGAATCGATGATCTGTTGAGATCTCTTCCACCGCTAGCATCTATGCATCTATGAATAAGCGCATGCTTGGAGGTGCTACAACACCAGGCTGGCACTCACAGACACCAGAGCAAACCCAGACACCCTCCCTTGGTGATAGGCTAGTGCAACCTATCTGAATAAGATATAGTCCCCATAGTGCTCTGTTCCCCTCAGTCCCAACTCTTTTTCAAGTAATGGTGAACCACTACAGCTGAATACATTCAGCTTCTTATTCGCTTGCTCAGCAGAACAGTACCTTTCTTTGCCATTTCCCATTATTCCTGTTTCCTTAACATCCTTAAATGTCTGGCAAACAATAACTAAACCGTTGTGAGTTGAGAGGCTTCATCACCCCATCTCTCAGCCTGTCACATGATTAATGTGGCCCCACCCTCTGTGGTGTGGAGATGGACATTGGCATATGAAATTTTTGGAGGGACCCAGAACTCCTGACCATTGGCGACATATAGGGTGGTGCATGTGGGTGTGACACTGCTGGCGGAGCCTGAGGGTGGCCACCGCTCACCCCCCCCTTGTTCTTCTGCGAGCAGTCCCCAGTCGCTGCTGGTCACCGCTGCCACTGCCAGGCCCATCTGAGGGTGCTCACTGACTACTGGTCGGTTTCATAGACTCATAGATTGTAAAGTCAGAAGGGACCACAATGGATCATTGTGTCAGACCCCCTGTCCCTGGCAGGAAAGAGGACCGAGGTCAGATGACCCCAGCCAGGTGACTATCTAGCCTCCTCTTGAAGACCTCCAAGCTAGGTGATAGCACCACCTCTCTTGGAAGCCCGTTCCAGATCCTGGCTACCCTTACTGTGAAAAATTTCATCCTAATATCTAACCTAAATCCACTCTCAACTAGTTTACACCTGTTATTCCTAGTCACTCCCTGGGGCGCCTTAGTAAACAGTGCTTCCCCTATTCCCCATTGACCTCCCCTAATAAATTTATAGGCAGCCACAAGATCTCCCCTCAGCCGTCTCTTGTGAAGGCTGAAGAGATTCAGCTCTCTCAACCTTCCCCCATAGGGTCTATCATGAAGGCCACTAATCATGCGAGTGGCCCTCCTCTGGACCCTCTCAAGATGCCCCAAGTCCCTCTTGAAGTGCAGTGCCCAAAACTGGACACAGTACTCCAACTGCAGCCTGACCAGTGCCGCATAGAGGGGGAGCATCACCTCCTTTGTTCTATTAGTCATGCACCTGCTAATGCACAACAAGGTGCGATTGGCCTTGTTGATGGCCTCATTACACTGCTGGCTCATGTTCGTCTTGGAGTCAATTATGACTCCAAGATCCCTCTCTGCCTCCGAACTGCTGAGAAGGACAGTCCCCAACCTATGGTGTGCTGAGGGTTCCTCCCTCCCAAGTGGAGTACCTTACATTTATCTTTATTAAATTGTATCCTATTTCTCTCTGCCCATTGATCCAACCTGTCCAGGTCAGCCTGAATCTACTCCCTGCCCCCCAGTGTACTAACTTTGCCCCATAACTTGGGATCATCAGTGAACTTGGAGAGGGTGCTCTCCACATCCTCGTCCAAATCGCTGATGAAGATATTGAATAATATCGGTCCAAGGACCGAACCCTGCAGGACTCCACTGCCCACCTCCCTCCAGGCCGAGAAGGAACCATCCACCACCACTCTCTGGGTCCCTAAGCCAATAAGCCACCCACCTGACCGTGTAGGCGTCCACTCCACAGTCCACTAGCTTCCCAATGAGGATAGGGTGCGAAACTGTGTCGAAGACTTTCCTAAAGTCCAGGAAGATGACATCAGCCTCAGCTCCCACGTCCAGGCAGTGTGTGACCTGGTCATAGAAGGCTACAAGTTTTGTCAGGCAGGATCTACCCGTGACAGACCCGTGCTGGTTTCCCCTCAGCATCATTTCCCCTGCTGGGCCTTCACAAAGGTGTTCTTTGATTATTTTCTTTAGCATTTTTCCAGGAATAGAGGTAAGACTGACTGGTCTAAAGTTACCCGGCTCATCCCTTCTCCCTTTCTTGAATATGGGCACCATTTTGGCCATTCTCCAGTCCTCAGGGACCTGGCCGGAGCACCACGAGTGCTCGAACAGCTGTGCCAGCAGCTCAGCTATGACACTGGCCAATTCTTTCAGCAGCTGTGGATGGAGGTCATCTGGGCCTGCTGACTTGTACCCAGACTCTCCTGAAATTCCCTGTTCAGGCAAGGGGGCTTTTTTACCCACTTACCTCCCTTCCTTCATAATGGGATAGACTCCTTTTGAGCCCCAAGGATCACCCCAAGGTGCTCACAACCCCCTCCCTTCCACCGCTGACAGCACTGCAGCTGTCTGTGGGAGCTCACCGCTGCCATGCTTCAGGCGCCAAAAGTGCCATTGCCACCTGCAGGACCTCGCCATGCCCCCCCCCCCCCAGCCTCTGGGGGCACACGGCATTCATGCTTGTGACAAGAACACCCAGTTTCAGTTGTGAGTGGAGTCTGATTAACATTTGGATCCTATATGGGGAATGGGTGTCTAGATTACTTGCACATACTGAGCAGTGCTGGGCCGTAGGGTCACCATGGCTTGAAACCTTAATGACATGGTATTTATATTAAATGTAAGCTTATATAGAGATCCCAGAAGTGCTAATATGAGCTGGTTTACTCAAACTGTAATAATAGGGTAGCTTCTAAAGCTTACAACGTGGAAAAAATGCTCAGCAGATGCCAAAGGTCTGTCATGAATTCATGAAAGATGCTCAGGGGCTGTGGGCAAAACTAAAATAAATCTTCCCTAATGAAAAAAAACAAACTGTTTTTAGAGCATGGAGAATTCCCCCAAACCTAATTCAAGTTCACATATATGTGCTCAATGGTAGTTCCTTGGTTTCTGGTTGTAGTCATGTTGGTTTAAGGACATAGGAAGGCAAGGTTCTTTGGGTAGATGAGGGGACTGGAATTATCATCAGTAACACCAGCAAATATTTTTTTTGTCAGTAATAGTGAAGGTCATCAAAACTAATGAGTTTTTGGACAGCAGAGAACAGAGAACTTTTCCATAATCGGGACAACTGGTTCAAACACTTGCAATCTGATTAAATTGGCTCTCTCTGGCACAAAAAGGTAGATTCATAGATTTATAGATTGTTAGTCCCTGGAAGGGACCTTGTAGTTCATGCACTAGGCAGGAAAAGACAACTGGGGTCAAGTGAACCCAGTGAGGTGGCTGTCCAGTCTCCTTTTGAAGATTTCCAGGGTAGGGTGACTGCACCATCACTGGAGAGAGTTTATTCCACAGTCTGGACACCCTGACTATGAAGAAGTTTTTCCTAGAATTGAGCCTGACGTGGCCTTCCAGGAGTTTGTATCCACTGCTCCTGGTCTTCCCCAGGGGTGCCCTGGTGAACAGCTGTTCACTGAGTTCTTGATGTACTCCCCTGTTGTAGTGTTAAGCCACTACCAAGTCCCCTTTCAGCTTTCTCTTCTGTAGGCTGAAGAGGCCCAAGTCCCTCAGCCTCTCCTCATATGGCTTGTCTTGCAAGTCCCTGATCTTACAGGTGGCTCTTCTCTGGACCCTCTCAATTTTTTCCATGTCCCTGTTGAAGTGCGGTCCCTAGAACTGGACGCAGTACTCCAGCGGTGGTCTTACCAGTGTGAGGTACAGTGGGAGTATCACTCCTTTTGTTTTGCATGAGATTCAGTGGTTAATGCATGATTGTGTCGGGTTTGCCCTGCTGGCCACAGCATTGCACTGCTGGCTCATGTTCATGAAATGATCGATCACTACCCCTAGGTTCCTTTCAGCCATGGTGCAAGTTAAATTGTCGCCACCAAGCCTGTAGGTATGTTGGGGATTCTTTTCCCCCACTTCTGAGTGTTGAACTTCATTAGGTTCTCGTCCACCCAACTCTCCAGTCTGTCTAGGTCCACCTATATCTGTAACCTATCTTCTGGCATGATCACACTCCCTCATAACTTGGTGTCATCCACAAACTTGGCCAGCGAGCTTCTCACCCCCACGTCCAAATCATTGATAAAGACATTGAAAAACACTGATCCAAGCACAGACCCTTGAGAGACACCACTGGCCACTTTTCACCAGGATGACATGAGAACTCTTTGAGTCCTACCAGTTTTCTACCCACTGAACTGTTAAGCAGTTAAGCCCACAACCTTCCAATTTTTCCACAAGGATATCATAGGATACTAGATGAAAAGCCTTTTTGAATCTAGGTATATAATGTTGACCTTCTCTCCCATGTCCAGGTGGCAAGAGACCTGTTCATAGAAGCAGGTAAGACAAGACCTACCCACGACAAAGCCATGCTGGCTGTTGTTCAGAATCTTACCTTCCATGAGTGCATAGCACATAGATTCTTTAATGAGTTTTTCCAGGATTTTGCCTGGGATGGAGGTTAGACTGATGCCCTATAGTTGCCTGAGTCCTCCCTCTTCCCCTTCTTGAAGATGGGCACAATGTTGGCCTTCTTCCAATTCTTAGGGTTCTCCCCTGTGTGCCATGATTTCTGAATGAGTTTTGACAGGGGTTCCACAATGACCTCGGCCAGCTCCATCAGCACTCTTGGGTGAAGTCCATCTGGTCCTGCTGACTATGTCTTACTTTTCTAGTTAGTTTTGCACCAGGTCAGCATCCACAGTGGGAAGGCTATCATTCCCACCATGCCCCCTGTGATCCTTATCTTGCTTGTCTTTCCCCTTGGTCTACTGAAGCAAAGTGGGCATTCAATGTTTTTTCTGAGTGTCCATTACCAGCTGTCCTGAGGTGTTAAGCAGGGGCCCCATTCTCTTCCATTTGTTTTCCTTCTGTTACCTACATGCCTGAAGAAGGACTTCTTATTGTCCTTGACTCCCTTAGCTCACTTAAACTCAGTCACCACCTTAGCATTCCTAATGATTTCCCCATAAGCACAAACCACTGTTGTATAGTCCTCCTTAAGGGCTGCTTCCACTGTGTGTACGCCTCTTATTTGTTTGCTTGTTTGTTCTTTTTTAAGAGGACTGCAATGTCCCTATTGAGCCAGTAGGGCTTGCCAGCCCTTCTGCTACCTTTCCTCTTCATGGGAATGGGTTTTTTTTGTGCTTTGAGGATTGCGTCCTTGAGGAACGACCACTCTTTGTGCACCCTATTTGCCTTCAATACCTGGTCCTACATCACCTCCCCTACTAATGCCCTGAGCCTGTTGAAATCAGCATTTTTGAAATCCAGAACTTCAATCCTGCTAGTTGATTTGTAAACCTTGCAGTGGACAGTGAACCCGATGAGCTCATGGTACTATTACAAAAGCTCCTGAAAACTACGTCTTCCACCCAAACTTTCTACCAGGTCACAAACAGAAGCAGGCTAGATTGGAAAGTCACAGCAACAAAGAGATACAGACATAACATTTTTTGTTCGACAGTTTGCTCATTGAATGTAAACTTTTCTGTTGTAATACCAATAAAAGATATCACATGTACCCAAAGAAACTTGCCTGCCTATAAAATAGCAACTACCAATGTTATTTTTCTCTGAGTGTTTGCTTATTTTTATGTATTTTTCTTCCCAAAAACAATGTATGGATAACATGGTGAAAGTAAAAGAACCCCTTTCCTCCCACTCTTCCCACTGTCATCATTTAAAAAAAAAGGCTGCTGGAGCAAATGTGTGTTAAGTGCTGTGTTCTATGTTCTGATTTGTATCTGTCCTTGCTTCTTTTTCTTCAACCCATTTGCAAAGTATTTGTATTTTCTCCTGTTTCCCTCTTTCTTTGCTATCCTTCTTCAGCACTGTCAAAAACCATTCTTCAACATTTAAAGCAGCTTGCTTATCAATTTCAGATTGCCATATATCCTATATTTATGTTTAGATCAATACTTTCAAACTGTAAAATTTGTGTATATATATTTAGTGACTTTTAGGAATATTTTAAAGCATGCTCTAAATATGGGAAGAAATGAAAATGGGTTGAATGAAATGAGTCTGAAATTAATTTAAATGGATCGGCTTGTTCCACCTGGCGAATATACAAAGATTTAATGTATAAACATTATTTTTTCAGACGTAATTGATTTCTGGATAATAGGCACCTATAAAAGTGTTACTTACATTTGGAAAATGATCCAAATAGTATTGATAACAATGACTACTGATAATTTTTGACCATTTTACCATAATCTTGGACTACCTATAGGTGGCACCAAGAGTTAAATATTCAGGATCTTCATAAGAAAAATAAAATCTTCAAAGCACAGACACTTTGTATTTGCATAGAGTGAAGTTCTTCTTGGCTTTATAACTGTCCTTAAGGCATTATAAAAGTACCTTTTAATGCCATATGGATCTTTTCTGCTAACTGACTAATATAAAATAAAGTTCCCAAGGTAAAGTGTCAGAAAGTATCATCAGAATCTCGGTTGTGTGGTGGGGTGGTGATCTGTACTAACTGAAGATTGGGAAGTTCATCTTCAGTTAGTTTAAAACTTTTCTTTACAGTGTCTCCATCTTTCTGTGACTCTGGAGAACTCAGTTCCCTTTGCAGCTAGTCAAGGTAACTCTCAGGATTGCTCTTAACAATCCCAAGAGAATGTGACCGAAGGAAGGATGTTCCATGTACTTCCATGCTCTCTCTTTTATGCTCCCTTTCCTGCATTTACATCCCACTTTCCCTGCTATGAAAAAAGGAGAGTGGGAAGGAGTGGTGGAAGAGGGGAGGATGGTAAATACGGCACTCAGCCATGTGAGGAGGATGGTAAATGTGGCAGTCAGCCATGTGAGGAGGATGGTAAATGTGACACTCAGCCATGTGAGGAGCACTTGATATTAGGGTATTATTTTTATTGCATATGTAACAGAGCAAGGAATAGCCCTGTTCCTTTGTGCTACAGAGTTGCGAGTGCGGGGGAAAGTCAGGTCAGGAACAGGGCAAGGATAATTACTTAGTAGGCATAGTTGGGAGAAGGATCACACCAGAGGGGAATTTTGCCTGATTAAGAGCCAGTGACTGTTAAAGACCACAGCCAGGGGGCTATTCTTTGCCCCTTGGGGCACGGCATGAGGAGAATCTGTGGGCAAAGCCAGGAGCAGCAAACCCAGTGCTGGAGCAGATCGCCCATCAGACTGGATGACTTCATGAAGCTAACCACAGCAGCCAGCAAAGTGAAGAAGTGAGAGAGAGTGGAGATACTTACTGGCATGATCCTCAAGTGGAGAGATGGTCCCGCAGAGGAAGAATCTGCTGATATCTGCAAGGAAAAGAGAGAGAGAGAGACTGGACATGAGCCAACAGGCTCAGGGGAGTGGATTGCACTGTGGTGAAGAGAGAAGGACAACTGCGCACTGTGGTAATGACCGCTGTTGCCTGGACCCTGCTGGGAATTCACTAATAAACCAAATTACTTTATCCTGCTTCTGGGGCGATTTACTACACCCTCTCTCATTGGGGAACTAACTTCTTATTCTCCATCACATCAAGGTGTGGCAGACTAGCCCCAGGGAGAGAGATTCTGTCAGTCAACCCCACCTGGTCACAACCTATTTACTCCAGGTTTTGAAACAAAGTACTCCAGTAATTCAGAATGAAACTGCTTCACTACTCTAGGTACCCTGACCTTGGCAATGTGTATTCAGCCTTTAAAAACTTGCTATAAAGGATTCTGTCCAGCGGTAATTGCTTATCAAAAGACAGCATTGCTTGATGTTGTGGTTTGACCTGTTTAACAGAAGGGTGGCCTGGAATGCATCAGGGGCATAGAAATTAACTTTGAGATGGAAGATCCATGTTAATGAGATCTCTTTTTAACCCCTTACTGGGGTGCAGGAGGAGTCTCTGAGGAGGCTCAGTTTCAGGAAATGTAATACGGTACTCCTCACTTAACGACCTACCTGTTTAACGACTGCGTGGACTTACGACCAGCGAGAACTGGTCGTAAGTACGAGAACTTTGGTCGTAAGTATGAGCACTTTGGTCTTTGAAACGGCAGCGCGGCGTCTCAAGCCAAGGCACGCAGTATCAAGGGGCAGCTCCTCGCTTATCGACCAATTCGCTTAATGACCTAGTCGCAGGAACGGAACTCGGTCGTTAAGTGAGGAGTGCCTGTATTGTAATTAACTGAAGGATCCTTGCTTCCAAATGAAACAAAAATTTTAAATATTTGCAGAATTGCCAGGTCAAGAGTTTTGTTATTTTCTTGTGTGTATAATCAGCTGATAATTGTTCCATGGCCATTTTTCTGAATATGAAGCAGTGCTTATAAAAGAGAATGTGATGATGGGCATGTTTTGCAAATTATTTTTTTTTAATCCACTTAAAGGTGAACCACTCTATTTTGGTTGTTTGAAAAATAGACATAAATCCTATATGTAGATCTACCTGCTAAGATGACAGGTGGTTAGCCTTAATAGTATGAAGTTAAGCAGAAGCCTATTCCTCTGCCACTGGGCAGAAAGTGTGTATTTGTGGGGGAGGGGATGGAACTGTGTTGACCACTAAAGAGCAGAGAGGCAAGGGAGTGGATTCTTATCTGCCCTCTGGTGGCAGCTGCTACTGTTATGGCTGCTGCTGTGATATCATGTTATGGCTGCTCTGGCTGGGGGATAGGCTCGCTGCACTCTGGCTGCAGTATCCTGTAGCACGGGTGCCCTAGGGGCCGTCAGTTTGACACCTCCTCTAAATTGGTGTCTGGAGCTGGTGCTCTGCTTGCCCACACCTAGATAAACTACTGGGAGAAGATAGGGAAGACTGGAACCTTAGAGACCAAGTGGTTCTGAGGGGCATGGACTTGCATAGGCAGTAACCTACTTAGTTATGTAATATGGTCCTTTCATAGCGTCTGACATAGTGGGTTGTTGCCTATGAAAGCTTTTGCTTCTGTCTCCCAGTTAGTCTCTAAGGTGCCACGCTGCCCTACTTTCTGCTTGCTAAGGTGAGGAATTCAGAATTTTGCATTTCCATTTTAATTGTTTATACCACCAGTAGCTAAATTGTACAGAGAGCTGCATATTTTGCTTGCTTTGTGAATGATGGAAGGGGCATGCCAAATGCTCAGTTAAGTAATTAACTGGTTTCCTTTCAATTCTTTCAAAGGGATTACCTTGCTGCTGCTGTGTGATAGCAATGTTTGTGATACTAGATAGCAATGAGAGTTTGGGCTACATCAAGGCAACAGCAATTTACAAAACATTGTATATGTTTCAGGGTATGGAGATACATTTATTTAAAGCACTCCAAATTCTGCTCCAGCTTGTAGTATTTCAAATATGAAGTGTTTCAGCCCCTTGCAGGGGCTCCTGTTTCCCCACAGATCACTTCAATATGGTCATGGAAAGCATGTAGTGGCTCTCAGCCTCCAGCTCTGGAGGTTCCTGAGCACAGCATACAGGAAAGCACTTACTAGCTGCCTGTCCTCCCTGCCCCCACCCTCCCCTATAGGGTGGAGAGCAGAGTGCTGTAGGATGCTGACAGACTCAGCAACCCTGTTATTGTCAGTTGGAGGCTACACGAGTTACATGAAGTGCTTCAAAGGTTTTTCTGTTCTTTTCAAGAGTTATTTTTGAAGCAGTTTGGCTATTTTTTCAGCACTTCATTGGTTGTGGATGTTTGCATCCTTTCAGTTTACAGTGCTTGAAAGGTGCTTGGGCCACTTCAAGGAGAATGCCAGTCATTGCCCTCAGTCTATACTTCAGTTAAAGTTAACTGCATGCTTGGAAGTAAGCAATGTGCTTGGCTTGAATGGAGTCCAGGGGTGGATCCAGGACAAGGCAAAATAGGGTGTGAGAGCAGCCAGCCACAAAACAGGGATGGCTACACCCAGCTTCCAACCTCCTCACCCCAAACCCACTGGCATCTACAGACTGCACCACAGGTGCCTCTAGGGACTGGTATAAAGTTTCCAAAGCAGGTAAGAATCCCTCCCTTCCCATTGATGCTCAAAGACGTATCCTCTCCCATCCCCTTCCCCAGTCCCTTGCCTGCCTCTGGTGCTTTCTTCCTGTCCCAGAGTTGGCAGAAGCTTCAAAGCTTCTTCAGGAAGGCTGCATGGGGGCTGAGCTCAGCAAAGGCAGCAGGAGCAGCAATGGACTGGGAAGCAGATCCTCCCACCCTACCCAGCCCTGCAGGCACAAGCATGGGGAGGGGGAAACCCTCTGCATGCATAGCTGCTGCTGTTCCCAGCTGAGCCCAGCTTCCAGGTGGCCTGGCTGGAATGGGCAGGAGCAGCTTTGAAGCTTTCTCCTGCTCCCAGGACAGGAGAAAAGCAACAGTGGCAGTCAGGAGAATGGGGAAGGGAGGGGGACATGCCTTTAAGCATGGAGGGGGAAGGGGAGTGGAATTCTTATCTGCTTTGGGGACTTCAAAAAATTCCCCAGAGGTTCTTGTGGCATGGTATAATTTGAAAGTGGGGTGTAACCACACCACCCCCTTGGGCTTTTCCCCTGCTGGAGTTTCAAGTAAAGACTTTGTCATTGAATCCATACTATCAGTAATATACTAGCTCTGGTAAGAGTCAGGTGTATTTTTAGGCACTGTATATTCAGTTCTTAAGTCATAAAAAGGAAAATATCACAAGCTCAACTGAAAGTTTTGACCAGCTCTTTTTTCCTTAGTCTTGTAAATTTTGTTGTGTGATTTCTATGAGTAATCATTACTTTGGTCAGCCACAGTCTGACCAAAAATGCTGTGCAAACCGTGTCAGGCTATGAACATATATCACATTTGTCTCAGGCCAAAGTCTTTTGTCCTGGGATCTGACAGAGGTACATGTCCACTGTCCTACTTCAAGTCTCTCTGATGTATGCGCTAACACTTTTTCCTGGGATATCCTGCTGTACGTCCTTATGGTTACTGCAGTTGGTTCCAGGGTCTACCCTGCCAGGCTGCATGCTCTTCCTCACCACCTACCAGTGAAGAAGCAGCAATATGGCTCAGGAGGATGGTGTGTATGCTTCTCCTTTTTTTGTTCCAGATCAAACCCTGGGACAATCCATCCTTGGTCAAATGAGGTGTCTGCTAACAGTCTTATAGACTGAAAACAGAATAAGTTGAAAGTGCCCCTCGTGCCCTGGGGTGTCATATAGAGAAATTTGTGTGTAGTGCTCATAATGCACATTACTAGCAGAGTTGAGCAAACCATGACACCAGATGTTGTAATGAGTCTAATTGGGTCAGACAAATGTTTGGTATTGTGGAAGAAGAGCAAGGGCAGGGTTAGCATGCTGATATTTAAATGTGCTTCAGTGAATTCCAAATGATGGGCTTAGGAAGTTTACTTAAGATATCTCTCTACTTCCAACAGCACCAAGAGCAATGACTGTCTCAGTGCACGGAAGGCACTATTTTTGGGTGCATTTGTTTGGGCCAGCCCATGACTGAAAAAAGAGAAAAAGTGTCTGAAATTTTCCAGGAATATTATTTTTCTTAGCTGACTCTTAGGACCTTATGTAGCAGGCTGCATACAATGTTCTATCCAGGCTACCAACCTGCAGTTTTTCCTGCTGGTTTACTCTACTTTGTTAGATCATGAGTAACAAAGAACTCTGCACAGCAGACATGTTGGTAGTTGTACTATCTCTCTCCTCCCTCATCCTCACTACAGCAGGGCTTAGCCCAAAATGCCAACAACTGGAAAATTCACTAAAGCAAGCACATTAACAGAGAAGTGCTCTTCCTTCTCTTATTTAACAGGCACTAATTGATTCATGGATTTTCACTTGTTTTGTTCCCATCCCCTTCCCCGTCACCACCCCCCCCCCCCCCAAAAAAAAATCCCATACATGAAGACACGGTGTCTCTTGGTCACTGATGTAAACTTGCAGCATTTTGATGCTTCTATAGCGCTGCAACCATTTACTTTTTAAAATCAACTGAGTTGAAAGTATTTTTCAGCATTTTAAAGACAGAGGGAGCATGAAAAGTAGTGGCACGTGTCACAACCTCAAAATGCTATTTTTTGTGCCCCAACCATTTTGAAAATAATAAATGTGTGGCCTTGTAATAATTTTATTATAATAGTGTTTAATTAAGTTGAAAACAGAGCCTGCTACTTTAATTACAAGCTAGTGCCTTTATTTTGGTAAGCTGACATTTTATAATTGCATTCCAATTTCCCTCTCACTGATACAATTCAAGTTTTAATTATTTGAATGTAACTGTTTGTGGAAATGTGTTACTGTTGCAGAAGTGGTATTTAACTGTTGAACTATGCCGATATGCACTTCTACAAGCAGTAATGCCAGCTCAAACAGTAAAATGCTAAATATGATTAACCAAATTTTGTTTGCTTACTTTCACCTGCACATAACTTTTGCAGTCAAAAGAACTATACACTCCTAGTATGTGTGAGAGTAAGATTTGGCTTTGTTAGTGGGTGAAAAAATTAATCTCGCTCCTTAAAATTCAAAGTACATCTTGTATCACATATAAGAAGTTAGGCTTGACAAAGTAGCAAATTAGCCTTCATGGGCGGATCCAGATGAGTACACATGTGCTTCTCCCCAGAGACCAATAGCAGCGGCACATAGTTGTGCCGCTGCTACTTGTCCCCAGAGAACACTTGTGCATACATGCTTACTGGAGACCTACCAGGGCTCTAGCAGTGGCAATCCAGCACCAGAGAGCCTGGTTAGCAGCCAAAGTGTGGCTTTAGCTGGCCAGGCTCCAGTTTTGGGTGACGCATGCTGCCTCCACATGTGCTGCCACACTTTTTTCTAATGTGGGGGTTTTTTGACACCAGGAACTCCTGTTGTCAAAAAAAAAACAAAAAAAAAACCACGGCGAAAATTAGCAGTATGGGGAATGCCTGCATGTGCGACGTGTGCAGCATCACAACTAGGTCTGTGGTGTGGCGTACCACACGAGTGCTCATCTGGACATGCTCCATGTGTCTTTTTTTACATATTTATAAAAATATGAAAATATATTTTTCCTTTTAAAATATATAAGCTTAAGTAATATTTAAAAAAACTGTACCTGAAATGTCATTGTCCGATAATTGTGCTCTATCTGATTTTGTATTTGTGCAATCTGCATGCGTTCAAGTTGTGCATAGAAATTCAGACAGTAGTTTTTATTGTGAATGTTAGCTATTATGGAATTGTAACTCCTATAGGAATGCTGATTCAACTGACACTAGTGGTATTCTCTGTTTCTTGTATAGACCATTTATCATAATTTGGTGTTAATTAACAGTTTTGTTTTTAACTGTAGAAATGTCATCCTGCTCTGCTTTATCCCCTTTCTGTATTTCCTGGTCTCTAGAGATGTAGATTTCTTTTAGTGTATAGCCCTAGACAAGAGTCCATGTAGAGGGATTCATACTTAATTTAAGTTGCTCAAACTTTGCTTAGAGTTCTATTCAGTGAACAGCATAGGGCCATAAAAGGCCATCAATTCTTCAGCAGAATTTCTCACTGCAATCTCATTTCTTGCTGTGCCCCACATTTAGTCGTCATAGAATAGCACATTTTTCAATTTATAAAATAAAAATATCTTCCATATTTTTCCTCTTCCCTCTTGTTTTTCATAAATGTAGCACACATTTCTAATGCAAATGAGTTGTCCTGGATATTTGACTCAACAAACACAAGGCACCTGTGTAATAGAAGAAAGGGTGGATATACATGAGACTTCCATAATACAACAGCAGTTTGGCAACTGTGTGGACCAGAGCAAGGATTTCCTGAATTATGCTTGTCATAGCAACTCTTCATTAATTGGAATGGCAATGAGTGCTAAAGGCATTTTTACTTGCTATGAAATCCTAAAAAAACTCAGTAAAATGAGGTGTTAAAGTACAATAGAACCTAAGTGGGCTTATGAGGTTCTAATCCCAAATGAAAATTAGAAGGAATGAATAATAACTCAGATTTCTAGATTGTGCGCCAATTAAAAAAAAGTCACTGTAGGAGGTAGAAAAGTCTCAGTTGCTGTTGCCTCATGATATAAGGGGAGAATTTGAATGAAGCTGTCTGAAAAAGCATAAGAAAAGTGTAAGATGGAGGGGGGAGAGCATTGAAAATGAAGGATAGAAGAGACAGCAGTAGAATGGCAGGATAAAGAAGATCTTGGCGGGGGGGGGGCTTACACATTCTAAAGTAGCTTTATGTTCCAGTCCATATGCTCCCTCAATCTTTTGGATATTTTTGATCCTCTGCTAAAACAATCTGCCACAGTGGGTAAGACCCAGGAAAATGACTCACTCTTTTTCTACCACCACCTTACAATCAGCTATTCACACTCTTTTCCTTCAGCTGTATCCCAGAGTCCTTTGCATCAGTTCCCACAGTATTTCAAAGGAGGTGATGGATCCAAAAAGGGGGTTGTGTAGAAGGGTTTATGACATATTCTTGACATGTGCGGTAAGACCATATGCAAGCATCTGAACAAATCCCATTCAATGAAAGGTCATTGATGAGGGGTGGCAATGGGCACACCTCCTCAGGCATCTGTGATTGACCCCATGGGGTAACACTAACATCCCAAAGGTTGAGAACCAATGAGATAGCATGGCTGGACCTAAGGCCCTCATTACTGACTGCTTTCCTATCACACTCATGGGGAGAAAACTTTGCTCCAGGCTTGTAAAGCATTGTGAATGAATTTCCAGATTTACTTTCTTCCAGCACCCCACTGCTAAACAGCAAGCAGCTGTATTTGCTTTTAACTAAGTAGCTCTTCATGCTCCCATTTTTCTCATTCTCTTTTTAAAAGCAGAAATGCAGGTAAGTGCATCAATTATAATTCCCACATTTATTGAAATCATTGTTTGAAAATCTCAGTGCTTGAAAGGTCTGCTTGTTTTGTTTTGTGCAGACAAGTCTCATCACAAAGAGATAGTGTAGCTGTTTCATGCTTTTCAACTTATTTTGATATTTGTCTCATTGAGCTTTGTACATTAATCGCTTTCTCTAAGAACATGGTATTTTGAAACAATTGGAGATGTATGAGGTGGTAAAAAAAAAAAAAAAAAAAAAAAGAAGTATATCATGTGGGAATGTATATTGTTTACTGAAAGAGGAGGGGAAAGGGAAATATTTAGCATGAGATTCCGCACCTAGCGCTGGGGAAGACTGATGCTGCTGCTGGCCCCAGGCGGCGGCAGCAGCAGCAGCAGCCTCCTATCATCCAGCCCTGTCATCAGGGCTACACTCTGCCTCCCGCTGCCAGGCTGAGCTCCATGGTGCTGTGGAGCCACTCAGAGCTCAGCCCTGGCTCTCTCCTGCCTGCCGCTACTGGTTTGCTTCGAAATTCGAAACATTTTGAAACTTTCAAAATGTTTCGGGTGCCCTCATTTCATTTCAAAGCTGTTTCGAAGCTTTTTGTTTCATTTTGATTTTGCTGTTTTGAGCTTGAAACACGTCAAAACAGCTTCAAAACAAAACACTTGGCAAAAGTTCACACAGCCCTAGTAGTCACCTCTCTATACCTTTAAATGCGTACAGACCATTGAAAATCTGGCCCTCTGCACTGTGTACATTGTTTCCTTCTTTGTAAAATGAGCATAGCAACACTATGTCATTACATATTCCAGTGTGTGGTTTTCAATAGCATCATCCTTGCCAGTGGCTTTAGAAATTGAACATCCCTTTCCTATTAGGCCACAACTTTCTTAGACTGGTGCACTGGGTATACTAGCCACTTCGGTAGTTCATTCTCAATTTGCTGTCAGTAGAGAGAGTATTTCTGAAACAACCTAAGCCGATGCCTCATATAGGCACTGCACAGAGTAAGTTCTTAGGGCAGGTAAGTCCAAAGGGACTTGCATCGTTGTAAATATGTATCGTTAAACGTATTTATGAGATCTCTAAAGCATATCTGGGAACCCAGTGATAAAGGAACCCTGTAAAAATCAGTGAAAACACCACATAATGATTTGTCAGTGGTCATGTCAATATTAGTTTATATAGTATTGGTAAGTAGAGCATTAGAATGAATGCATGATTGGCTGAAGTACTGTTAGGAAAAGCTTTAATTTGGAAGTAGCTTAATTAGTCTGTTAATTACTGGTTAATGATAAATTGCATCCTCTTCCTGGACTGGACAACTTCCCTTGTTTTTTGGCAGAATAGTTCAAAAACAAAAACAAAAAACACACCATGCAAGTCACCTTTCAGACCTTGTATATTAACCATTCAATTGCACATACGTACTGCTTTCATGATTTAGGAGTTGGCAGTCTCCCAAACATGATTTATGAGCCCTTTATACTATGTGCTTTTAAAAATAAATAAAACCTGTGCCTGTACTTAAATCAGAATTGTTGAATTTTTGATGGTCTGTAACTGTTGATCGGCAATGATTCCACTTAAGTTGAGCAGTTTCAGAGACATTATTTGGTGCTCAACTTCGCCATGCTCAAGTAGTCAGTTCACTGTGTATTACAACAGGCATAGGGCTTACATGCCACTCACAAGTGTGTGTGGGCGTAGCTATTAATTAAACTATTTCTCTGCTTACTTCAGTTACTCCACATCCTCTTTTGAACAACAGTTCTCACTCCTTTGCTTTTACTTCTTGTCGTCTTGCACTGTGGATTTTTCTCTTTCCTATTTATCTCTCTGTCTGTTACAAATTAGGTAGATAGATAATCACCCATGAATTAATGTGGAAGCATTCACCCTTTATAAACTACTAATATCAAAATTGTGTAATGAACTCAGCTCTCCTCAACTATGAATTAGTCACAGTGATGTCATCCATCTTTCTTTGCTATATCCTTTAGCCAACTTTGACTTCCATTCTAAAAGCTTGAAAAAGTGATGGATTAAATATAAATTGCTTTTAAAATTTGTTATGACAAGTTCTGGCTGACTATTGAAGTTACACTTGCTGCAGGTTCATTCTGATTAAACCTTTCTTTTATAAGCAGTTTTCTTTTCTGGAATCTTAAAAGTCAAATCAGTACATTATAGTTCTCCATACATAGAATTTTACCTTTTTAGAGAGGTTTTTTCCACTCTTTTGTTCTCCTATATCTATAGCTGCATCATGGCTGAAAATACTTCATCCCAGAAGCATTGTTTATTGATTTATTGATGGGTATAGGGCGCATCTTAAGAATGTTTGCCAAAGTTTTTATCCTATTTCAGGTGTATGTGGGTCATGTCCAATATCTGCAGCATGTGTAAAGTATCAGAGAAAAGGTAGATTTGACTGGACCTCTGTTCTCCATCATATTGAACTTTGGATGGTTGCCGCCACCACTACATCTTAGACTTTGATTGCTTTTTCTTCAGTCAAGAACTTGAGATATCAGACCTCAGATGACAACCATATTTCTAGATATCATTACTCCTTTCATAGATATACTTCATTTCTTTCTAAGAGGCTCTTGGGCTAGGGACAGGCATTCAAAAAGCTTGAGCCCAAATTGATTCAATCTCTACAGGTTGGTCTAACCTGGCTAGGCTGAACCAATTTGTAACTGGGCAGACATTTTCTCTGGATTGAGCAAATTCAGGTACGTGCCTGCAGTGGCTCAGGCTAGAAGCTGGGGTGGTGCTAGGGCAGTCCTCCCTTCCCTTTCACAATATTGAGCTGAGGGGGGTGTGACCAGGCCCCAGCAGGACCTCTGACTAAGGAGGTCTGCCTGCACCATCCCAGGCTTTTTCCCGCTGGCTGCTCAAGGGGCGGGAGTGTTGCCAGCTCCTAGCCCCTTGCTAGCACTCTGAGGCAAGTTGGGGTGTATGCAGTACATGCATCTGTTGATAATTTGGAGCATTTCAATCTCCCTCTCCCTGCTTCTTTATACTGTTTCCAGCAAACTGACAGGTGAACAAGACAGCAGGGGGCTGATAACAGTGTTTATCACCTCATCAGCAAAACAATAGTCTCTCTCCGTTAATTCAAACTCTTCTTAAACAGCTCAACAGCTGACCTGTTGATTAGCTCCAAAAATCCCTAAGCAGTCACTGTTCTGCCTGCCTGGTCCAGTGAAACACAAACAGACACCTCTCAGAATAAATTAGCATACCATATGCCTAGGGTCCGTGGGTCTCGGGTCCATGCTGTGGGAGATGGGAGGGAGGGAGAGGGGGACCCCTGCTTGACCTGCTTGACCAGCAAGCCAGTCTCTGCCAGAGCTCCAGCCAGGGAGCAGAGGGGAGGGGCCAGCTCTGCTGTGGAGCAGAGCACCCTGCCCAGGCCAGAGAGCATTCCAGGATGCTGGGGGAGTCTGGTTTATCTTAAACCAGCAAGGGGTCTGGGACAGACATTGCATATACTGGTTTGACCCAAATCAGTTAAGTCTGGTACTACATTCAACCAGGTGTCTCAAACCAATTTCATCCATTTTCAAACTGGTTTATGTACACTGAACATCTGTTCTGTTACAGGTTTAAACCAGTTTCTGATCACTAAAACTGGTTTATGTGTAAGGTCTGTCCCTAGCCTTGATGTTGAAGCTACTGGCAGTTTCATTTTTTAAACTAAACAGAACCGCACCCCCCGCCCCACCAGTTGCCCTGAAGTTCAGTATCTCATCAGAATCTCTAGTAATGTGGGTGGCTTTGTTCTCAAGATCTGACATTGATATGGTTATTAGGTTATGTTACTAGGCAAGCAGAACATTTTACAGTTGTCATCAGCAACTTATTCCTTATTCCTGGTTAGAGATGTATTTCTTGGTAGCATTGTTTGTTTGTTCTTTGCCTTGAGACAAAGGCAGACTTCAAATATTCCACTTGTTAAAAAGTCGCTCAGTGGCTGGAAGAAGTGACAGGACCTCAAAGTGGGATGTGATGCAAAAAGGTACTGAATGTTTGTTCTGCAAAATCAAAGGTACACATTTAGTCCTTAAACTCTTTGCTGAGTATGCAAACCATTGAAGTATTTGTCTTTCACATCATAGATGAAAACTCTACTCTGTCCAAGTTGTGTGGCACATGACACCTGAAGTTAGGTTACAGATGCCTGGCCTTTGTATCTGCCACAGTGGTAATGATGAAACAATGTCTTTAGTTTACCAGCATGGCCTCAGCAGTATCTGTAGTTGTGATTACCAAGTTTTGCACAATTATTTTCCAACTTTTATTTAACCTTTGCAGTATTTGCATCTGTACTTTGCACCCACAGAAATTCAGCTGTCCTTTACATATGCTATTTTCTTTTGGAACATAATTTTCTGTTAAAGGAAATATTTTGAGATTTTGTTTATTTGGCCTATCTCCTGCGATTGAAAAACCCATATCTTGGATGGAGAACAAACTTGTCTTACACATGGCTCTTTCATTTTATGATCCCAAGAAATTCTGTTACTAATTTGACCTGCAAAGCTTTGTTCTACTGCTTGGAAAAATAACTTACAGAGGTGAGACATAGTAAAAATGCAAACATAATAGCTTAATTGGGTGCCATTGTTCTAGTGAGTGGGGTCTACTAGAAATGTATTTAAACAACATTCATCTGATTTAATATGCTTTCTTGAGAGAACAAACACTGTTACCTTCTACAGAAAACACAGCTGAAATATTTCCCATCCATAATCCTCATACAAAGCTGTCACAACCCAAGGTTGTGATTTTTGTTTTGTGTGTGCTTTGGCACCACTGAATTATTCTCGCGCCAATTTGTAGCTTTCTTTGCAGTGTGCATTTCTTCTTTGCAGCACAGAAATGCACTTTGCAAAGAGTTCCCGCCATTTGTATTATAATTCGAGCCCCATTATTGGCTTGCGTGAAATTATTCACACGTGGCGGCTAGTGATTGGCTTGCTAGCCGTATAAAAAGCTTGAGTGGTTTCCGCCCAAGTTGGAGGACTCCACGAACACCAGGAGGAGGAGACTTCATGCTGTGTGAAGATCTCTAAGCGCTGCGGAGCCTATCGGACCCAGCGCATTCCAAGCAGGCAACAGAGGTCTGATCAGCCTCTAGCCTCTCCCCTTCGCCGTTCGCAATCCTCGACGTATCCCTCCCTGCGCGCAAAAGGATCCACGGAGCCTCGACAACTCCGTGGGAGTGCCGAATATTGTCTGAGTCCTCAAATGAGGATTTAAGTGGAGCTGTGCCTGGGAAACTGTCCAGCCTACACCGCGACCATCTTCGGTGTAAGTAAACAATCTTGAATCAACCATTACGCGTCCGTGACTAATTCTAGCGTGCCGCCTGTTTTCTCTGACCCAGCGTGCCCGGGCTGCTGGCCACAGCCCGCACGGCGCGAAAAAGGGCCCGGATCGCTCCCGGCCCGCACAAAAGCTAGGACACTTCTCTGAGTGAGTAAGTCTCATTTCTTTGAGTATTGCATTCACAGCTTTATTTTCACTTTACCATCCAGCCACAAGTGTAACTATTTGTTTGAAATATGAGTGGCTTAAAGCAGAACCTGAGCACTGTTTAGGGGGTCTCATTCCCCCTTTCTGCACAAATAGCTCATTTAACATATCCCAGTGGAGTAAATGTATGTATGTGAGGCAGGTGACCAGGGCAGCAGTCCTGGTGCAAGAGGGAGGATGTGGGTGGGGGAGACAAAATAGCCACCATTGCAGCTAGTGATTGGCCCGGCTGTCACTACCAGCAGCTGGTCCTGCCATGTGCACTGCTTCTGCCCTGTTAAGCCATTCTGATATATCTGGGAGGCTGAAAACATACCTTCTGGCTACCTGAGCTTGAGTTGGAGGAACAGCTTCTCAGTGTTGCTGCTTTCCCTCCTTATTATTGTTTTATTCAGTATTATTTGAGAGAAAGATATGTTGGTAAAAAGGAAAGGCTCTTTTATTTCTGAGACATCATTACAAATTAATTCTTTGTGGGCAGTGACAAGTGGATTGTTGCTACTGGTCTCTGACAACATTTTTCGTGCTCATGTAAAATGAGTTTAGTGGTCTCAATATGTTTGCTGCTAAATCAGGTAAACAAAGCAAGTCACTTAAGCATGGTGTCAGAGTTTATCTCATTTTATAGGGAAGCTGGACTTTGTGGATCAACCACTGCTGAATCCTACAGCTTGTCTACACTTACTCTTTGTACTGTTTTTACATAGCTATAGTGCTGTAATAGTGCTTGTATCTTATCTCGGTACAACTTATATTCTCTATCAATTGGCATAGCTTGTCTACTTGAGCAAAATGGGATGTTGCAAAGCATTTTATAGAGAAGCTGTACTTGCCACTAGGTAAGTTGTATGTGCCCTGTGCTAAAAGGGAGGATTTCATTTTTTTTGTCCGTCTGTTTAGTGACTTTTTCACAGAATGGAATTCACTTTAAAAAATCAGAAAATTGTTTTTATAACTTCTCCTTATTTCCATTGTATAGGTCAATAGATCAGATTTCAGAGTGAGATAAAGGTAGCCTCCCTTGTGACATGATCTCTATGCTCCTTTCCCTGCTTGTATGAAAGCTCTTAAAACTTGTGTGCAATACACATAGAATATTAATAATTTTGACCTTTTTGCTTTGCATATACATGCCAGATATCATGATGACTTTCTTGAAATTAAGTTTACCTTTCGGTCTCTGTGGGTTCTAATTGTGACTAATTCAACAAAAAAAAGTACAGACTGCTCTGGTTACAGTAGCCTAAAGTTTGACTTCATGAAAATAAACAATTTATAACTTACTGAGGTCTTAAAGTCCCCCATAGTCTTAAAGAAATAGAATATCTGTCCTATAAAAACTCATCTTTATGCAGTGGAATCCACCTTGAAGTGCAGTACTCTTCCAGTGCAAGGGTGGTTAAAGACCATTTTAGATATACATATAATCATTGATTTTACCGTGGTCCTTTAGAATCATGAGGAAATTAGACCATGAATATTGTATTTTTCTAACAGCATTTTCAGAAGATTTATGATGACTTAATCATGCTGTTAATAACAACATGACTGGCAAAAAGAAGCAAATTAAGCATGAGAAAATTGTGCTGTCCTTTACATGAGCAATGGATAGTCCCTGTCAGCCTTCATTGTTTTGCAGTTATCTGTGCAAAAAGTGATATATTGCTATGAGGAGGTGACTACAAGCTCAGTCATCTTCTGATGAAAATAATGGTAGAAATGCCTTGATAACCAGCCACCTAACAGTAGGAAGAAAAGCAATTCTGCAGCCCCCTCTGTAACTTCTTGCCCCTCCTTCATATGTCTGGGTCCAAGTGGCTTCCCGACAGTATTAAGTAGGGCATTTATGCGCTGCTTCCCAGTAGGAGCAGTGTCAAGCTGAAAGTTGATGGCAGACCTGCAGCCTGTCCTGCTCCTACTGACATCAGCAAAATGCATTCAGGTTCAATTGATTGTTAATGGATGCTCTTGTTCCTATAGGAGTAAAGAAGGGTAAAAGGAAACAATGCTTTTGGCAAGGGAGCAGGGAGGAAGACTGGGTTAGGGTGAGAGGTCAGAGTGGGCATTAAACCAGAATTAACAAAATAAGAGTGGGAATAAGCAGTCAATGAGGTATTTGATTGAGGAATAAAAACAGGAAAGGGATAAAATAAAATAATTTCAGGAAAGCCTTAGCAGGGATAAAACTGTACTCTGCTTTGCCCTCTAGGCAAAAGAAAACTGCTTTGTACTTTGTGTTTCATTAAGGACAGTAAAACTGAATGATAGTAAAACTGAACTGGTTAGAAACCTCCCTAGTCTGAAGATGGATAGTACCCAGCAGTAGCTGGGGATCAAACTAGAAAGAGACTAGGGTGTGCTTCCTTGGTAGTGTCATGGTGCAATGAATAGAAAACGGGGAACAGCCCATGCACCATGGAACTTTTATATTGAGTACTTTCCATAGGGAAGTCTATCTGCTGCATTTTTAACAGGGCATTTATACTTTGGCAAGTCTTAATTTAAGTCATTGTAACATATCCTTCTGTTTCATTGTGCTAACCGTTGGCCATTTTCACTACAATAGGCTTCTGTTGGCCTGCTTTCCTGAATGCTTCTGTGGATCTTTTGTGTCAGCCTGACAGCTGCTGTATGGTGTTTCATGAAAGGCACCTCCTGTCAATCACTGACTGGCAAGATGCATTACCTCCAGTGTACCAGTTGTGGGAGTGAAGTTAGCTAGAGGCAGCATGAAGAAATCTCGACCCACTCTGTAAAGGGACTGGTTAGCATACTTGCATCTCTAAGCCAAGTGCTCTTGATTTCTTTTAAAACTGAAACCATTTAAGAAAAGTCAGTGGAGGAACAAAAGCAATTCAGTGAGGGTGTTCAGATATTGTGAGTTCACGACCAGATATTAGGAATCGGGTTGTAAGAAGAAAAATGTTGCAATGTTTAAGAAAGTGTATATCTTTTTTTTTCCAGAGCACACATGAATTTCTTACTTGATTTGGAACTACTTCCCTGGCATATTTCACTATTGTGCATATGGTCACACAAGCTAAAAGAAAAACTAAAAATAATTTAAATTCAACAAATAATATATCTGGTTAGAAACTTCCCTGATCTGAAGATATGTAGCACCCAGCACTAGCTGGGAATCAAGCTAGTAAAAATTAATGCAGGGGTGTGAAACTCCCTCCATGCCCTTGGCTAGAGCCAGACCACAAGGGCTCCTAGACTGGATCTGTGGAACCATGTTTGGGAATCAGCCTAGGTTGGGAGGCGACAGCTCACATCTAGAGCATGCAGCAGCACAGGGCTGCGTTTGGGTGGCAGCACAGCTCGGGGGGACTGCTGTCAATGACTCTGTGCATCAGGGCTCAGGGACCGTGACTTCTATGGCAGGCCATATCCTGTGTCTCCCCCACATCCCCACCCCCATTTCCAACTTCTGGTAGCCTTCTAGACTAGCAATGGGCTTGATGGAACGTGGAGTTTGACTCCATGGGCTGTATATTTGACACCCCTGCGTGAATGGTTTGGCATTTATTGTTGGCTTTACTCTGCATCCAGTAAAATCAAAAGCTTTTTTTACTGCTGATTTCAATAGAATGAGGGCAATGCTGAATGGTTTTGAAACTTGCAGCCTTACTTTTACTATGTCCATTTATGCTTTTCTTTACTGTGTGGCCAGAACACCAAGCCAGAAACACACTTCTCACTTTACAACCTATCAAGAAGGTACTTTATGTCATAACCCAATGATTTTTAGTGACTCGGCACATTGGAATTTTCCCACCACATGGAGCTTTCTTTGCACGGTGGATTTCTCAGCTGCAGAGAGAAAACCCCTGTGCAAAAGAGTTCCCGCCACACGTATGCAAATTTGTGTCCCACTATTGGTCAATTCTAAATTATTCCTACGTGGCGGCTAGTGATTGGTTTGCTAGCTGTATAAAAGGTTAGAGCAGTTTCTGCCCAAGTTGGAGGACCCCTCAACCATCTCGTGGGGAACTCTAAGTGCGCTGTGGAGCCTAGCAAACTCCACGTGTGTCTTGGAGGAGGACTTAGGGACCTGATCAGACTCTAACCATTCCCCGTCATCGTGGAATTATTGACATACCCCCGTGTGAAGCGCTTGTGGAGTCGTACACCGACGACTCATCTCGGTTCGGTTGGAAGAGAGATCTCACCCCTGTGTGTTTGTGTGCAACTGTAATTCAAGCAAGTCTTCTTCCTGCACTGCGACCATCGGCAGTGTAAGTAAAGCTTTCGTTATACAACCAATACGCTTCCGTGCCTAACTCTATTCCATCGTGGAAAAACCCCACCTGACGACCCTTGGCTCCCGACACTTTATTTTAAAATGATCAGATATTATTAAAAATAATTAGGACTATGGAGTGTTTGAATCCAGAAATTGTGATGACAAAGTGTTTAGTCATATTTTTGTCTTTATTGGCGTCATTTAGGTGATTGTACTTAAGGGCAGTGATTCCTAAATGCTACCAAACAAACAGGGTCTATACTCATTATAGTTGCAGAAGATAGATGTTAAAGTTCAGGAAAAGAAAGCAACATATGATACTGAAAAAAAGTCTTTATTCATTCTCAGAGAACAGCGTTCCCTATTTACAGTAAGTGACTAATCTAAGTTTATCCTGTAAGAGAAATTATTCAAACATGTATATAAAGTGTGTAGGGTGCACTTGTACCCTTGAGAGAGAGCCATGTTAGTCTGAAGTCAGGCAGAAGGCATGGAAGGTAGTACTTAAAAGGCCAAGTTGTTCAGAAAGGCTTACACCTTTAAGTCTTTAAGGTGCCACCCTGTCCTGCTTTCTGCTTGTTTATTATAGTACAGAAATGTGAATTGCTTTAATAGTTATGTGTTTTCTTAAACATCCCAAATCATAAATTAAAACTAGGGTGAAATATAAGAGTAATGGAATTGTGACAAGGCCAGAGCCTATATAATACACTGGAGTAAATATTACACTATTATGTTTTGGTGCTTTAAGTCAAAGAAAATGGAGTCTTCTCTTTGGTTGCCTATACACAGGTTGCAGAGTAAGGAGCAGAGCCACAAGTGCCCAGAAAAGAGCTGCCAGTGAGTATTTGAGCAGTTCAGTAGCTCCTTGAAGCCTCCTCCTCACCATCAAAGCACTTGAGAAAGCTCATCTGTGTTGAGCAAAGCCATTCATCTTGTGTTTAAGTTCACCTGACGGACAAGGCAAGTTGGAGAGAGCAAGTCAAACATTAACACCGGCCCTAGTCTAGCTAAAAGAATTTACAGACCAGTCTTTTATGATTACTAATGAAACTGGAGTGTATGGATATGGATTTTGACCTTTTCTTTTTAAATCTGAAGAATGCAGGTGATATGCACTACATATTTGGTGATGCTGCAGAACAAGAAGCCATTTGTGAGGATGAGAAGTGGGGGGAAGTATATGCACATGTGCTAGCATTTGTGTACACTGAAATAAAACCACAAATATTGAGCTGAAAAGCCAAAATTTTCATTCATAATTACAGGCCATCTAGACTATGGTAGTCAACTGTTTTGTGTTCACAAGGGACAGGACAAAAAGTAACTGGTTTAAATTGTGATAAAGGTGTCTTATGTTGGATGTTAGTAGGAATACCTTTCTAACTATGGGGGGCAGGTAAGAACTAGAATAGATTACCTAAAGAGGATATGAAATCTTTGTTACTGGAAGTTTTAAAGCACAATATGGACAAGCATTTGTCTGGGATGTTTAGGCAGGGTAGGAGTTGAACTAGATTACTTCTTGAGGGCCCTTCCAGCTGTACTTTCTGGCTAAGTACAGACAGTCAAAAAGTCCGAGGCTGAATCAGTTCAATCTTTGCAGGTAAGTCTAAACTGCAAAGATTGAACTGGTAAGCAACAGAACAGACATAAATGCAGCCACATGCCTGTGGTGGCCCAGGCCAGAAGCAAGGGGGTGCTAGAGTATACCTCCTTGCTTAGCTGGAACAGACAGCATGGGTCAGGGCTAGCCCACCCATCCTGCAATTTGGGGTGCAAAGCATCCTAGGATGCTGGCAGACTGCGAGTTAACTTGAATCTGGAGGGGATCTGGGACAGAAGTTCAATAAACTGATTTAATCTAAATCAGACAAGTCTGGTGCTACATCCATCCAGGTTTATTTTAAACCGGTTTTGGTCATTTTGAAAGTGGTTTACGTATATGGAACTTCTGTTGTGTTACAGATTCGAACCAATTTCCAATCACTTATACAGGTTTATGTGTAATTTCTGTCCCTCGCCTCTGATTTTACTTCACAAATGTGCAGTTGCATACTTATTCTTTGTAATATATCTGTAGAGGAAAAATAGAAAAAAAATTCATAATAGTAGTTACCTAACGGATATTGTTTTGTGGTATTAGAGGTTCAAATATATTAACCCAGCATACAACTATGAAACCCCATGAAACCCAGCATACAACTACAAATCCCGTGAAAAAGACAATATCCCCATACACCTATGCATTATTGAATTGTGCATTGGGGAAAAAGGAAAAAAAAACATGGGATATGCAACAGGATATTGCCACGGATTGTAAGGTGGTTGTTGGAGGGAGCATGTAAGTTTGGAAAGTTTTACTTTTGGGTTTTGTAGATGTTTATGGCTGGACACAGAAATCTCCTCTTAGTCTGGGTGGTTCTGTGTACTGTTGGTTAGTTGGTGTTTACTTCTTTTGTTCTCTGCATAAGAAAATGATAAGATGGTTCCTCAATTTCTCAGAGCGAAACACAAGTTGTTAGAACAGGCTCCGTGGCATGTTGAATATAGTGGATGGGTTACTGGAGTCCCTTGGGTATGATATTAATCTTTTTGCATCTGATCAGGAAAGATGTCTGAGCATACCTGATCATGTTTCTTGTGTAGATTCATTGCAGTTCTTTTCATTCAGCTGAGTGTGATGCCATCCATGAATAGAAAGAAGTAGTTATCTGTGTTAGCCCACAGTCAGACAGAAGGCAAGGGAGGGTAGCACCTTATAGACTAACATGTTCAGAGAGTTACAAGCTTTCACAGGCTGCAGCTTACAGTCCATTCATAACATCTGACAAAGTAGCTTCCTATGGAAGCTCAAACTTCTCTGAATGAATTAGTTTATAACAGGGGTGGGCAAATTCTGGCCTGTGGGCTGGGTCAGGCTCATAGTGCACTCCATTTCCCAGCACCTGCTG
This sequence comes from Alligator mississippiensis, assembly GCF_030867095.1. Lineage (NCBI taxonomy): Eukaryota > Metazoa > Chordata > Crocodylia > Alligatoridae > Alligator > Alligator mississippiensis. The sequence continues at coordinate 95,475,754 of NC_081828.1, read as the reverse complement.
CATGCGTCACTGTAGCTGGTTTCCATGGAGACCAGATGAGTGGTGGGGCCCTGACAGCATGGGGCCAGGGTTTCCATGTCAGGGCATGCAGCTGGCTGGGGAGCTGCTCCAAGGTCAGAGTCAGGATCTTGCAGTGGTGACAGCATTGGTTTCCATGGAGCCAGGGTAGAGCCTTCATCTGCTGCCTGCATGTCCCTGCCTGGGTTGTGCAGGCAGCAGATCACAGTTCTGCCCTGGCTCCAGCCTGCTCTGTCACCACTGCAAAACCCTGGCCCCAGCTCTGGAGCAGCTCCCCGCCGAGCCGTGCACCCTGCCAGTGCTGCTGGTGCCAGTCTCCATAGAAACCCTGGAACTATGCTGTTGCAACCCACAGTTCGTGGGGTCTCCGTGGAAACGGGCTACAACAGTGTTAGTAAGGGCTCCTGGGAAATAAAGTCCGGCTGCCAGCCGGATCCACCATTTAGCCCACCCCTGGTTTATAAAGTGCCACCCTGCCCCACCTTCCTTCCGACTTTAGACTCATACTGCTAACTACCTCTGTCTGAATTTACATTTTTCACTTGTATTCAATAATTATGTTAAATATCCATATTAAATAGGTTAATAGGCAAGGAAACTACATTAATCTAGCATATTTGGTCACCTTTATACGAAACATAAGGTGTATAATGCCTGTTTTGTTTTTGTTTTTAATTTATTGATATAGGCTATTTTTTAAATAATAGTGTGTATTCATGTATTTAAATACTAACAGGAGGGTCTTTCACAGTGTCTCAGTAACACAGAGGATGCTTTGAGTACTGTGTAATTAATTACCCCTCCGAGACATGATTTTATATGAAGTAGATTTTCCTCATTAGATTGCCATTTCATGACCTTTTATTTATCATAAATAATAATCTTCTTCAGTGCTTCCTAGACAGAGAAGAAAAGCAAAGGTAAAATCTTCCATTGTTCTCTGAAATAAGCCTATGGCTTGGCAGAGGTACAGAGACTTGTAAATGTGTAATTCAGAAGGTAAAAGAAAGTCTCTTATAAAGCATTTCTCCCAGCCCCCACCCCCTGCAACGTGTACTGAAATCTTAAATCTACTATTAATAATTGTATTTTTATTGCAAAAGATTTTCTGGGAAAATTAATTGATTGTGGCCTTTTTATATCGCTGGCTTTGCTCATGGCAGATGTTCAAAAGTAATCTTTATAGTGAAGTCAGTTGACTTTCTGAAAGTGCTTGTGTAGGTTCTTTTTTTTTCCCTTCCAGCCTTCTATCTTCTCCCATTAGGTGGCCATTATCCCTGCACTTCACCTCTGCCATGGGGAGTATGGATGAATGGAAGACTGGTCATTAGAAGCTGAGTCAGCCCATTCTCTTCAGCCACTGAAATGTCACTCCTTATATGCATATTCTGCATCCTGTAAAAGGAAGCAAAATGTCTTCTAGTTTCACTATGACATTTCAGGAGGAAATAGTTGTCATCTTTGCTTGATATGTTACGGCTTTCAGTCACTAATGACAGATAGAAATAGAGGATTGTAGATGTTTGCCCACTGCTTTTCAAAGCATGAAGCAGCATACCTTGGTGTGCAGACGAGGTTTGTTCTGCTCTTCGCCCCATGAGTTCAAATGATGATCTGATCTGATTTATATTTTTGTTTATAAAACACCAATAAGGAATGAGCCCATTCCAAACTCCATGGATAATAAAAAAAATTGCGTACACATACATCAATTGAGATAAGTCAGTAAAATCAATTAAGCATCATTGGTTTAACCAAGCTTGTCCGCTGCATGTATGAGATGTATGTATGCATCTTTAGGTCACATAGGACTCCTATACACGTGCAGGGAGACTGCTCTGACATGCTGCAATTCCAGTGTATCAGAGCAGACTCGATTAATCAAGTTTGGTGGAGCATGAAAATAAACACGCTCCAGCAGCCTCCAGCGTCACGTACATCAGCGTCCCTGCACTGAAAAATGGCGGCAGGGTGCTTTAAACTAAAGCTTATTCAACCAGTTTCAATTCAAAGCACTCCACTGACATTTTTCAGCATGGAGACACTGATGCACATGATGCTCCAGGTGCTTTTACTTAGCATGGCTCTCAGACCTGTGCTAATTAAAGCACCTCCCCCTATTCCTCCTGGAGCATGTTATAAATGCTCCACATATATAAAGAAGGAAGGAAAATAAGATTTCCCTCAGGAAAAAAAAACAACACTTTGTATACTGTACTGAAATATTGAGCAGTATTTTTCTCTGAGTATTCAGATTATCTGTTTGTTAATCACCTTCATTTATATAAAAAAATCCTTATTAATGCAGTCAAGTCTTACTGACTTCAGTGAAATTACTGTCTGATATCTGAAGGTTTGCAGCATATAAACAAAAAGGGGGAAAACCAGCTTTTATGAAAGGATATCCATGGTAAAATGGCTTGGTGTTAATGAATTATCTTTATTGACTTGCATGGACCTGATTTTGCATTTGTTTTTACACCAAACCTCTTGAACCCAAACTGGCAGAAGCGAATATATGTGAGTAATAACTGTGTCAATCCTAGTGGAGCTACAGGACATGTATGTATAAAATCAGTACAATATGTAAGCAGTTAGCAAGGTGAAGGTCCTGGAGTTTTGGGTGCCAAAGTATTGGAAATCAATTCACTGTCCATCTGCTTCTTTCCTTTTTGTTCCAATATTTATGGTTTTAAATTCCTTTCAGTTGTCAGAGCAAAACTATAGTAAGTTTTATATCCAAAACATTTTGAAATTTAAACAAAAATATAACAGTTTCTTCATGGTCATATGGTGAAAACATTCAAGACAGTTGAGAAAGAGAGAGACATCATAATATATGCCCCCAAAAGGCATACTTCTATACTTGTAGGAGTAGTGACAGCTAGAAATGTGTTTTATTGTCTAATTTAATTTTTTTGGTAGCTAATACTACAATGTGAAAATAAATCAAGGGCATTGGCTTTATCATAAATATACAAAGCAAAATAAGAATACTTAAAAATGCAAAGAAAATGTCTACTTTGCAAACATGAAAAATTATCAGTGGGGCATGGGCAGAGGCCAGTTTAATAATGTGGCATCTGCTTTGCTTTATACTTTTGCCAATAATGCAGTTTCTGAAACACTTTTCTGCAGGGTTTCAGTTCCTAGTTGCACATTATTTAATATGTTATTATATTTTAATTATTATATTTATTATATATTGAAGAAAAATTATTTACTAAAAGCAAAAAAAAAAAACGTATTTAAACTGAAGGCAAAATTTAATTTTGTTAGCAAACTCTGGATCTTGGTTATCAAAGTAGAAGTGTTTTTAAATGTAAACTCTCCAGGATTTAAACTGCATTTGCTATCTTTGAAATACAGAACAGCAAAGCCAAAAGACAGGTTGAGTTTATTTTACAATAGGGTGGGATATTTGTGTTGAGATACAAATAGCTTAAGGGCCAGATACAAATTGAAGGAAAAGAGAGATTAGAAAACTGTAGAATTTGGCAGCTAGGCTAGTGGGAGGGTCCTTTTGTGATGAAATGTTGCATAAATAATGCCAATGGGGGTCTAAATTCACTGTTGCCATGGAGACCTTTGTGCCTGACTGAACTCTATTCTTTTCTGTTTTAAGACTGCAACCACTGGGCTGGTGGTGGCTCTAATGGATATTATTTTGTGTTTCATTTTACTGTAAATGCTGGAATGCTGAAACCAAAAAGAGAACAGTGCTGTTTGGGGTTTCCTGAGTGTTCGGGATGGTCTACAGCATTCTCCATTTAAAATCTTCGAAGTTTCTTTTTATCAGTGATGAAGGGAAAAAATGTCTAGACCTGCTTGAACTACTGCTTTGGAAAGGAGGGATTAATCTCTCTCCTAAGCTCTGTTGGGGAGACTTCTTGTTTTCCTAAGGATTAAGGAAGAATAATTTTCAAAGTGTAAAATCAAGGTAAAAAGTTAAAAATAAATTAGTTTGGGTGTTATTTAATTTAGTATGAACTCTGCTCCTTTGTCAGGCTTATTTGAAGTTTAGTGAACTGTTGTTTTTTTTTGGTCTTGTGTTTTTTTTCTGAAATTGATATTGATATGTGTTTAAAAAAAAAATCCCCAAAAAACCAACAAAAACAACAAAAATCCAACCCTACAATCATTGCTAAATATCCATTGGTAATGGCTTTCTGGTATTCTTTAGAAAACTTGATACAAAACAAGGTTTTCAAACTTTAATAAGCAAGAATATTTATTGTGAGTGCTAGTTGCCTTGATAAGTCCAACTTCATTGAAATGGTGTGTGATTAGTGATGTTTACCTAGTTCTTTCAACTACTTTTGGGAAGCAGAGTGTAAAAGTAAGAGGAAAAAACTGTGACATTTAAGTTGTATAAAGTCCTATAAGTAAATGTTATTTTTCTAGTAAAGTTAGTTTGGTGTCTAGAATATGTTTTGTTCTAAAAGAGTAAATAGCAATAGCAGTTTCTTTGATTGTGGTTTTCTTTGTTTCAGATTGTTTTAAGTGACGTTTCAAGGAAATCAGTTTATCAACATAGAAATCAGATAATTTAAGTGAATGGCTCTTTTACAAAATACCTTTTTCATAATTGAATATTTTGAGCTACAAACCTGTTGCTTTATACTTTTTCCCTAGAAAACCTTTGTTCTCAATGACTGCTTTATACTGTAGTGATATATGTGTATTCCTGGTTCTAAGTCCATACAGGTGACAATGAGACAGATACGTTCCCTCTTATAATTATCTATGTCCCTTAAGATGCTAGTGTCACAGATTAGAATTTTATTCAGTAAACTTCAGCTAACATGATGCTTGTTAGAAGATTAGTGACATCAATGCATGATTATAATCTAGGTTTTACATATACTGTTACAATCATAGGAAAATGTGAATGACTTCTCACTAGGTTAAATTAACTTATTATGAATCTATAAATCTATTATGGTAATTAGCCTTATTAAAAACATTCTAGCACCCTTTCTTTTCAAGTTTTGCCTGGAAACTCATGGGTGAACATCTTAAGGGGAAACTTTTATTTAATAGAAGAAGGCTGACTTCAGATTAAATTCTGAAGATGCAAAACAAAACAGCACACATCCTTGTATACCCTGCAAATCATATTTAGTCCAAACTTAAGGTGCTTACATAGCAAAGAAGGTTAAGGTGTCCTTCATTGAAAAGCTATCAAGTTCCTTTTGACTGAACACATTTCAGGAAGGTATTAACATATAATTTATAGTATATACAACCGTCCTTGTTAGATTTCAATTATGAGTTTAAACTGTACAAAATGTCTAAAACCATCATAACTCTTAAATTTATTATTTTGGTTGGCTAATCTCAAGAGCAAAATATTTCTTAATTCACTCTAGTTTAGTTGTTGAATTTGATGCTAAGTGTTGTAAAAAAATGTGTTCCACAATATACAGTATAAAAGAAATGTTAATTTGAGTGTTCCAGTTCTTAAAAATGCAAGAAAGTTATATTTGACTTGTTACAATACAACTTTTATGTGAAAGGTGTTTAATTTAATGCTTTATTGAGATTCTATATTTAGGTGTTGCCCAGTCAATTCAGACACTTTTTAAATCTCCCTTCAGAACTACTAGCAAGTTTTATTTCCCCAGCAAAGGGAGACATTAGTCAGATTATAAAGAAAATAGATAACTCTATGTGATATCTGTGGGTTATCAGAATGGATATGCTGAGGATGCCTCAGATTATATATTGTAGAGTGTAATATTAGTGTTTTTAAAACATGTCTGTCACCAAGGATTATTTCATCAAGTTTCTAAGTGAAGCATGATATATTATTGTCAGTTTCTGAAATGAAACTCTCCAATGTTTCTATTAAAAGCAAAATAAAACAGTATAAAAGCCATATTTACTCTTGGTTGTTATAAAAAAACAGCCATATAAATGAGGTGGTAGAGAAGGTATGTGAAATGCTTGGTGACAAAGCAAGACATGGAGTTGCTTCAGGAGTTAAATATATTTTTCATTTCTGATTTTCTGAATCAGGTGTGGGGGCGGGGGAAGCAAATCAATGAATGAGGTCACTCACATGGTCTTATGCCAGGGGCTCTGTATGTAACTCTAGTCAAATTGGAAAATAAATACTTCAAGAGGCTGAAGGTTGTTGATAGATTGCAAATACATTTATAAATTGAGGTACTTTATGGTTCTTTGCATGCATATCTATATTTATTCATGGCCTGGTATAGACATTACACTTTTACCAGTATAAGTCATCAGAAACCAGAAGGCAGAACAGAAGTTTGGCATACCTAGACCAGTTTAAAAATGGCAGAACCTGGTCTAAGATTTTCACCCTCCCCCCACCCAACCAAAGGGCAAATGTATGTTTTGCTCTTCACTACCAATCTAAACTACACTTTTCTCAGAAAACCCAATAACTTAGATTGATTCCCCCTCAGCGTTTTGAATGTCTGTGCCTACCCTCTCTTGCTACACATGATAGACTTACGGAGTCAAATTTATCCCTGGTGTTGAACCAGGAATGGCAATAACTCTGCATGTGTGAATTGGGTGTGGATTAATGGGTAAATCTGGATCTCTTTGAAGTTCATTGCAAAAATAATGATCTGAGAAGTTTATTTAATAATAAAGGGTCACATTCTTTTCCCCCCTCAGGCTATAAGTGCTTCATTAGGTTATAAATTATTCAGTGTAGAGACTTTTTTCCCCTTAGCACAATGGGGCCTTAATGCTGATTGTGTCTTTTGGGTGCTATGTATTAAATAACCAAATAATAACCCAGTACTTCTAAAAATGGTTAGCCCCTCCTGGGGATAGTAGATATCTCTGAACAGAATTGAATCCCCATCCAACGGAGCATGTTTGTATGCTGCTACATACATGTGTATCTGGCTGCTGGAGTGATCATGGAGAACCATGGATGTGATATGTTTTGAGCTGGGAGATAAAATTGATAGATGTCTATGGTGTTTTCTACTAAGGCTGAGTGCTCTGGGAAATGGGTGGTAGAGATTCTTTAATGTTGAATTTTGAAGTGTGTAGGTAGGTAGATAGAAAGACAGAAAAATAGATTTTTTTTTTCAGAAGTAGATGAATGTTAGGCATGCTCATATTGCTCCACAGAAGTGTAAGGGCTCCAAGGCTCCTACTAGCTGATCGGGAACCTTTTGTATTGTATCAGGGTTCTGATTGGGATAAAATGTATTTGTCAAAACACCGTTACATTTCACCCCATCACTGCATGTGCCCTGTGCACAACTGTGTGCACTCCACAGCAAGACGGACCAAATTGCAAAGCAAAGGACCTTGATATTGTAATGTTCTTAAGCATATTGACATTTTGGTGACCTACTATCAATGTGGATGAATGTGAGCTGGCAGCGCGATGCCAGTAGGCCAAATAATACTCTGGCTTGCATCAATGAATGCATCTCCAGCAAAACCAAGGAGGTGATTCTTTCACTCTGCTCAGCACTGGTGTGACCGCAACTGGAGTACTGCATCCAGTTCTGGGCATCACACTTTAACAGGACATGGACAAGCTTGAGAGAATCCAGAGAAGAGCCACGCATATAATCAGAGTCTTACACGGCCAGCCATACGAGGAAAGGCTGAGGGATCTGGGACTCTTCAGCCTGAAGGAAAGAAGGCTGAGAGGGGATCTGGTAGCAGCTTACTGCTACACTAGGGGAGTATATCAAGGGCTCAGTGAGCAACTGTTCACTGAGGCACCTGAGGGGAAAACTAGGAGTAATGGCCACAAACTCCTTTAAGATTGATTCAGGCTCAACATTAGGAAAAACTTATTCACAGCCAGGGTGTCCAGACTGTGCAATAAACTCCCTGTAGAGGTGGTACAATCACCTACCCTACAAATCTTCAAGAGGAGACTAGACAGTCATCTTGCTGGGGTCACCTGACCCTAGTTACCTTTCCTGCTTGGTGCAGCAGCTGGACCTGATGATCTTCCCAAGGTCCCCACCACCAGCCAAACAGGCAAACCAAATTATGCAGAATATGAGTCCTGGTCTTAATTTTAGTGTATAGCCCTTATTTTATACTATCCTCTTTTTAATTTTTTTATTCTGCTGTAACATTTCATGTGGAAGCTGCAGAATTTAGTTTTAGAAATTGTCACAGCTGGGGTCTTTGGCACCAGGAAAGGTGCGATTAGTCTTTACAGATTGTAGAATAAGCACATTAATTGGCTGTTTCTGCTAAAATTATCAGTACTGAAATTGGTAACATTTACATTGTTCTTAGGTTCAAACATTCAACAACCCTTTGTGATGACTAGGTCAGTTCAGGATGTTGTTTCAGGTTGTCTGTGACTTGGGCAGATATCACTTAACTGGTTTTAATTTGATTCACATTTGGAGGGTTTTCTTTGTAGCTGTGAGAGTTGGAAGTTATTGTGTGAATGGAAACTTGGAATCTGACATACAGTTCTGTAGCCAAGGTTCGGTACTGTGGCAGATTTGGAGTTTCTGAAATTGAGGCTTCCTCCTCAGATGACTGGAGGACTGTATCAAGGCAGCTGAAGCTAGAAGGAGATAATAGCTTTAATAACTGTGGGACATGTGATTGCTCTCCTGTACCTGGTATTTCTCTGCTTTGCCTCATATGCCCTGTGATTTAGCCCCGGCAATACCAACAAGAGGCAGCAACTGGACGTGGACATTGGCCAGGCGGGACATAGGTGCAGTACATGACTTAGTCTAGATGTCATAACTCCCTGTGTGGCCTGTGGTCCCAAATAATTGCCCACCCCATGTCTACTGTACAGAGTAGCTGCATTCTAACTGCATAGATTGCTTATACTGGTGAAGCATGGGTGACTTGGTTAGCAAACAGTTTGAGGAGCCATGATGTGAGGGTCTGTAATTGCTCACATCGGTACCTTTCTCTGTTTCTCATGTGTAAGTAGTGGTAATACCTACAGACCAGTGTGGTAAAAATAGCCCTTCCGTTTCCAGCTTACTGACATCTTGCACCACCACTTTTCCCAGTGAAACATCAGGCTTCTGGTCCCCTTGTACTTCCTGTGAAGTGTTACATGGCCTAGAAGAAATTGTCCTTTGATTTCTGGTGCTTCAGCTTACAGGCTTATAAACGTGTCCTAATGCTTATGGAAGTGCCAAGGAGCTGTGCTAGATCTTAACTCACATTCTTAGAAGAGACTGGTGTCTTAGCCCAGGTACTTCAAACTAGTGCATGGGAAGAATCCTCTCTTTGAAGGCCTTTTCTTTCTCTAGGCAGTCTCACATTGCTTGCTGGTGGTGGTGGTGATAAGAGAGCCCCTAAAGCTTTACCCAAAAAATCAGTGCTGTTACCTCTAGAACAAGATTAAATCCTAAAGTTAAGGGAGTTACTCTGCCTGGACAATTGGCAAAGCCAGAATCTGGTGAGGGTCACCCTTCACTGGTTGTACTATCAGGCAGACTCTAATGGCTAAAATGCTGATAAAAATAATAAAAATGAAGAGATAGCATTGCATGCTTCTGGGGGGTTTGTCATTATTTTTAATGCTTTTTCCTCAGATTGCCCAAGTCCCTGTTACCAATTGGCCCAGTCCAGTGTGAACTGTCCGTGACCTTCATCACCCAGATTATAAAAACTGCTTATGGTCTCGTGTGCTTTCTGTTCTGCAAACTGACAATACATAAGTCATTCAGCTGCAAATGATTTAAAAAACAAAGAAAACCATTACATCTAGAGAAGAAAGTTGAGTTCTGAGATGGAAACCTCTTGCAAGAGCTTTAGCAAAAGGTGCCTCCAATACTATATCCCTTTACTCTGCATTACCCTAGATTTGGCTTCCCATGCCTGGACTGGCTTTGGACCACCTTTCAGTGAGCTAGCGCTACAATTCAGAGATAGTGCTTCTTTGGTGCTAGTGTATATTTAAGTAACTTTGCTCCTCTACAATTGTTTGTTTTCTGTCAGGAGCTAATTCTCTTTGTTGTACTTAAGTTGTAACAGGCAATTCCCTCCCCATCTACCTCTGTGCAACCACCTGTTCAACAGTCCTTGGTCTGCACTGCCTATTTTATCTCGGACTGACATTCAAAATCATCAGCTGGGGAGTGCCCAGTAACCTTGGGCTATGACCCTTTAAAATAATTTCACACCTGACTGCCATTCAGTCATATGGGAAAGACATGCCTTTCTCATCTTTCAGTACTGATCCCACTCACCATGTGGTTGGCTGGGAAAAGTCAGGCTGAATTGTGGAACCTTAATGTGGAATTCTGTGGCCATTGGAGAGGAGAATTTGTACCTACTGAACCAAAGAGGCTTTCTTGGGTGACTTGGTTCTGATGTTGTTTTCTTTTGTCTCTCACCCAGTGGATGTAATGCAGTAAATTTTAAGGCCAGTCACAGCTGTGATGAGATGCGGTAGTTCAGCTGAGTTCAGTGAAGCTATCCTGATTTAAACCATCTATTTATATGTACATGCAGACCTATGTGGAAGAATTCACACATCACCATTTGCAGAAAAGAAAAAAATCTTTTGGTTTCCAGAATTTTTTTTTATTATGCCTTTGTTTGAAACAGGCATTCTTGACGTTTTAAAAGGGTGCTCTTTCCATCTGGAACAAAACTGTACAGCTGTAAATGTTGAAAATTAAGCCAATGGAGCCATACTCTGAAAAGATGAAACACCATCTATTATGTTTACATATACTGCATTTGAAATCATTCAGTCAGGATGATGTGATTAAAAGCAGGGTGGGGAAGGAAGCAAGAACATTATTTTCCAGATAAACTATGCAAGCCTTGGGCTGTCATAAATAAATGTTAAAACATGTTGACTAATGCCATAGCAACCTGTTGTTTCCTCTTAAATAATCATGAAAATTAACATCACATTGGAAAGACAAGTGCTGGAATATTTTATATGCTGGAGCCATTTTTTCCCTCTATTTGAAAACATGCACAGACACACAAATTCATTGTTGATAAATCATCTTGCTAATCAGGCGCTAGGTGAATAGTATGTTCTCCAAATTATTCAATGAAGAAACATACATGTGGCATTTTAAGAAACACAGTAGTTTTATTTGACTATATTTTTTTCATATAATGAGAAGAATACCACACATGATTATTTATTGAGTAACCCCTACATTAATCATACTTTCCTTCTTCATGAATTTCTTCTGCTTCACTTGATTTTGAGCATTTATGCTCTGGTACAGCCATGCTAGTAATTTACATCAGAATTATTAAAGCTACAGTGAGACTGTGTATTCACTACTGAAATATGAAATGAAATTGCAGTTGCCAGTGTGGGGAATTAGCTGCACCCATAGGATAATGAAGTATAGATTTCACCTTTACTTTTCCTTTTTGGAGTTTAGTTATAAGGATTTTTCTCTTGTCTACTTTTACAGGCAAATCAGGGCATCTCTCCAGCTTCCCATTTCCAGAAATATCAACATTTTTCTGAGGTGCCAATAAATAGTTGGCTGTTATTAAAATTGTGTTTAATGGTTGAAGTCATTACTTTTATCTGTTAGTTTCCCAGATATGTCTATTTGTCTATCATAAATTAACAACTTGCTACTTTTTAATATTATATCTTAAATCTAAGACATCAGTTAGTACTTTCCCCCTTTTTTGTGCTCATAAACTTATTCAGATATTTCTTGACACGTTATAAACAGTGCTATTGACATAAGCTCTGAGTTTAGATAGGAATCTTCACTAGGATGCTCATCTAACACTCACCTTGATGTTCATTACACAATATGTAAGTAAGTAAGTCTCTGAAGAATGCTATAATCCCAGATACCTTTTCTAACAGCTTTAGTGGGTTTTTTCAGCATAATATAAAACCACTAAAATTTATATTAATAGACATAAGCTATAATAAAGAATCTGCAGCACATAAATGTGCTAGTATTATGGTATTTGTTATCAATAGTGTCTAGTAAGCTTGAATCCAAGAAACTACAGTAAGTCAGACATGAGTCCATGTGAGCCATAGGGCCAATTCATTTTTGTGTAAAATGTATTAAAAGCATTGGAATATGCCAGGAATTAACCTGACTGTGTGCGCCAACTAAAAGGATGGCCTTAAATTTTTTGTGGGAAATCAAGGTCTAGATTGTAAATGAAAATATTTACAGTTTTTGTCATTCTTAACCTTAAATCAAGGCACCCCTTGGAAAATACCAACTCTTAGTTTTCACTAATTTTTTGACTATGGAAAGATAATGGAGCAATTCTCTTGCAAAGTACTCAGAATGACCACAACAGGTTAGAATGTTTTAATGCTATGGATTCCTATTTAAAATCTCTAGATTTATTTTGTGAATCGTGTTTGCCCACTTAAAAGTGACAACATTGTATGACACCCTTGAAAGAATCTCAAAGCACTCCAGGATGCTGCAACACCCTGGTTGAGAATCACTGCTGTAATTGGGCCACTAGCTAATCAGAAATCAGTCCTTTCAGCTCAGGGGAAGGAGCACTCTCATGTCACTGCATAGTGAAAGGATAATGAGTATGGTCTGAAACTGCATAAGGAGCATTCATATGTTAAAGGTGGCAGGTGAATGCTATGTCTTTTGAATTAATACCCAGAAGACTTCTCCAAGAGGTGGTTGTATTGCAGGGTTCACATGGATTCCAATAGAATAGAATGGGTTATCCTTTGCAGGTTAGCTGGAAGGTACAATCAATTATGCTAATCTAAGGTAATGCTCCATACTTGCAATTACCTTTGAACATCACCCAGAAGTCTCTGCACCTTCTAACAGAAATAGGCTGTTATAACAAAGCTAGTACTGAAGGTACTGTACTAGCTTTCTGTTAACTTCCTTTGCTACATAGCCTCTTCTGTCATGTCACAGCAGTCAAAATCAGTGGAGGAGAATGGGGACAATATTATTTCTATGAGTTAAAGACTCTTGGATTGCTTGCTGGACTTTCTCACCAAATGATTTCTCCAGCAAAGGAAATGCTGCTCTTGGTGGTATTCCAGTACCTGGGTCTTACCAGTTTCAAATATGTTGCAAGGTGTATGCGTTTGGCTTAGTTTTTCTTATTTTCTTTAGTTTGATTTTTATCCTTGACACCATGATTGCTGACACTTCTGGTGACAGCAGCTATGATTATTTAATGCTACCCATTGTGAGCAGTTTCATTTAATTTGTCTCTGTAAGTGTCTAGCTGCTATGGTGACAAGCATTCAATGATGAGTTAAACATACAAGTATGCTTATAGATAAGGGCCAGTTAACCATACTAGCCAGCTTGAACTTCAAATTTTCATTGTGAGAGCAATAGAAGTTGCTTGTTGGTTGTGTTTTCTAGAGTAAAAGTTTGCTCTTTAGCCAAAAGTTTTGCTTTTTGCCAGGCATAGGTCTGGGAGGCTGAGACACAGGTGATTGTTTTAGGGCTATTCAGGACTACAATATGACTGTCCATGATTTGACTGCGATTGACCTCTAACACATTTAGCTTGTGTAAGTTCAACAACTGCTTCTCCTGTGTAATAACAGAAACCAGCTCTCATCTTAAAGGAAATTCTTCTCTCTCTTGGCCAAATTGTGTGTTTTTAGGTGTGGCATGTTACTGTGTTTCCATGGCAGAGTTTGTGATGTTGTTTAGATTAAGCAGTGTATCCATGAGGTACAGAATTTAGGGCATAGCATTTTGGGATTGGGGTATAAGTGGGCATTGGAGGGGAGAACTCAGAAAACTGTGGAGACTAATAGAAGGGAAATGCAGGGTGGAGATCAGTTTATATTGGATGTACTGATTCATGTTGGTGGTACAGGTGATCTGGTGGACACTTGTTCCTGCAACTGTTTGAAATCTGAATTAATTGCTACAGTGTGCAATATTAATACAGTTCAATCCTTCTTTTATATGCCTGTGACTTGGGAGTGTAGGGACAGGAATACATACCACACCTATGCATTCTTCCATCCCTACAGTTCACGTTGTGCAGTGTTTGGCTCAGTGTTCTCAGTTATGAATTGCACTGGGCTACAGATAGCCATGGGGTACCATCCCCCGCTGTGAAACCTATCACATTTCCTGCTATCCCATTTGTTTGTCAATTATGCCACTTCAGGATCAGCCAAGTGCAGCTGCGGATCAGGCACTGTCATTTTCTGTCCTGATGCTTTTTTCGTTACTCTTTCCTGTCACCCCATCATGTGGCAGTTTTCTACATGATGGTGTGATTGAGGTGCTGCCATTCTTTCAACAGATGCTTGTGTGTGCAGCTGCATGCTGTGATTCCCACAGGCTGCTCTGTGAATGCATCCAAGGGCAAAACAGCAACTTTGACAAAGTTTCTTTCTTCACAAAATTTTAAACAGGTTAGTCTGTAGATGTTGAAAAACATTATGAATTGTGCATAGGGTTTTAATAGATTAACTTTAGGAGACAGGAATAATTTGGGACTACAGCTGTCTATAAAGACAAATGCACATAATTTGCATCTGCTTTCCCCAATAGGAATGTTTTTCTTGCCTCAACATATGCCAACTACAGAACATATATTTTTAAAGGATAGAAGTATATTTCTGAGATGATTAACATTTTTCAAAGAATGCAAGACTGGAATACTTTCACTGGGACCCTTTAGTGGACAGTCATGAAGCAGCTCTAACCCAGGGGCGGGCAATTATTTCAGGCAGAGGGCCACTTACTGAGTTTTGGCAAATCATCAAGGGCCACATGACAGGCAGCCAGGGGCAGATTAATATTAATTTTCTAAATTTTTTTAGGGGCTCCGTGGGCTGGATAGAATGGCCTGGCAGGCCCCTGCTCTAACCTGACCCCCTTCGCCCAGTCCCCTCTATGGCTAGGGACAGACATTACACATACACTGGTTTAAGTGATCAGAAACTGGTTTAAACCTGTAACAGAACAGAAGTTCAGTGCACATAAACCAGTTTCAAAATGCTGAAAGCACTTTGAGATAAACCTAGTTGAATGTAGTATCATACTTAACTGATTTGGGTCAAACCAGTTTATGCAGTATCTGTCCCAGAGCCCTTCCTGCTTTAAGTTAAACCAGAATCCCCCAGCATCCCAGATGCTTTGCAGCCCTGGTCTGGACTGGGCTGCCTGCTCCAGAGAGTAGGACTGGCCCCACCCCTCTGCTCCCTAGCCATAGCTCCAGTGGAGACTGCAGGCACAGCAGTCTGCCTCCCCTCCCCCCCACTCGCTGCTCAAGCAGGAATCTGCCCCCTCTCTCCCTCCCATTTCCCACAGCACACACCCCAGCCCTACAGACCCTAGCTGGCATGTGGTATGCTAGCTAATATTGAGAGGTGTCTGTCTGTCTGTGTCTCCAATTTCACTGGGACAGAACAAAGGCAGACAGGATAGTGTCTGCTCAGGGTTTTTTGGAGCTAATTAGTAGAGGTATTTTGAAGCGGACCCTATTCGATTTAGATCACTGTCTTTGATTCGATTCAGCTGAAACTGAAGCATATGGAGCGTCCCATAGGAGTGCAAGAGGTCCCCAATGCATTCCCTGGCGGACCAGGAAGTAGACCGGAAGTGCTTCTGGTCCACTTACAGGTCTGCTGCCAAGCATGGTGGGGACCCCCCTCCCCCCACTTCTGTGGGATGCTCCATGTGCCCCAGCATCACAGTATTTACAAGTCACCTGGTATCTAGAAACAACATTTAAAGCTGTGTCTATGTCCAAATTGCTGAATCTTTCTGAATCTCTTTGAATTGATTCAGAGAGTTCTGATTCAATACAGAGAATTTAAAGGGTCCTCTGATTCGATTCAGATTTGGAGATTCGGCCACTGAATCAGGCCACATCTCCACTGAATTGAATCAGGGACCAAAGCTTCACACAGCCCTACTAATTAACAGGTCAGCTGGTAATGTCCCTTGGTTCCTTTATTGGAGAAAGCTGTTTAAGAAGAGCTTGAATTAATGAGAGTGGCTTTTGTTTTCTTCATGGGCTGCTAAACGCTGTGTTATCAGCTTCCTGCTGTCTTCTTCACCTGTCAGGTTTTCTGCAGACAGTATGAAGAAGCAGGAAGAGGGAGATTGAACGGCTCAATATCATCAACAGATGCATGCACTGCACCCCTCTTTGCCTCAGAGTGCTTGCCAGGGGTTGGGGGCTGGCAAAAATCCCACCCCTTTAACAGTGAGTGGGGAAAAAGCCTGAGACTGTGCAGGCAGGGTGGGGGTCTACATCCTTCCCTAATCAGAGCGTTCTGCTGGGGCCTGGTCACCCCCCAACCTCCCCTCCTCAGCTCATCACTAGGGAAGGGAAAGGAAGGGAAGGGAAGGGAAGGAAAGGGAAAGGAGGGGAAGGCTGCTCTAGCGTTCCTCAGCTTCTAGCTTGAGCCACTGCAGGCATATGCCTGCATTTCCTCAGTCCAGAGGGAATGTCTGTAAGCTTGCAAACTGGTTCAACCTAGGCATGTTAAACTAACCTGATTGAATCAATTCAGGCTCAGGCTTTTTGAATGTCTTTCCCTAGCCAAAGGAATTAGAGGGTCAGTTGGGATACCCATTTACTTCAAGGTTACTGGCTTCTGTCCTTGAGATGTCGGACACCCAGTTCAACTGTCCTGCTTTAATGCCTGTACTTACCCTCCAAACATCTGCAGACCTTCACATGTGCTCCCATCAGATCCCTTGCATTGTGAGCACAATATGTAATTTAACACCTCTGTGATCATATGAAAATTGACATAAGAAATGTGCATGTTTTGTAAAGGAATTTCTAGGCATACCTGATTCTTAGAAAGCACATGAGTTACCAAGTGGTAGGAAAACAGCACACATTTGTACTCTTCCCTGAATCCTTCTCCTTCTACTGAAAAGGTCTTTCCCCCTTGTTAAAGAGGCTATGTCTTTTAAATTCAGTCTGCAATACCTTTTCCTCTTTCTCCTCCTTCCTCTTTCTCCTTATATGCTGGTACTTTTCATGGTCCAGCTGGTGGAGGGTTATTAAAGTCAATAGCTTGACCAGTAGCCCCATTGTCCCATCAGACTTTCAGCTATGCAGAGGTTGTCTCTTTTCTGCCTCAGAATAGAAGTTTTAATTCTTGCAAATTATAACAGGTACAAATATCATTAGTAAAATTAGATGGGATTCGTAATTGGTCACGCACATGTTCTTTCAAACTATGGCATAGAATTATTTGCAAACCTGTTGTTCCATCCATAATTATTATTTTTTCCTTGCTGGGAATATTAAAAAAAAAAAAAAAGCTAGCTGTCTATACTTTAATTTTTTTGCCTGAGGATCTGGGGTTTTTTTTGTTAAGTTGTGCATTGTGCCTGTAAGTCAAAGGGAAATTTGGAAAAATGACAATCATCAAGGGATTAAAATACTGACATTCCCACACAACCTTTGCCTGTGTCTTTTGACCAACTTGGGAACCTTGGAACAGTGCAGCTTCAGGGCAGTAATATTTCAGTTATCCATCTTGTACAGTCTCTAGTTCAAGATTTAGGTCATAGGCCAGTTGAGATTAGTAACGGTGATGCAAATCAATCCATTTCTATTTCTTTTTCCCCACTGAAAGTAAACAAAAAATGGTTTTAAAATTTGATTTGGCCCAAAATGCAGAAACATCTGCTGGATTCATAAACAGCTTGTTGGCTGAGTTCAGCACCAAGGGAGACAAGTTGATCAGCTCTTCCCTCTTCAGCAGGTGTAACTGCAATTGATGGAAACTGCACTACATAGGTTCAGGAGACGTGCTTATTATTAAGACCAGATCAAAACAGCATCAATCAAATATTGGAAAAGTGTGGGCAAATGTTAGGATTATTCTGTGTACAAGGATGCATGTACTTGAAAGCACTCTAATGCAGTTTATCATACTATTGCAATGTAGCTGGCTCTATTTCAGAATAGTGTTTTGCTGTAGGCTGCTGCTATCTTACAAGATAGTCCACCTGCTTGGGCGGGGAAATTGGGCAATGTCTTCACTGCAAATTTTCTGCATCTTTTCTGATTAGTTTTAAATCTTATTCCCCCCCCCCCCCAGTCTGATATGATTTCAGATCCAAGCTGGTCTGTAATGTGGTGAATTGCATTTTCCTTTGGGTTGCTGGCATCTAGTAGATAATTCTTGCTACAAGAACATGAGAAAGGACACTCCAGACATACGCAGCCAAGCAACAGAGATGGCTAATAACCCGCTTTTACTGGTTACCCTTAAAAGCTTGCCAGTTGGCTTTGTTAAATGAATAACTTTACATCCATGCCTATAGTATCCTAGCATGTACCAGGAGTATAGTGAATGCTGTAATTATTGAGATGGAATGTATTTGTTTATTTGACAAACCTGGTAGATTTTAAAGGTGACCACTACTGGATATATTCCCAAGGAAAATAATTATGAGAAAGCAACAATATCCAATAAGTTCAAAAGTCCATTTATGCATAAAATATTTAAACAGAAATAAAATTGGTAGTGAATCCAGCTATCCTGCAATCAAAAGGCCTTGTTGTTAGTATGCAAATGTGAATAGATTATTTCATGTCTTTTATCCACATTAGACCATCCTCTTTTCATTCCCACCACAGGAACTTTTTAAAATTCTGAATCATCACAGCTTGCAAATTTAAATTCCGTGCTTTGTAAGGTTAATTCAAAAATGTATCAAACTGCAACTTTGAAGCTGATGCAAGCATTTAAAGAAAAGGGGTTTTATCTGTTGTTCATTTAATGCAGCATGGAATTAACATCTGAATCAAACACCAAATTTCAGTAAATAAGATCCAGTATCTATTATGAGACCTCATTATTCTGCGTACAGAGTAACGTTTTTCAAAGTATAAATTTTTCTTCTTCTTAAGCAGCTCAAAACCTTTTTTTAAATTCATTTTTCAACAGAGTTATGTGTTGTCAGTATTTGTAATTAGATAATTTACATACAGAGGTTGTCATTAAAAAGTTAGCATTTTCAGCAGTTACCACAACTGTAAAATACCAAAAGATTAATCTTTCATGAATATCAGAATATAATTAAGGTGACGTCATTGTGTCCCTTCTAGCCCCTAGTTTTACCTGAGTTTCCATGTGAGGGCTCTGGGTGTGGCTTAATTTTAAGCAGAGGTTCGCAGGTTAAATGATGTGCTCACAAATAACTTTGAATGCTGTCTTGGGGCTGGGTCACACAGTGCACTGGTACTACCTAAACATCTGGCCATCTCCTCTGTCTGATTAAACAGGTAGTTAGAGCATGGCGTAGTATACCCAGTAGACCCATTGTGCTGTTTCTCAGGGTGTCTGAAAAATTGAGAGCACAATAAATAACAGGATCAAAACTGTATCCCAGATGATGAGGTCAGCTCAAACTGAACTCTAAAATGATCTTGATACTTATATGAACAAGGCTACAGAAGTTTAGATTCCCCTCTGCCATAATCAAGATGCCAAATTTAGCAAGAAGACTAACTGATCATTTTCATGGTTATGGTTTAGGCTAATTCACATAAGGTTTTTTTCTGTGATTACATAAGTCACTTAAAGCGTGTGTGGCCTCCTGTTGGGAACTGATGATGCTGTGGAACGTAGATGGGTTCCATGCTGGTGTATGTTTCCCAGAAAACTGAAACTGGAAACTGCTCTGAAGTAGAGAGGTGGGATGCTGCATAATGGGAGGATGGTTTGTATATTGGAGCTCACATACATGAGAGTTCTCTCCTTTCCACAACATTGCTCTTTTTTCTTGAGAAAGAGCCCAATGAAGAAACTAGATTTTCTTTTTTCCAAACCTGTCTGTATATATGGAAAATGGTTGAAGCCTCTGATACTTCTATGAAAGATTCCCCTTCCATCCACCCAGTCACTGCAGCAAAGTTCCCTTCCTACCTTTTCTGCCTTTATATTCAAGTGTGTCTACTGAGGGGGAATGCTGTATTCTCTCTGATGGGCTCTGTTACAGGTCGTAACCAGAGATATCCATCTTGAGCTGTAGAATCCTGTCTTAGGATGTGCAGTGCTTAGTGAGTGCACTCAGAGCATCCCATGACATAATTTCTCTGAGCTGACATGCCAACAACTTTGCCCTGAGAAATTTAATGGGCCTTACCAGCCACGTAGTACCACAATCATAATTTGGTATCATCTGCGAATTTGGCCAGGGTGCTCTACACACCCTCATCCAAGTCACTGATGAAGACGTTGAATAGCACCAGTCCAAGGACTGAGCCTTGCAGGGCTCCACTGCCCACATCTTTCCAGGTTGATATTGACCTGTCCACCACCACTCTCTGGGTGCAACCCCTAAGCCAATTTGCCACCCATCTGACCATGTAATCATCTACATCAGAGCCTGTCAGTTTATTTATGAGAACAGAATGAGATACCATATTGCAGGCCTTCTTAAAGTCTAGGTAGATGACATCTACCTTGACTCCTGCATCTAGGGATAGTTTCATAGTTGGTAGGATCAGAAGGGACCTGAGCAGCTCATCAAGTCCGACCCCCTGCCATAGCAGGAAAGAGTACTGGGGTCAAACGACCCCGGCGAGGTGTTCCTCTAGCCTCTTCTTAAAGGCCCCCAGGGTAGGAGCCAGCACCACTTCTCTTGGAAGTTGGTTCCAGATCCTAGCCGCCCTGACAGTGAAGTAGCACCTCCTGATATCTAGCCTGAATCTACCCTCTGCCAGCTTGTGACCATTATTTCTTGTCACTCCTGGTAGTGCTCGAGGGAACAGGGACTCTCCCAATGCCTGCTGGTCCTCCCTGACTAGCTTGTAAATAGCCACTAGATTCCCCCTCAGCCTTCTCTTGTGGAGGCTGAACAGGTTCAGATCCCTTAGCCTGTCCTCGTAGGGCCTGCCCTGTTGCCCCCTGATCATGCGGGTGGCCTTCTTCTCAAACCTCTCCATGATGTCCACATCTTTCCTGAAGTGTGGTGCCCAGAACTGGACGCAGTACTCCAACTGCAGCCTGACCAGTGTCGCATAGAGGGGGACAGATCACCTCCTTGGACCTGCCTGAGATGCATCTGTAGATGCATGACAAGGTACAGTTGGCTTTCCTGACTGCTTCCCCCCACTGTTGGCCTATGTTCATTTTGGCATCAATAATGACTCCAAGATCCTTTTCTGCCTCTGCACTGACAGGAGGGAAGTTCTCCAGCCTATAGGTATGCTGCTGGTTCTTCCTCCCCAGGTGCAGTACCTTGCACTTGTCAGTGTTGAAACCCATCCTGTTCTCATCTGCCCACCCCTGTAACCTGTCTAGGTCCGATTGCAGCCTTTTCCTCCCTTCTAGCATGTCCACTTCTCCCCACATCTTAGTGTCGTCTGTGAATTTGAACACGGTGCTTTTTACCCCCAGTTGGTGGGCTGGTGTCCCTCTTGTGTCTGTCTATGATTCAATTGGGATATTTGTCTTGGTCTGTGTCTAGGAATACAGATCCATTGAAGAGCTCAGCTTTATCTCCCCTCTCTGTCACCAGTTGCTCTAGTTTGTCTTGTAGGGGTCCCGTGCTAACCTGTGCCTTCCTTTTTGCTCCCTATATACCTGCAGAAGGACTTCTTATTGTCCTTAATTTTTGTCGCCAGCCGAAGTTCTAATCTTGCTTTGGCCTTTCTAGCTGATTCCCTGCAAGTGCAAGCCAGGGAGGTATACTCTTCCTTGGTAGCCTACCCCCTGTTTCCACAGCTTGTATACCTCTTTCTTTTCCCTTAGGCTTTCATGGACTTCCCTGTTCAACCAAGATGCACAGTGGGATTGTCTCCTTCTGCGCCCGTAGGATTGCTCCCTTGAAGAACAGCCACCCTTCCTGGACCCCCATTTTGCCAATGCTCTTGAACTTTAATGCCTTGGTAACTAATCTCCTGAGCACCCTGAAGTTAGCCTTTCTGAAGTCTAGCACTTCAGCTCTGCTGGTTAGTTTACCCACCCTTCACCAGTTAGTGAATTCAATCAATTGATGGTCACTGTCCTCTAGGTTACCTTGTACCTGTAGATTCCCCATTATATCATCCCCTAGATTCATTACTGGGACTGTGCAATCTGAAATACATGGGCACTGAGGACAGACAGGGACTAGCCTTTCTTTTGGCCTTATAGATACAGTTGTAGATAGTGTAGGTACTGGCTGTTCCAGACTGAACACTTTTGGTTTGCAAGGAATTTGAAAGTAAAGGGTGGGAGGTGCCCTAGAAAAGGGACTAACAAGCCACCTTGGATCGCTGCTTGGATAGTGCTAGTCAGGTAGATTGGGCAGATTTTATATTTTTGGATCAGAATACTTGCTTAGATTGGAGGTGAATAATGAATAGAGACAAATGATCCTTCCAGCATTCAGTGTTTGTTGATCCAAGCAGCTG
Source organism: Alligator mississippiensis (assembly GCF_030867095.1). Lineage (NCBI taxonomy): Eukaryota > Metazoa > Chordata > Crocodylia > Alligatoridae > Alligator > Alligator mississippiensis. The sequence goes on along the minus strand of NC_081828.1, from coordinate 95,453,428 downwards.
GACCCTCTTTGATGTATTCACGGAGGATAGCACTATATAAGTATTCTTGGCTAGGGACAGACATTACACATAAACTGGTTTAAGTGGTCATAAACTGGATTAAACCTGTAACAATACAGACATTCAGTGCACATAAACCAGTTTCAAAATGGCTGAAACTGATTTGAGATAAACCTGGTTGAATGTAGTATCAGACTTAACTGATTCAGCTCAAACCCATTTTGCAATGTCTGTCCTAGACCCCTTCCTGGTTTAACTTAAACCAGAGTCCCCCCAGAATCCTGGCATGCTCTCTGGGCAGGGCTCTCTGTTCCAGCCCAGCAGGGCTGTCCCTGCCCCTCTGCTCCCCAGCTGAGCAGGGACAGGCAGGGGCAAGGGTCTGGCGCCAGAGAGGGGTTTCATTGCCCACCTCCCTGTCCCATCAGCAGGGACCTGAGCTGAGTCTGCCGGGTGCTCCCCCCCCACTGCTGCAGCAGCTAGCCAGCATGGCCCCTGAGGCAGAGTGGGCAGCGAGGGGGTTTTTCCCCCCTCTGCCCCACTGTCCCTGGGGGGACTGCAGCCTGGTCTGCTTGCCCCGGCCGCCATCGCCACACTCATTCCCTGCATGTGGCAAGCAGCAGAATAAGCCCCTTCCGGTGGATGCCAGAGGGAGGAGGCATCATTTCTGTCCCTGCCCCTTGCCTAAGGGGCCCTGCCGGCCAGTGTCTGGCCACGCCCCTTCCCGGCTGCTGTAGTGGCGACGGGTCAGGGCCCTTGATGGAGGAAGCAGCCTCTGTCATAGTGTCGGGGAGCGATAGCTCCTTTCCAGCAGAGGGGCCCTGTTGCAAGGTGGGCAGGACTGTGACAGACTCCATGCAGCAGTACCAGGGCTTGGAGGGGACCAGAGCCTTGTCTGCCGCACCACCACTGCGGTCCACAGCAGCTCGGGGAAACCATGACAGTGGCTACTGTCCCCATCACAGTCGCTCCATGCTTGCTGCTCCAGTGGCCAGGTGTGGGCAGGGCCCCTTAGGTGTGGGGCAGGGAGCGGAGTTATTCTCTCCCCTGCCTCCAGGGCACCACAGCGGGGTCTGCCTGCCCAGGCTGCCACTGCTCACTCTGTTCCTGGGGCAAGTGGTGGAATAAGCCCCCTCCACCAGACATTTTGTCCTGAATTAAGACCTAGATCTGGCTACCAAGATGCTATGACATGGATGTACACTCATATGCTTTAGATTTGAATTGGATACGTATGAAGCCAAGCCAGTCTCCTTGAAAATTTGTACATACCTAAATTGAATTTCAAGAATCCAAAAGTTTTTTAAATTAGTCAAAGTGTTTGGAAATGCTAAATTTCACCACCCCAGGCCGATCTAATTCTGCTAATGTTTGCATGGCTATTCTTAAATCAAAACAAAACAAAGTGGTTCGGCTTTCTTTGAAGGACTGTCCATGGGGATGCCAATTAACTAATGAATCCAGAGGGTCATTAATCCTCTATGACCCACAGGTAGTCAGGTTCAGGGCATTAAAGTAAGTTAATTCCCTGAGCATTGATCAAGAGGGATGTGGCTAACCTTGAGAGGGTCCAGAGGAGGGCCACTTGCATGGTCAGGGGGCAGCAGGCCAGGCCTTATGAAGATAGACTAAAGGGCCTGAATCTATTCAGCCTCCACAAGAAAAGACTGAGAGGGGATCTGGTGGCTGTCTATAAACTCACCAGGGGGGACCAGCAGAAAATAGGTGAGGCTCTGTTCCCCTAGACACCACCTGGGATAACAAGGAATAATGGCCACAAACTTCAGGAGGCACTACTTTATGGTTCGGGCTGCCAGGCTCTGGAATGGGCTCCCAAGGCAGGTGGTGCTCTCCCCTACCTTGGGGGTCTTCAAGAGGAGGTTGGATAGATATCTGGCTGTGGTATTATGATCCCAGCACTCATTCCTGGCCAGGGTAGGGGGTCGGACTTTATGATCTGTTCAGGTCCCTTCCAACCCTAGAAACTATGAAACAAAACCCGCACAACAAATTCCCAACGCAATATTCCTGTAACACCCAGCCACAACACAATAAAATACACCCAGTGGGACAAGAACCCGAAACACATCCCAAACCTAATGTCCCTGGTCACACAACCAATCAACTACACATTACAGTGAGCTTCAGTCACTACTCAGTTAACTGCTCTGCAACTTCACAGACAACCCAGAAACCACAGATGGCAGCAAGAACACCCTGGGCCTAGTCAGCAGTCCCTGAAGATTTCTAGCTTTTCCCTGCTTAGGTATTCAGCACCTCAAATAGGGAAAGGGTGATCCTTTAGCCAACTGTAGATTCCCAACAACCAGGTCACAGGAAGGAACCTGCACTTGACAAACTCCCACACCCCGAGAACCTGGATTCAGAACTGTCCAGCCTGAGTGGGAGTGAGGCTGAGCCCAAGCCCCTGCTGGCTGCTCTGAACAGGATTTATAGTCTTTTAATCACACCACCTGTCACTTACCCAATGGTTCAATCATCTCCCTTTTCACAATACCCAATCAAATTCAAACCTAGGCAATACTTAAAAGGACCAGTCAATTCAAACTATTTCAACTCGATACAAGCAACATGATCATAACTGCCTTAGTGATTAACATATCAACACTGATAAACAGTTGCATTACCATTATACACTGCACATTCCCAGGCCTTAAAAGTAGGTCATGACCTCATCAAGGTTGAGAATTCAAACCCTTTAGAAACTTCTCACCTCTAGTCATATGGCGCATGTGTGGACGTTCACTGTTAAATAGCTTGAGTGGTCGCATGTCTTGATTCAAGTTTTTGATAGACATGGTTTAGAGCAGAGATGCTCAACTCCAGAGATTCTCAACAGCACAGAGCCATGGCATCTGGTCTCCGGAGCTCCCCACAGTTTGGAAAATTTGGTGGTGTGGGAGGAGTGACATTTAATACTACAACTGTCCCCTGATGCCAGATTCCCAAGCCCCACCCACACCCACTCCCCTATGTGCCCAGATTGGGGCCAGGCCAAGTCCTCTTCCACCTTGGGGTTGAGTTGGGGCTGGGCCAAACCCCCTCGATCCATGTGGCTGAATGTGAGTCAGGTTTCCCCCTTCCCCACACATCCACGCCCACTCTGTGTGGCTGGACTGGGCCAAGTCCATACAGCTCATGGAGCAAAAAGTTTGAGCACCACTGGTCTAGAGTTCAAGTTAGTAATGAAGCTACAAGCTAGGAAGCTTTTGTATGGTCTGGGGTTACATTGCTTACACTTTGAACAGCTCTACATACCTATGCTGTGGGAGAGCTCAATCACACATGTTCACTGCAGAATCACAGAAAACATGTACATGAGAAATCCCCGACTGGGCTAGCTGTTTGCTTGTTGGACAGCAGAGAAGTTGGCTCCCACTGATCCCTTCAACCATCATGTGATCTGGAGGTAAGACAAAGAAGAGGTGCTTGAAATCTCTCTCATCTACCTCCCATCTAAGCAGCCAGAGGGGAACATGCTCTGCTGAGTGCTGGTGCCCTAAGTTCCCAGGGTCCTGACTTTTCTATAAGGACCATGATCAAGTTTGTTCTTTTTTCTATTCCCTTCCAGTTTCCCTTGTCTGGGGAGACTTTGGCTAAGTGGTAATGTTTTTCCCCTCCCTGCTGGCAGGCTTCTTGACTTTCTTCAAAACTGACCATTTCTGAATAGTTTCCTCTGATGCTGCTGTTGTAACAGAGGCAACAGCAGTAGCATGTGAGGCATTTAATATCTGCCAAGTGCAGCATGCAGAGGCCTGAGTCCTCACTGCACTCCAAATAGGAGGGAAATTCAAAGGTGGAGAAAGAGAGATCTGAAAAGGAGACATACCTGAGGAAAGGAAAGGAGTTGGTTGTTAAAAATAGGGGGAGTTATGTAAAATCAACTCTAGTGCTGCCATGCAGCATAGAGCCTTGGTTTGCAAAAAAATAATTTTGATGCATTTAGTATGTTCAATGCAAATGCTTATTTGGGCCTAAGCTGCATATACTATGATACCTTCTGTGAAGTTGCTTTCAATTCCTGATACATAAGACAAATTCCATGCTGGTTTTCCTGACACAAAGGCTAGGGACAGACATTACACACAAACCAGTTTAAGTGATCAGAAACTGCATAAAACCTGTAACAGAGCAGATGTTCAATGCACGTAAACCAGTTTGAAAATGTCTGAAACTGGTTTGAGATAAACCTGGTTGAATGTAGTATCAGACTTAACTAATTTGGGTAAAAGCAGTTTATGCAATGTCTGGCCTTTCCCCTTTGCTCCCTGGCTCTTTCTCTGGCAGAGACTGCACGTACGATAGGGTTTGTCTTGCATCCTCCCCCTCACCACTCCCTGCTTCTTCCCACTCTCCTCGGCCTTACATTTCTCAGCATTAGCTAGCATACCACATGCTGTCTATGGTTTGTGCTGTGGCAGATAGGACTGTGTCAGCTTAGAGCTTTTTGCAGCTAATCAACAGGTAGCTGTTCCTTCCTTGGAAAAAGTTGCTTAAGAAGAGCTTGAACTAATGAGAACTGCTTTGTTTTGCTGATGGGCTGATAACACTGGTTTTATCAGCCCCCTTCTGGTTTGCAGCCAGGGAGAGGGAGATTGAAAAGCTCAGTATCATCAACAGATTCATGCACTGCACACCCCCTGGCTTCTAGCCTGAGCCACTGCAGGCATGTGCCTGCATTTTTTTTTTTCAGTCTAGAGGGGATGTCTGTATGGTTACAAACTGATTTAGCATAAGTAGGTTAGAGACTAACCTGCAAAGACTGAATCAATTCAGGCTTAGGCTTTTTGAATGTCTGTCCCTAGACAAATTGTGAAGAATGACATTTTACACCACTGACCTTGTATGACTTCATTCTGCTTCATGGTCTAATCTCAGTTTTTAACTGAGGGGACTGTTTCATTGATACTTCTCCGCTATATAACCTTCATGGAGAACCTACAGCAGTTGCTTATGTGGGAAAATATTAAGGTAACTCTTAAGGTATTCTAGCTGCATTTCATGTATTTTAGCAGCAAAAAATGAGGCAGAAGTTCAGCAGTATTTGGCCAAATCAGCTTTCTTTGGACAAGCAGAGCTTTTGTGGAACACGGTTTGAGAACTTTTGCCAAACTGCAACCTTTATGAGGCCTGGGAGTTTTGGAATAGGGAAGGTGTATAATGCATCTCTCTAATTTGAGAGCCAACATTGTACATTCTACCTGGTATAATTAGCTTGGTAATATCATTTAGCATGATTTTTAGTCTTAGAATTAGAGGCCTGAAGCTGCTGCTTTTAGGATAAATGGAGAAATTTATCTTTGATTTTGGAGGAAGCAGAAGCCAAGGCCCAAATATGAGAATCTTATGGATGATAAATCTGTTCCAATATAGAAAATTGCCACATAATGGTTTGTGACTTCTGGTTTGTGACAATAAATGTATCTTTTCACTAATGTAGATAATCGTATTAGAAGATCATTATATTTTCATGATGAAACCTTTTATTTTTGTTCCTAAGAAAAGCTATTCAAATTGAAATCAGGAGAATGAGATCACAATGGTGCTTTTGAAAACTAACACATTTTTATTGCTAATTGCTTTTCTCCTAATCGGGGACAATAGAGATCTGTAGGGAATTTCCTCCATCTGCTGAATTTCTGGGAGGGAGAGAGGAAAGAATGTTTGTGTTGTTTTTTTCTTAGCCTTACTCTTTTTATATTTTAATAACAGTTATAAAATAGAGGGAATCATTTAAGAGCATTTATTGGGTTATTAAAGTAAGCTGCTGCTGCTACTGAACCAAATGGCAGAAAACCTGCAAATTTTTATAATATGCAGTTCTGGAACCCAGCTTTTAGGCAATGCTACTTGAAACTCATTTAATCTTAGTATTTATGAATAGTGGAAAGTATGTAAATTATGTGATTGACCAAAATAATATCTGATAGGGTGCTGGAATATTTTTGTGCATGACCCTTCATCTGTATTCATACACAACAATCTTTGAAATAGATGGAGTAATAGGATGAACCTAGTCTGTCCAGACATGTTCAATATGTGTGTCAAGCTGAATGTTGCAAATAATCAGAAACACAGGGAAACTGCAAGAGTTACTGGTTCAAAGGGAAAAAGAATCGGAGAAGGCGCTTGGTGACTTACAGATGGGTGCCTTTTAAAATAAAAATATCAGTGCCACTAGCCGCAGACCTTGAAATTTACCATTGTACATGCTATATTTCTCTTTCTGAGTATACAACCAATAACCTGCACCCAGCAAAGGTGTATTACATGTGGAACGAGAAATGAACTAAACTCTCCATCTCTCAACTGTACTGTTTCTACAGTGGTAACATATATAAGAAATAATAAACATCTATTTTCTTTATTTAAGACCGCACTTAGGAACATGAATGAGCACAGAGCAGAGAACAGATCTACTTAGTAGCAAGGTGCTCTTTTTATGTAGTCATTCTACTCACCTGTAGTTATGGTGTTTTAGGATTTCTATTTTAAGTTCATAAGAAATTAGGTTGCATTAACACAGTTTCTTGCACAGTTGGAAGGTGGGGAGTGAGGTGTATGTCTGTTTCTGTAATTTCTGCTAGGCCCTGGTGTCAGTATAAGTTCTGTGCTCAAATTTGGCTCAAGCCTCCTTCCAGCAACCTGGGAAAACTTACGCTACTGTGGGTCCTAGAAGAACAACTTTCCCACTCACAATTTGGATACTGGCAGTATATAGAAGTCTGTTAAATGAGGAAAAGAAAATAATTTGACCTTATCAAACAATAACTATAACATACCCCAACTATTAAATACACCCAAAACACTAAATAATACCTCAAACAATAAAAGAAAACACCCAAATAACAAACAACCATGACTACAAGGTCTTTGGCCTTTGGTGTCAGTTTTTCTGAGAGCTTCCACCATCTGAGAAGTTGCTACTGCACTCAGTAAAAAGAAGAAGAGATTCTTTCGGTTTGATGGGAAGGTCCTGACCCCCTATCTTCTGTTTGGAAGTACTGCTACTAGAGTAAACCTAGGTGTGTGCTGGGGTAAGCCACTTCATGCCCCCTTCTGACTCATCCCCTCTTGTCTCTTTGGGACAGCACTTCTGCTGTTGCTCTGGGGAGCATTGCCTGCCACCATTTGAAGTCACTGCTTTGCTGCTTCATGCTGCCTTGTGCCATCCAGTTCACTGCTGCCACTGTCAGCACAGCTGGGTGTCTGAGATGTGCTGCCTGTTGTTTGGGATCACTGTTGCAGGTGCCCATCTTGGATTGCAGCTCAGGGTCTTACTAGTGAGACTGTTTCTCACCAGTGAGGGTTTATGAGGCTCTGCAAGAATGCTCTGAAAAGGAGAACTTCAATCTGGGATCCCCTTGGGCTTTCCAGTCATAGCCCAGAAGCTTTTTTCCGTTGGTACCTCGGAACCCTCACCCTTCCTAACTATTTTGAACCTTCCCATCCTGCATACCTAATGCGGGTATGCAAATCCACAGTGGAACAGTATATATACAAAAACACAGTTACATTTGTGTGTCAAGTACTTTGCAATGCTTTTCTCTAAGTTATAATTCATTTGAGGTTCAGCTGTCTCTGTGCTTGGCTCTGATGTGTCACTGAATTTGTGTGGCAAAATGCATTGTGGATAATTTCAAAACCAAGAGGCCATGTGCATGTGTGTTACTGACTAGTTAATTGTACACTAGAGTCCAAATAAAGGAAGGGGTCGAATCATAGTTATAACCAAGAGAGGTTTCTTCCTTGTGGGAAGTATGTGTAGAAAGTAGAGTTGCATGGGAGGGCAGAAAGGCCAGGACAAAAGGAGGAGGAAAAGAATTGAAGATGGAGAGAGAATTCTGGCAGGACAGGGAAAGGGGGAAAGTGGGGATGGGCTATTGGAAGAAATCTGTAGGAGTACTTAAAGTCATTTTTAGTTGGTCCTTCTATCTGTGGTGGGCCAAGGCACCCTGATGCCTCTGCAGCTGATGTTGCCAGCAGGTTGTAACACCCATTGGACTATATGTTGAAGCTGAAGAGAAAAGAACAGGTGAGACCAAATCCATCAATGTACCAAAAACTGACAAAAAGCTTTTCTTCAAAGGACTAGTGACTTTTTTAATATAATTTTCAGTTTATGGAAATTAAATGTTGACATCCACCCATTTTTAGGTTTTTTTTTAGTTTTCCTGTTAACCACAAATATGAACCATTTAGGGGCATATCAAAAAAGTCCCGTTTGCAAAACAAAAATCTCCAGTTTGCATCAGGTTCCCTATTGGCAGTGCCACATATGAGTGTTGTATATGCCTCTTAGTGGAGTTCAGGTAATACTTGTTAACCTGTAGGTTTATACATACCCTGGCACAGCGGGGTAGATTTGTTGAACTGCTTGCCATAAGCCCATTCCCTCCCTCTTACCATAATTAGCAAAAACTCTTCCTCATTATGTGTAGAAAATTCAGCCTCTAAACCCATAGGCTTTTATGGAATAATCTTTTAAAGTGTTTCATTTTTCCTGTGTGTGCTGTTTGGTATTTTTAACCTTGTTTCAAATAAATGTTTCACTTTTTTCTTTGTAAACATTCTTATTTCAACTAGTCAAGTGGAGCAGGGAATTGAAACCACCACAACGGTGCTTCTGAATTTGCTAAAGTGTCAGTGTTTGTCACTGTGGTCCTGTTTTCCCCCCACCTACTTTGTGACATACCACGCATCTCCATGTTGTTTAGCTTTAATACAGAGTAAAAGTAAAGTGCTCTGATGTGCAGCAGTGCTAAGGTGTTAGAAAGCTCACTAATTTGATGTCCTCTCTCTGTCACTGCTCCAAAAGCAGTGGGAGGAAAGGCGTGAAATTAGAAAGCTCTCGGAAGTTCTAGCACTAGCCTGACCCTCAGAGCTTTCCACTTTACTGCTCTGACTACTTGAGCAGTTGCCGTGTGGGAGTGAGCGTATTGCTGCAGAGGCAAGCATGGTGAAAGGGAAACTGCCGAAGAAATTGGGAAGGTAGGCAGGAGATTAAAAAGTAAGAATAACTGAGAACAAAAAAAAAAATTGAGAATAAAAAAATTAGGGAAAAGACACTTAAAGAAATAAAAAGACCCTTTGGTGACTATGGTGGGAAGGAGGAAGAAACAGCTTCCATGGCAAGGGCTGGAGGAGGCAGATGGTAACCAGGTATCAGCTGGTATGAGGGATACATAGTTTCATCATGCTAGGAATCAGGGTAACTGCTAATGAGCTAGCTGCCAGGAAACTGGCAGACTGGTAGCCACACAGATAGGGGGTGGCTCTCCCAGGAAATAGTAGAAAAACAGTAAGCTGTGCCGGGCAGATCTCTAGGCAGCCCAGAAACAAAGCCACAAGCAGCTGGGGAAAGCAAACATAATCAGGCCTGGAATGGAAATCCCTGTGTGTGGCTGTAGTCATCTGCCCAAAAAGGGCAGGGCTTGAGAGGTACATAAAGCTAGTGCCTGAGATCAGGTAGTCAGTGTGGTCCCTCAGGAAGCAGGGAGAAGAGCTCTGTAGCAAGATGGCTGTAGACAAGGGACTGCCTGGCACCTGAGCTGCTCTGCAACCTATAAGTAAGAATTATGGCTTACAGTAAAGTATGGTGCAGTGGGGGGATATTTTTAGTTGTAGACAGTTGGCTTGTGTTTTGGTTTAAAATTTAAACAGGTGGACCAAGAGTGCCTATGCCAGGGGCAGGGGGCAAGCTGCAGTGGTGCCCAAGGGGCACAAGGGTGTTTGGGGCCCTACTGGGGCCAGACTCAAAACACATGCAGGCCAAAGCCAGGAAGGTTAAAGCCTGTGAGAGAAGTGACCTGAAGCCAGGAGGGCTGTGCCAGAGCCCAAGTATGGTGAAACCAGGTCCAGGGACCCAGAGTTGAAGTGTGGTGAAACTGGGGCTTGGAGTCCAGAAACCAAGAGGTACAAAACTGGAGATAAGGGCCTAGTGCCTGAGAGGGGTGAGAAAAAGACTGGAGCCCAGACTCTGAGGCCTGGTACAGAGGGGTTAGGCTGACAGGCCCAGCTAGAGAAAAGGGGGTGGAAGCCAGGAAGACAGAGGCCCCAACAAGGGCTTGAAAGCCTGAAGAGGCCTCATATGGTACTGGGGACAAGGTGCCCCACTCAAATGAAAAACCAATAACATCTGTAAGGCATGTGGCCAAGAGGGACTCAGTAGCACTTGGGAGGCAGGATTGAGACCAGTGAGGGACCTACTGGCTGAAAGATGGAGAAGGGCTCGCTCTGGGACCAGAAGACAACCTCCCTTTTTACAAAGCAACAAATTACATTAAGGCATGGTAGGGAAGAGAAAAGTGTGGGTACCCAGGGAGCCGAAGAAGGGCAAGATCTGTGTGGCCATCAGGGAGAATCACAGCCACCCCTGAGGCATTGTTCCTGTTACTGGTAGTCTCTAAGAAATATAGTACCTACCTGATCTCCTGCCTTACTTGAGATTAACATGACTAACTAACTGTCACCTTGTCATTCTGCTCAATTTCCATAAATAGGATGGACTGACATGTCTTATCTTATATGGAAGTCTCTTGCAAAGCTAAACTTTTTCAAATGTGCTGGTTTCTAGAAGGGAGAGGGTGCATTGTTCATTGCTTCGCATCATCTTGGCTTTTGAGACTGAGAGGATCAGGAGATTTTCCTGCCAAGAGAGCTCTTAAGAAATCACTCCATTCAGAGTTTACAGGGCTGTGACTCATAGTACTATGCATGATATAATTAGGTATGTAAAATAATATGTATTTATATTGTAACACTAATTAAGAGCACAATTTATCCTGCTTACTAAGTTAACAGAGGACAAAGCCAATTTTGCACAATCCCAGAGTATTTGGACAAGAAATGTGTGCTGCTAAAATCTTTCTGTTAAGTATTTGAACTTGAGATCCATTTTTTTTTTCTTTTGGTAGCCATAATTAGGCTTTCCCTATTCATCTCACTAGTGATGCCTATCCTTAATTTAGTACTGTTGTTTTCTGTATCTGCAGATTCAAATGATCACCTATCACTGGTTTAGTTTTTGTAAATGGTATTTTTCATAATCATGAGCTAAACCTTTTTATTTTATTTTTCCTTTTACTTGAATTGAATTTTTCTTTAAATAAAGTATTAGGTTCTGAAGAATGCTGGAAAAACACAAAGCCACTCCTGGGTGAACTTGTGTTTTTTTTAGAATTGTTCTCACTTTTCCTTGGGGCAGACATTACACACAAACGGGTTTAAGTGATTACACCCTCCCCTCTGCCTGACAGAGACACCTCTCAACATATCACATGCTGGCTATGGTCTGTGCTGTAGCAGACAGGACAAAGGCAGACAGCACAGTGTTAGCTTAGGGCTTTTTGGAGATAATCAACAGGTAGCTGGTAATGACTCTTGGTTCCTTCCTTGGAAAAAGTTGTTTAAGAAGAGCTTGAACTAATGAGAGTAGCTTCTGTTTTATTAATGGCCTGATAAATACTGTGTTATCAACTCCCTGATGGGCTGCTGTGGTGGGGGAGCCCCTCCCTAATTGGAGCATCCTGTTGGGGCCTGACCACACAACCCCCTCAGCTCAGCATTGTAGAAGGGAGGGGAGGGCTGCTTTAGCTCCCCCCGGCTTCTCGCTTGAGCCACTACAGGCATGTGCCTGCATTTCTGGAATGAAAAGGGAATGTCTATCCACCTCCAAATTGGTTCAAGCTTTGCAGGTTAGACTAACTCCACTGACTTCAGGGACTCCCCTTTTCTTTTGACCTGTTTTTACCTCAACACTTAGATATAGCAATAAAGACAGTGGGCAGCAGCTATAAAGACAGTGGGCAGCAGCTAAAAACAGGAACTAACCCCAGCTCCATAACCAGATTCTCACAGCTAAGCACATCTGCTTATCACCTTTCCTAGAGCAAATGGAGGTCTCTATCAGGCTGGACTTTTCTCCTTTTTAAAATGTTTCCTTAGTTGTTGATTTTTTTAAAACTTTTCTCCTTTTAACCTTTTATAGTGACACCTTTAGCACTTCAGAATTTCTCTACCAGCCCTGCTCCCTCCCCACCTTTTAAACAATTTTTCTTCATCTTTTCATAATAATCCTGGAGTTACAATGCCATCATCCTTTCCAGGCTGTCTTTGTGATTCCACTTGGTTGCTGCTGTCGTGATTTACACATTCTCTGTTCTTGCTTTCTGTCGAAAAGTGCTTTAAACTGGCATAATGGTCATTTCAGCAATGCACTGTCTTTGTGCTTACTGTGGCAACCTTTGCCACTGCAGTGTTGTCTCCAGAGACTGGAATTTGATATGATTTTGTTCAGTTTCATCCTAACATTGCAGCATAGCCTGCACAGATATGCAAAACTGCCATCACTGTGCAGTTGTCTTAACAATTTGAATGTCATTTGCATAAACTTGTGTTACCAATGGTTTTTTAATATTTAATTCTGAAACCACAGCATGCTTCAGTAGATTCAGATTAACACTGTCATGACGTTGTGATGATGAACCCATAAGAAATGAACCAGTGAAGAGGATGCTTACAAACAAAGTACATGTTAAGATAAATGACTGAGCCAGGGGTGGTACCTTTTTTCCAGTCAAATATAAACATAAATAATTATTTCTAATTTCTGTAGCTCCAGCTCCCACATCAGCTTTTTGAAATGTCAATATGTACTGCAGAGACTTATACATCGGTAACTCTGCTTCCATCACAGTACAAAAGATTTAACACCTTCCTGCACTAAGCTAAGTGGCACATCCTCCTGTCACCTCAGCTCTTTCCAAATGCAGTCCCAATGTCCTGCAATACTTGTAATTGTATGTGGGATTACTTCAGTCAGTCTTCTGTTAAATGACTGTCATGTCTGGTTCTGGGCAAGAGTTTGTGTAGGAAAACCTCCCTGGTCCCCACTTTCTCTGAACAGCTGACAGAAGCCATCTTAATGTTGCTCCAGTAAGTGCCAAGAAGTTTAGCAAAATACACACAATGATGAATGATAGAATCATAAAAAAATAGAGTTGGAAGAGAATTCAGGAGGTCATCTTGTCCAACCCCATGCTCGGGGCAAGATCATGTCTGTCTTAAACCATTTGTGTCAACTGTTTGTCTCGCCTGCATTTTTTGCAAGGATAGGGATTCAACATCCTGTCTGGGTAGCTTCTTCCAATGTTTAATCAGCCTCATAGCGAGAGAGTTTTTCTTACCTATTCTACATCTTTTTCCTTGAAATTTAACTCTTGTTATTAGGGTTGTGTGAAACAGCACCGTTCCGCTTCGACTTCTGTTTTGATGTTTCGATGGAACAGTGTTTTGTTTCGAGTTTCGTTTTGTTTCAAAAGCACTGTTCTGTTTCATTTTGTTGAAGCTGTTTTGATGCTGTTTCAACGTTTTGCCCATAGGCTATTCCGCACCCAGCACCGGGAAGATCGGTGCTGCCACTGGCCCCAGCCTCCTCTGGTACAGGGCCCAGGGCAAATTAGCTCATGTGGGGAACCGCCCCAACCCTGGGATAGGGACAGGGGCTTGCAAGATCTGATTTCCCCAGGATCAGAATTGGGGTGGGGGCGGGTCCCCACATGAGCTGATTTTCCCCGGGCCCTGCACCCTCCACAGGTCAGCTCTGGTATGGGGCCTGGGGCTAATCAGCTCATGCAGGGACCTGCCCCCACCCTGGGATCAGGGCGGGGCCAGGTCCCCACATGAGCTGATTTGCCCCGGGCTCTGCACCCTCCTCAGTTCAGCTCTGGTGTGGATGACAGGAGGCTGGTGTTGCCAACTGGGGCCAGCAGCAGCACTGATCTTCCTGGTGCTGGGTGCAGGCTGCACCTAGTGCCAGGCCCAGGCAGCATCACCAGCCTAGTCATCCAGCAGGCAGATCGGGGGCCCTCACCCCTGGGAGGAGTCCAGCACAGCCCTAATTGTTATCATATCCTCTCTCATTAGTCTCTAGGTTTAGGAATCTCAATTCTTCCAACTTTTCATGTATTTAGGAGGAGACAGTTAATCTGCCACTGAAGTATAGCAACCTTTAAGGTTAAACACAGTACCTGTATAATAGTGCAGAACTATTTTTTATTATCTTGGGTCAGTGTAATGTGATTCATACACAGTTATTTCTGCCACAGAATGATGTCCTGTGAATTGTGATGCAGTCCTGCTATTTGGTATTCATTTCCATGCCTGTCTTAAGTGGATTGACAAATACTTAAAATGGATTCTGTCAAATGTCACCAACCATCTCAAATGCACTCTTTCTCCTCTCTCCCATTCCTTCCCTCTCTTTCATTGCAAGACTTTGTGCTCTGTGACTCCTACTAAATAACACAGGGATAGAAAACCAAGCTGAACTGGAGAGATGGACACTGCTTCACTGTTTTTGGATGCAAATGTTGTTTGTAGTTTGACGAATGTGTGCCATTTGTCTTCTGTTAAGGGATTAATGTGATAGGTAGATGGCACAGGACTAGCTGAGTCACCCTTACTTCCTCCTTCCCTCAAATGGTCTGTGCTGCTATTTGTTTTCTTTTGATAAGGGCAGGAGGCACCTCTTTTTCTAGAGCCCATCTCTTGCAAGCCAGCCAAAGGAAACTAGTGGTGGGGGGGGATCTTTTCCAAAACAGCTCAGCGAGCTGTATTGTCACACCTGGTTTGTTGGGGGAAGCTCAAGGCTGGCCTTAAGGACAAAACTCAGTGCTTGAAATTCATTGTGTCCTTGTGTAGGGCACAGGTCCAGTAACAAAGCATAGGGTTTTTTTTAAGGCTGTTAGCTGAGGGCTCTTCAGTTTTAGAAACAGTTTCACTGACAGTCATGATAGAGCGCTTCAGATCTTGAACACAAAGCCCATTTAATCAGGATTTTAATTAGTTGGTTTATTAATAGTTACCATGACCAACAATGGAGAGATAGGAAACTGAATAATTGGGCAGTGTTTTCACTGAGTCAAGTATAAGAGTAACTCAAATATTTGATTGTTCTTTTTTTGTTTTTATATTATGTGTAATGGGAATGGATTATCCTGGCTATAAATGCAGTACACTATTAAATAAGTCATCACACTACACAGAGCTCTTGTTGTGTGAAAGCACTGAATTTGTTTGGAACTGCTGTGTGTGTGGTGGGGAAGAGAGACAGAAATACTGTATATGCACAGGAACACACAGATGTACTGGTGATATGTTGCCAACATTTTAACAAGAGAATCCCACAAATATTTTCTGCTTTAGCCTCTGGCAAACCCAACATACCAGGAAAACAGCGTTTGCAGACTCTTCCCAGCTTTAAAAAACAAACAAACAAAATAAAAATAAAACTAAAACAAAAACAAATTAGAAATGATAACCAAGGCAGAAAGGGAGGGCAGTGCTGTTTGGGAGACTTGTTGAAAATTTACTTTGGTCTTTCGGAATTTTTATGCTTTAAAACATGCACACCCCTCCCCCTATATATGTTTCTGAGTACCAACACTTTCTTTGCCATATATTGTCTTCTAGGCTAAGTACAGATAGTCAAAAAGCCTGAGGCTGAATTGATATAGCCTTTGCAGTTTAGCTTAAGCAGCAAAGATTGAGCCAATAAACAGATGAATAGACATTCACTTTTGATTCCGGAAATGCAGCCACATGCCTGCAGTGGCTCAAGCCAGAAGTGGGGGGAAGTGCTAGAGCATGGCTCTCTGACACATAGCCAGCATGGGCTGTGTGTTTGCTTTGTCTTCATTCTGCCCCCAAGGTCTCTGGGATTTGCAGTCCACAATCACAGTAGCAGAACTCTGCAGCATTGCTCATCACTCCTTCTTCCTGCTTCCAGGTGCCTCTTGGATCTATAGTCCACAGTCGCAGCCAGCGGTAAATTAAGCAGGGCAGGGCAGCTCTGTACTCAGGGAAAGGGAAGTTTAAGCTTCCTGGACCCAGACCTCAGCTGTGGTTTGCCTGGGGAGGCCAGTGAGCTGGCTAGTGAGTCAGCCCTTGGACTCCAGCTAAGGAGCAGAGGGGTGGGGCCAGCCCTGCTCTCTGGAGCAGACAGCCCAGCCCAGGGTTGCAAAATGCTGGACCTCTGATTTAACTTGAACCAAGAAGGGGTCTGGGACAGCAGTTTCATAAACTGGCTTGACCTAAATTAGTTAAGTCTGATATTACATTCAACCAGGTTTATCTTAAACCAGTTATAGCTATTCTTCAAATGGTTTATGTACACTGAACTTCTGTTCTGTTACAGGTTTAAACCAGTTTCTGATCACTTAAACCAGTTTGTGTGTAACTTCTGTCCCTAGCCCTACAGATTCCTTGGGCTAGTCTGAATATTTTAAAAAATTTAAAAAGTCCTCAGATCTGTTAGGGTGTCAATAATTCGGATTATTGGGGAGCATTGGATCTGCAGCTGGAACAAGGCTTTAACCTGTGTCTCAGCAAAAGCTGCTGACCACAAGGCAAAATGGTGTATTAAAATAACATTGCAGATGCTTAGGCAAGTAGTTTTAACCATATAATAGGATTGTTGTGATATATATATATAGCTTTTATATATAAGATTTTGTTTATGTTAGGTAACCATTTTAATTGTATTAACCATTTTTCTGGAAAAAAGCAGCAATTAGGTCTGTGTGCTGTGAACCAAGTACAGTAAGGAATGAGATAAGATACAGGGGCCCAAAAAAGGTGGAAGATGGTAGAACCTGGAACAGAAACCAAGGTGAAGATATGCAAAAGGGTGGATGGTGTTTGATAAAGAAACATCCAGAATCCACCCATTGACCAAAAGAAAAGTGTTCATGGCCTTAGACATGCGCTCATAGCAAAAAGGCATGTAAATGAAGGAAATGCATAGGCAATTCCATGCTAATGAAGCAAACAGTAAACAGAGGCGGAACTTGAGATGGGAGAAATGGGTGGAACAAGTGGAGGGATGAAGGTGGAGTGAATGTTAATGAACTTGAACCAAAGTGTATAAATGTGGGGAAAATCTATTGTTCAAGGCTGCTCCCCATGTTCATAGACTGGGTGTCTGAGGGAGCTCACCCGAAGCTGTCTCCATTCTGAATAAAGCTGTTGTGAACAATGTGTGCTGGTGTTTGCTCTGGCTAATGAGTACCAGGATCCATGAGCAATTGGACTGTTGTCTAGTCGTTGGACACTGCATGGAGTCGGGGTCTAACAAGATCCTCATGTTATAGCCTACAGGCACTCCCTACTTAGTGCTCTTAATTGGTTCCTGAAAAACCGAGCATTAAGTGAAATGAGCATTAAGTGAAACCGAAAGTATTTGATGACCCAAGATGGTGACCACAATTATTTTTAATGACCCAAGATGGCGACCATGAACATTATAACAAAACTCGCTGCATGCTAAGTGAAATCAGGTATCAATTTTGAATAAGCATTATAGCAAAATAGTGCTAAGTGAAATGGCATTAAGTGCGGGTTGCCTGTACTTGTATCAACTTAGTAAAAACATCTGAGAACATTGTTTAAAGAAACAGATGAATAAAAATTTGACAAGAAGCAAAATCCATTTAGCTCATTAGAAAATTCCAGCTTAAATAAACTACATTTGCAAGGCACTTGACCAGAATTCTGAGTGAATCCGCAGGTGTTACTGCATAAATTTGAACTGGCAGCCTGTTAGAGAGAGCGTGGGGGGGACCCTTTTCCCAGAAGCTGTCATCATAGCAGTCTTTCACCAACTATATAACATCATGTGCAGAAATTCTTCCTCTTTGCAGAGATCACAGAGAGAATGTCTGTGTTTGTGTTTCAGGAACTGCAGTTTGAGAGACTGACTCGAGAACTTGAGGCTGAACGCCAGATCGTTGCCAGCCAACTGGAGAGATGTAAGCTCGGATCAGAGACCGGAAGCATGAGCAGCATTAGGTACTGTGCTAATGGCTCGTTTCTCTGTCCTTGTAATGAATGGCCATTGATAATGAATTGTATTGATCATCTTTATGTGACAAATTACACACCAGGAACTGTGAGCACTTAGTTGACTGTTGAAAATATGTATTAAGTGACCTGATTTTTTTACTTTTATCTGTTCTGTTAAGATGACGACTCTGCAGCAAATTGTTAGCAAAACTGTTCAGGAACAAAACGTACAGGAGTTTTGAAACAACTCACTATAATCTTCTGAAGCAATTTTAATATTATTTTTGTTTGAAATTTAAAAAATGGGGTAAAGTTCTTCCAAAGTCGGTGGTGCCAGGACTTCATAATTGGGCTGCAGTGGCAGTCTGGCAATAGAGAGTTGCCATGTTTGTGACTGACTAAATGTGGACAGTGCTTCAGACCATGACATAAAGGTTGAAAATATACCTGCATTCCTGGGCAAGGCATTTAACATACAACAGCACACACATAATTTTAAGTGCACAGTTTTCCCCATTCTTCAAATTCATCTTAAGATCTCACAGTTTTACTTTTATTACAATCAATTTTAATATCATTTTAAAATGTCATTGACATGAAAATTTAATAATACAGATATAAATTTGTTTATAACGATAGCTTCATTGTACCTTATTAAGTGGCATACTGAAAATAGATAGTTTTGCACATGTTAATTAGGCTTTACAAGTATTTTTTTTATCAGTCTTAAAGGAAGAAGAAAGTGGAATGTTTACTGCAAACATTTTAGCATATAAGTAATCCCAATAAAGTTAGTAGGGCTACTTGATAAGGCTTTTGGCTGAGGAGATAAAGGAATACATTTTTTCAGATCTCATAGCAAACAAAGGCAAATTTGGGTTCAGTAGGATAAGTTATCTGAAGAAATCAACAAAACTTTTCCTTCAGTCTCTAAACATTTCAGCATATTATTTTGTTAAAAAATTATATGGGTACAAAATACAGTTTTTTTTGCATAATTTGAAGCAATATGCTTGATGATTTCTAAGATGAAGAAATCAAGGATATAATGTCAATCAGATTAAATTTTGTTTACATTTACCAAAAAAGGTACAGAAATATCATTACTCTATGAATAACTTTATCAGTTCAAGCAATTTAAATGGTTTCTGAATCAAGTAGGCAGTATTTTTCAGAAAAAACAGGAAAACCTCTAAATCTAATAATGAATAGAAAACCAAGGGGTAAAGTTATAAGTTCAGTAAAAATAGGGACAAAGAATCGTTCCCCTGTTCAGGTGAATCAAAATCTGCCATTCTATTAAAAAGTATATAAAAAAAACCCGCTTATTAATAAATATTCTGAAATTTATTCCAGTATCCGTTTTTTTCTGACGTTTCAAGTATCTCATTTATATTTTAAATAAGTCTCTTGAAGATTAATGCCCTGTTCTAAATCTAAAACTTCTAAACAAATAATGAAACCCACATTCATTCAGAATGAATTATCTGAAAAGTTTAAGTAAATTCTCTAAATTGTGTTTAAAGATTTACATTATTTTCTAAGCATTCCAACCAAGCAGGGTATGCAAAAAAAGATGTTTCATGATTAATAGAATTGTTTATCAGCTAAGAGTCATGCTTCTTGGCTTGTCAATAGTACCAAGGTCATTTAAAAGTCTCTTAAAAGAGTCTGTTTAATCTTTTAAGGACTTCAGGAATGTAATTATTGATTTGTTTGGGCAAAATGCTAATAGCTACAGTTACTCAAGAAGTTTAATCTCAAATACTTGCAACACTTGTTGTCTTCCCCAGATGCATTTAACTTCTTAAAATTTAGAATTTCTGCATTTTCAAGCAAATACTTCCAAAACAAAATATTTGAAATTACATTGTCCAAAACAAGAAACTAAAAGGTTAACATCAAATCAGATTTCTGAGAACCCACCATTTAAAATGAGGACAAAAACCTGAGATCTGTAGCATTTTATCTTAGTTTTTCTTTGGTTGTTTAGTAAAAAAGTATATTTAATTTTCTAATTTTTAGCTTTTAAACAAACCCAACATTTTTGAAATCTCTACAGTCATGAAGTGATATAAAGTTATTCCATTCTTCCATATTGACAAATTCAACATTTTAATTTGCGCAGTCCTCAGTATTAAAAAATCAAAATCCTCGTTTGGAAAATTGTTCTATTTAATTAAATATAGTGTAAATCTTGTATATCAGGGAAGGATAACTTTATAGTCTATCAAAGGGATCCGTCTCCAGACACTGGATTTCTTTAAAAAAAAAAACACCAAAAAAGCAAAAACTGTTTATACGCACTACTCCTGTGAAGCCTATTTTTAAGTTTATTTTTCCAAAACCGCCTTTTTTTTTTCTTCTTCTTCTTTTTTTTTTGGAATGCTAGTCAGGCTATGCTTTTCACATTTTACTAATTCTTTCTGAATAATGTGATTACAGTAATCTAGTTGTATTTGTTACCTCTTTGTTTTGTTCATCTAGACCCTTAGAACAGAATTATAAAGAAACAGGCTTTGTATGTAATAGCTTTAAAAACTGACACCAGTCACTAGTTAATAGATTTTTTTCCTTGAATTGGAGGGGAAGATATTAGAGTTACTGAAATCCCTCAAGGGTTTCGTCTCCAGTAGATTCACTGTTAATCCTATAACTTCTCTTGCAGTAATGATGCTCAGTGCAGTTAGCAGGTTTTTTCAAAACAAAATAATGAGAATTAATTTAAAAGCGTCTCCAAGCTTCAGCAGCCAAATCATTCAATGTACGTTCTTGGTCCTAGTGAATAAATGATCACTTCTATAAGGAGGATGACAGACTGATTATAGATTCTAGTTCCTATAAGATGAAGGCTGCTTTATGAATGTCTGCAATTAACGCTGTATAGGCACACATTACTGTTTAAGGTTTTTTCTTTGTTTTATTATTTTAAACAATATCTGTAGGCTAGTCATACTTTTGGCATTGGTTGATGAGAGAAAGCTGAGAAGATGAGGGCAGTTTCAAGGGTCTGGTTAAATCCTAAACTACATTAACAGTCTTCACTGAGTGAACATTTTTGGAAAGAAACAGGAGAGATTTTCTGGTTATAAATCATTTATCTTGTTTGTTTAGTTAATGTGGTGACAGGGCTCTTTTGAATCTGCAAAGGTTTGATATTTCACCAGTGGGGTATCTTTATTTATTTACATACTAATTTATTTATTGCATCTCTCTGATTACATTAGGATAAAACCTCTTTTTAGCCTGAGGGAATACTATGGACCCAAGTTAATCCCCCTGAGTGGTGTATGGTTTTTTTTCACTGCTGTCCCTTAGCATGAAAGGGAGACACATAGCTTCTGCCAGGGTTTGGTGCCCGTCTTTGAATCTAGAGCCAGTGGCATGTCTTTGTGATACTGATGTTCATGCTGACGGAAAATGTAGAGAAAAGGCAGATCAAGAGAAAGAATAGGCAGATGGGGGATGATGGGAAAGGTATGAGCTGCAGTTTATTCCTCTCCAACCAAACAAGGGGTACCCTGAAATCTGTAGATGAAAATCTGTATGGCAGCACTTACTGCTGTTTTATGCCAGGTAAAAGAAAGCATGAGCTAGCTCCATGTTGTGCTTTTTGTGCCATATCAATAAGCAGGAAGCCAAGGATGGGGTTCTGGTAAGCAGCATATTTACAAGCGAGTCAGCTTCATTGAAAGTTATGGCAAAGAAGGCCCAAGTCAAAGCATCTGTTTACCACCCGCAGAGCCATCCCTGAAGAATTCACTCATCACTTAAATCCGTCCTTACTGGGGGAAGAGGTTCAACTCCTCTTTTTCCTTCTCAACTCTCTTTCATAGGAAGTTGTTCAATGACCTTCACTCAAAACTATTTTATTCATCATTGTTGGGGAATAATTCTCCTGCACGTATTGGTGCTTGCTGTTTGCATGCCTGCCAGCCTGCATGCAGTAAAGTTGCAATGTGAGGGAACTGCCACAGAAGAACTCCCTTCACCTAAACACAACTGCTGACTCCATAGAATAAGAAAAGATTAATATAAACACGGGAAAGGTGCAGAGAGTTGGAGTGGGTGTACAAGAACTGCATAGGAGATCCAGGGTTTAACAAGGGTGATAGGAGAGAAAAGCCAGGATTTAAATTTTGCCCAGATGGACAGCAGACATGGGAGAGATGATATCAACATTTTTTTTTTTTAATCCATCCCAAAGTCTAGAGTTGTTACATTAGTAAATATCTGAGATGAGAAAGCATATGCCCCCTTGCAAGTGAGTCCAATGACAGCCATGGAGATGTAAAGCCAACTTTAAAATATGATTTTAGAAATTGTCATAAATCTGTATGGATTACAATCAAATTTATTTTCTTTCTGATATTTTGCCTACAGGCAAGTGTGTTATAACTTCTCTTTTCCAGCTATTGATAGAAGTATATGTAAATCAAACAAGCCATCATATAGAAATGACAGTACAGAGCACATTGTTGAGATGGAAAAGCAGTAGAGAACCATAGCTGTTAGGATATCATATGTTTAGGTGAGCTTCTTGCCATTTTTACAGTGGGTACCATTTTACTATACAGCATTTTCAAAGTGTACTAAAGAGATAACTGTCGGATCACAATGTGGGAAATAATGCAGTTCCCCGGTGAATGAATTATGAGACCTCTAGTGGAACAGAATGGAATCTTTAGAGAACAGTGAATGCATTGTGCATTTCTAAAATAGTGTGTACAGCAATGTGCATTGATAAAACGAGCTGTTTTAGAAATGATTAGCTGCATCCAAAAGCATATTTGAGCTAGTATAGATAGAGCAAAAAAAATCTTTGCTGTGGACCTCTTCCATGAGACTATAACTCCTCTTTGTGGAACTGTTTTATCCATGAGTGGAAGTTAGTTAGCAATAATACTGCAAATTAAATGGCTTATTTAAAACTCTAGTATGTATTCACCAAACATAAAAGGCTTGTTTATCTTTACAAGGTGTGCCTTACAGAAAAAAAAAAATATATGTTTGTTCATATTGCTGTTCCTGTGACTTCAAGGTTAAAGGACACTTTTGCAGCTTTTACAGAAGAAATAATGTATGTGCAGTTTCAGAGAAGTGAGTACCCAGATTGCTACAATGATGTCACCATTGTTTGATGTCATCTTAGTCTATTATTCAGCAGATCTTTCTGATCATCAAGCAATAATCAAACTGGACTGATTGTAATCAGCATATTTTAATATCGTGAATGTTTTCATTATTTTTAATACTTTGAAACGATCATTTTCTCAAAATATTACAAATTGTGGGCGTTTTGTTACTTTTTCTTTTAACCTTCTCTGTCCTTGACTGAACACCCAAGAAACTAGTGAATATCAACAAATAAGCGTATGTCTACATTTGAAAGTTTAATAATACTTATTAGCTTATTTTAAATTACATGATTGTAAATTCTGTTTTGGACACTAACGCAAATATTTCTTCCAAGATACAGATATTCTAGTATTATTTAAACCTGTATTCTATGGTTAATCCCAATTACTAATACCCGGTATGCCCTATTCCCATTAGACATTGCAATCATGCTAGTTAATATCTTAAAACATTATTAGAAATTATGCTGTTGGCTATATCGGAAAAGAGTTTAACTTTTTAAAAATATCTACTCTGTATACAGTATTGATACAAGAACTCATATGTATAATAAAGATCTGTTCAATGTATTATGAGGACAAGTTGTATCTGGGTGGACTGATTTGGTTTGTCTGGTATTTCCTGGCTTGTCAATGACCTTTCTGGGTCTTGTCCATTTGCTCTGTGTAGGAATTGACCAGCGGCTGTGTCTGTCAATAATAATTAAGGAGCCAATAACACCATGAGTTATGGCCTAATAGCTATGGTCCTCTTACCTTAAGTTGTAGCATACTATATTATCTTGATCTCACATCAGGAGAAAGCAATCTGCATCAAGAATACCTGACAAACAAGGTACAAAGAACAGAAGGATCACCTGGGCAAGCAAAGATCATTTTCACTTGTACCTCATTGTGAGTCTGAGAGATCTCCTATTTTTGATGCATTTTCCACCATAGTTATTTGTGGTTTATTCTTATAAATATCATAGGCTGTGTTCCTGAAACTTCAGGTTTAGGAACATGTGAAAGAAGCATCCTCTTTAGCCTCAGTTTGGATCTAATTTACACATTTGAGCATCGGCAGGTTGAAAGTTCTGCCTATAGCTCAGCTGTGAAGCAGCCCGAGGTTCTGATTTGGGTCAATAAATGCATGCAGTAGTCAGCTGCAGGTGTGGATAAGCAGCATTCTTTATCTATGTAGTATGCTGCTCGTCTGTCTGGGCCTGTGGTTGGTTTGGTTTTAGGGTTTACAATTTTATACCAACACTATGAATGAGCTGCTTAGCTGCAAAACTGAAATGCTTTACATGGTTATTGCACACATCTTCCTAAGTAGAAAATCAATTTTTTTTCTTTTATCCTGACTTTTCTAGTGTTGTAATATTACAGCAGTTAATATTGTATAAAAATGGCATCATTTATTTTAAAATATTTATCTAAAGAATCTTTATTTCATATTAGAAGTGAGAAATGTTTTCCTTGGGGGTGGAGAAAGAGAATAAATTATTGTACTGAGGATGATATAACCAATAGAAATACGTATGTTGTTGCTGTGATACGGATCTCTAGAAAGGAATGTCATAAACACTCATTTTTTCCTATGTGCTAGTCTCTATATTCATCTTCCATCAGTCCTTTAGCTTTCAAAGCTTTATTATTAAGCTTATAAACCTGAATTCTTTCCTGTTTATATTCAAACATAGTGGGGCATACCTTAGATGTAACATAGGCTTTTAGTAATTGACTACTTCTGTATCCCAGGTTTTGGGAGAAGGTGCAATTACTTAGGTACAAAGTCAGTATCCGTGTTTAAATTTTGGAGGCCAGTTTCAGTCACTGAATTGTCAAAAAGTGGGTTTCCTAGCCCAGGAAAGAGTGGGAAAGCCTGCCTGGGATCAGTTCTACTGGGAGACAATGCTTCCTGCAGGGTGCTGTGTTCCCCACTCAAACACCTGGTGAAATTCTCTGCTCTATCTGTCCTTCAACACTTGGCTTTCAGTTTCTTTTTGACCACAGTTCTTCAATGTTGCTTCTGGTTGCTTAGATATTTTTTTTTAATGGATGGCTCTATTTTATATGGACTTTATGGGTAGGCATTTAGACTTGTTTTTTTACAGATTGCCCTTAAATCTATGGGCAGTTGGCAACACTGTTTATGATTTAAGATTATGGTCAAGGTGCATTTAGAAAACAATACAGTACATATATAGATTTTATATATATATATATATACATGGTCAAGGAGCATTTAGAAAACAATACAATACATATATAGAGCAACCATATATATATGTTGCTATATATATTATATACATTACATATTAGTTATATAGAGAGATTATATATAGTTACTCTATATATGTACTGTATTGTTTTCTAAATGCACCTTGACCATATATATACATAATCCATACATATACACATACCCATACACAGTTCTTGGCCAGTTCTAAGTTGAGATTGCATTTGTACACCTTATCCAGCTGACCAGGTTATCCATTAAACATGTATGTTAGACTTGTTCTGTATGGACTAATGCAAGTGTTACTTTATGCTGGTGACTAATTCTGCTGACTACCTGTTGCTCAATATAGTGCAAGCAGATAACAGAATACTATTTTACTTGAAATGTTGCTACTTTGAAAACGCAACGCTGCACCATTAATTTTTAGAACTAGTATAATTTCTCACAAAACAAGGGTCTCTTGCTGTTTATCTCGGCATGTAGCAATAGTGTGAGGCTGAAACCCATTTCATACAGGTGATTGTAACAGTGTAGAGTTTATAAAGCTCATAGATTGGTGTGTCAACACTAGGTTCAGGAGATTTTGGCTACGGCAGTCCTATAGCGTACAAACCCACAGTCCTTTCTGAAACATCTGTTTGCTCAGTAGTTTAGGAGCTGAATAAGCTTCAAATGATGTCACACACAGTTTCTCAAGGTTTGAGTGTGAAGCTCAGCAAGACATGATTAATCTGAATTACTGAATTAATCACCAAGAGTATTTAGAATAAAACAATTAAGAATATTTTTCCTTTTAAAAGAAATGAATAAAAGTTACACACCTGTTAGCAGTTATCACTTGAGACATTCCTCACCTGTGCTAAGTAGTTTTCTTCATTTTTTGGAGATGTTTTAATATGCACCACATTTCCTCAATGCTTAATAACTGTGGCTTCATTCATGAATGGCTTGCTTCATGTAAAGGCCCATGAAATCCTGACTGACTGAACACATGCACAAAAAAAATGGATCCATATTTCTTTTATTCTCAAGTCCCTAATTGAGAAAATCTCAAGCTGAAGTGCATGCTTTTGCACCTACAGATGCATCTTAGAGAGCAGCACACCAATTCCTAACTAAATATATAGTCCCAGATTCTCAGCAGCACCATGTTTCATATTAGAAACAACTTTAAAATTAGCCATCGGTCTTCCAGAGCATAAAAGGTTAGCTGTATTCAGGCAGAGTGCCTTATGTTTTCTCCCATCTGCTCTCTAAACAACATTACCTTCTCAGGGAATGGGAAGCATGGCTGGCAGACTGAGGAATCCTTACCTTCCCCTTTTGGGACAGCCTTCCACCTGCTTTTGCCTGTACAAAGCAGACTGTCTTGTGGGCAAGAATCTGGCCAACATACATGCCTTTATTCAAATCTGGCCAACCATGGTCAAAATTAATTCCTTTATAACAAGGGCAGGTATTTATTTCAGGCAGAGGGCCGCTTACTGAGTTTGTCACCAGAAGTCCCTCCTCTTGCCCCTGGAAGTTCTCCTTTAGCAAGAGGTTTTGCTATCTCAGAACCAGAAAAATACCAAATTATATTCTAAAAAGCAAACATCTACAGCATTCATTAATTTGATTTCAAAAAATATTTTTGTCCTGATTTACATGTGTTTATGTAGTGTACATAGAGGTAATTGCACTATAGTTTAAAATGAAGTCTTACTTTTGTATGTTGTAGGGGGTGGGTATAGATTTGTGGGGGGCTGTGGGTATGTGGGGTGAGGGAGCATGTGTGTGGATATGTGGGGTGTGGGTGGGTATGAGGTTTGCGGGGGGCTCTGCGTAGGGGAGGATGGCTGGGGTTTGTAGATGGCAATGCAAAGGGGGGTGTGAGTGCACGTGTATTGTGGGGTGTACGTGTGGGACTCGCCCTATGAACACACACACACAGACTCTCCTCCTGAGCCTGCATGCACAGACTCTCCCCTCAGCCTGCACAGACTTTCCCCTCTCAGTCTGCACACAGATTTACCAGCACAGTCCCGAACTCCACGGTCTGGCGATGCAGTCAGGAGCCACGTGGTGCTAGAGCAGGGCTGGGGAAGGTAAGCAGGAAACTGGCTGAGGGTGGTGAGGTGGGGCTGAGCTGTTCAAGCCTGCTGAGGCTCCCTCTGGGTCCTACTGCCCCTGGCTCCTGTCTGCTTTCACACAGAGCCAGGAGGTAATAAATATTAATTTATTAGATTTTTTTAGGGGCCTTGCAGGCTGGATAGAATGGCCTGGCAGGCCGGATCCAGCCTGCAGGCTGTATTTTGCCCACACTTGCTTTATAACACGTGATTCAAACTCATACTGAACTAAGAAACCTGCATGTTAGCAGGTACGAATTTTAGCTTTTCTGGTCAAAAACTTATCCTAAGAGCTTGGATGGACCATGCAAGAAACCATGTTATAAAGATGTTCATTTAATGTGCACTGAGAGGTTGTTTTTTTTGGTTTTTTTTTAACTTATCACTATCTAAGCATTATCCTTCCAGGTCTTATAGTATCTTAGGGCTGTGCAAAAGAGCACCGTTTGGTTTCAACTTCTGTTTTGTTGTTTCGACAGGACAGTGTTTCATTTCAAGTTTTCTTTTGTTTAGAAAGCACTGTTCTGTTTCCTTTCGTCAAAACTGTTTTGCTGTTTTGATGCTGTTTTAACATTTTGCCCATAGGCTATAATGGGGGGGGGGGGGGCGCGAAACTGCCTATGACTTGGTTATTTCTTGCCTGATTCAGATGAAGCTTGCAGGAATGGTAGCCCCTCCTAAGGCCATGACGCCTGCCAAGTTTCAAGGAGATAGGTGTAGGGGTTTCTGGAAAACTGCACCTCAAAGTCTTGAAAGCAAAATGTAAGTGTAAAGGCACAGAGAAAACTCTGTTCAAACAATGCCATTTATGCAGTTTTTCCATCCCTCCCCCAGAGCACTGGGATTGGAAGGGACCTCAGGGAAGAATCACAGTTACTGGCCAGCTATACCTGTCAGTATCAGAGCAGTCCTTCCTCCCTCATCACACTCCCTCTCCTTAATTTCTCTTTAGGTGCAAGCAAGCCCAGCTTCGAAACTCAAAACATTTAATAACTTTTGAAATGTTTCGACTGCCCTGTATTCGTTTCGAGGCTGTTTCAAAGCCTTTTGTTTCATTTCAATTTCACTGTTTCTACCTCAAAGCAAGTTGAAACAGCGTTGAAATGAAACAGTTGGCAAAATTTTGCACAGCACTATCAGGCATTATTAGGGGTTTGAGGTCATACAATGTCCTGTTAAAAACAGATCTTTGGAGCCAAAAAAACATGCAGAGCAAGCAAGTTATGCTTTTCCAGAGGGGCTGCTGTTTTGCTGAATTTCCCTGCAATTTTTCAGCAATACAGGGGATGTAATGTTATCAGATTGGTGCATGCCAGCATTGGAAAGGAATAAGCTTGGAAGCAAACTGGTTAAAGCAAAAAGAAAAGAGAAAATGCGTAACTTTATTAAAAATTCATACTCGTTTACTGACACTTTTCAAAATTGGTTATTTTTTCCCTTCAAAACATCAGACATGAACATCCAAATCTAAAGGAAGGGTTATAAAGATTCTGTCAGGAAAGGCTGAGGAAGATGCCCTGTTTGGCCCCTACTACATGTTAAATATATTACAGAATGAACTGGTTAGTGGCAGAGTAAATTTAGGCTGGCCACATGTGCAAAATAAAAGCAGCCACAAGTGTGAAGTAATCATCACACAATTAATTAGTTAATTGCACAATAAATTCAGACCAGCCACATGTGCAAAGTAATTATCACATGATAAAAATGATTGTCCAGCCATAAAAAGAGCCAACCAGCTATAAAGTTAGTGCTTGAAAGTGTGTAAGACAGAGTTGTTTGGGTAAATCTGATATCTTTAATTAGACCAACTTAAATAGTTGGAAAACACTTTTTAAGCAACGTACACCCTTGAAAATGTGTAACAACTTTATAGCTGGTTCTATCCAGCTTTAATTTCAATGTATAGCAGGGTCCTTTGTTGCACTCTGAAAAATCTCAATGTAGTTCACTCTGGGGAATTTTGCAAGAGAAGAGTTGAGCAGCCTTTATTCAGACCAGAACTAAGAGTAAGATGTCAGAAATGGCTGGAATCTTTGGCCAAGTCATAGATAAGCTAACAATATAATCTCTCCAATTTACCTCTGTCTGACATCCGAATATCTATGGCTTAACTAATTCATTTGCAGTGAATTTTATTCACTTATAGGACCAGTCCCTCTCCCTTCCCACTCTCCTGACTTTTTGCACCTCATTAACACTGGTTATGTTGTTACTTCAAAGACTACCTGCTGTATTTTGCTGAGCTGTTTATACCTTATTAAGCCTGGGTGAATGGTTCCTTGGAGACTCTTGCCTCTACTATTAGCTTGGAAATTGACAAAACTCAGTCAGTCTCAAGGCTGCAAATAGCAGGACGTTAAGGGAGGTTGAAATGAGCCAGAAGATCTAACTGCTCTCTACACGTATTGGACATTTTTCTGATTGTCCAATGAGCCCATGATATGCAGATGAGATCAATATAGATCTCTCATACTCAAATCTAAATTTACCCCTAATCAAAAGCCTGCTATACACCAAGCTCTAGGATTATGAAACTATACTGCAGACAGAGGAAGACATAGCTTTATGGGCATGATGGCTGCATCTAGATAAGCTCAGCCATGAAATATGTACATGTACCACACATTCAGCTGTTCTCTTCCCTGCAAGGGAGCAGCACGGGGTAGGGGTGGGGGACTGACCCCTGGATATTTAGGGGTATAACAGATCTGTTTAAAAAAGCTGAGTGGTGCACATATGGACTAGCTGTCCAGCTGGAGCCATGCTTTGGCTGCCGGCCAAGCTTTAAGCATCAGGATCACTGCTGCTGCAGCCCCAGCAGGCCCCTGGGACACAGCCATTTTGGGCAGAAGGAAAGGGTCAGCAAAGTAGGTAATAACAAGATTTTACTATAATGTCAGAAAAAGGTTTCTCTTCCCATGCCCCACATCCCTACATTGTTTCTTTTTTATTAATACTCTTGACAAAATTCTCAACTTCTGTGAATCTGACTTTAGTGGCTTTCATAGTGTTTGAGTCAAAGTATCTGGAAATGTGATTTTGTTATGGAATAGGTCAATTTTTTTATCTCAATTTGTAAATTGTGGAGATTGAACCTTGGGCCATGCTCATGCTAGGGTCTCTGTCCTGATATGGCCACAGCCATCTAGATCCTTAGCAGAGAGATGCTTCAAAGCTGTGCAGGTAACATACTTAGAGCAAGGGTGGGCAAAATATGGCCCGCAGGCTGGATTTGGCTGGTGAGGCCATTCTGTCCAACCCATGGGGCCCCTAAAAATTTTTTTGCAAATTCAAATTGATCTGTCCTTGGTTTCTTTCAAAAATGACAGGAACCAGGGGCAGTAGGACCCAGGGGAATCCTCAGCAGGCTCCTGCAACAGCAAAGCTCACCAGGCCCCACCCCCCCAGCCGGAAGCCCCAGCAGGGACTTTTGGCTTGGGACCACGTAGCTGCCCCAGAGCAGGAAGCTCAGGTAAGGGGGGAGAAGGGCAGGGAAAGAGCTGGTGCGGAGCATGGGGAAAATCGTCCCCACTGCCCCGTGTCTGGCACCCCGTGCTGCAGCCACTTGCAACCCGCATGGGGCTGCCCTGAGCAGGCACAGGCTGCGCAACACGGGGTGCTGGCCATGGGGCGGGGGAGGGGCTGCTTTTCCCTGCGCTCCACACCAGCTTGTAACCCTGCCCCACGCGGCTCCAGGCTCTCCCCACTTGCCACGCTGGGCAGCATTTGCTGCTGCTGCCTGCCTGTAGCTCGTGCTGCCGTAGGCTGCAGTGAGGCTGTCATCGCTGCCTCTGTGCTGCCCAGTGCGCGAGCTCCGGGCAGGTAGCAGCAGTGGCAAACATTGCCTGGCACAGCAAGCAGGGGGGCCACAGCTGCTGCCTCCATGCGCAGCCCTGAAGGGCAAGCCTGTAGCCAGCATGGGGCCCAGGCTGGCAGCGGGGCAGGCTACAAGCTGGTGCTAAGCATGGGAAAAGCATCCCTCCTTCCAGCACCTCACACTGCAGCCACTTTCAGCCCTTGTGGGGCTGCCTGTGCCTGCTCAGGACAGACCCACATGTGTTGCAAGTAGCTGCAGTGCCGGCCACCAGCCACGAGGTGGAGGAGGGGCCGCTTTTCCCTGGGCTTCACACCAGCTCGTTTCCTGCCAGCGAGCAGGGGGTCAGGGCTGCATGCTGCCGCCCACCTGTACCATGGGGCTGGGGGGTACTGGGAGTGAGCGGGCATGGTAGCACAAGGCCCGCACCGGTGTCCAAGGGCTAGCGCTGGCGAGGCCCACATCAGGGCAGCAGGGGTACATGGTTCTGGCCAGCAGGGCTCTATGGAGCTGGGCCAGCTCCCCCCTCTCCCTGCTTGTGCAGCCCAGCCTGGCTCCACAAACCCCTGACAGCCTGTGTCCTGCTCTGGGGCCCCACCGGTGCTGGCCCTGGGACATTGGTCCCAAGATGGTGAACAGGGGGCGGGGCACCTGCTAAGGGGCGGGGCTACCCATGTGGCCATTGACAGCTTGCCAAAACTGGGTAAGTGGTCCTGTGTCCAAAATAATTTCCCACCCCTGCCTTAGAGTGTACCCAAGTGAATAGATACTGTTTTGAGGCATTGTGTATTACTTCAGCTGTTCTGGTATAAAAAATACCTGATATAGATTCATAGATGCAAAGGTTGGAAGGGACCTCAACAGATCATTGAGTCCGAACCCCTGCCTAGGCAGGAAAGAGTGCAGGGGTCAGATGACCCCAGCCAGATGCCTATCCAGCCTTCTCTTAAAGACCCCCAAGGTAAGGGAGAACACCACCTCCCTTGGAAGGTTATTCCAAATGTTGGCCTCCCTTACCATGAAGAAGTTTTTCCTGACATATAGCCTAAATCTGCTCTCTGTCCGTTTGTGACCATTGTTCCTTGTTACCCCAAGAGGTGCCCTGGTGAACAGAGCATCTCTGATCCCTTGCTGCGTCCCCTTAATAAATTTGTAGGTGGCCACAAGATCACCTCTCAGCCTTCTCTTGTGGAGGCTGAAGAGGTCCAGGTTCTCAGTCTCTCTTCATAGGGCTTGGCCTGTAAGCCCCTAACCATATGAGTGGCCCTCCTCTGGACCCTCTCGAGTCTATCAACATCCTTCTTGAAGTATGGCGTCCAAAACTGGGCGCAGTACTCCAACTGTGGTCTGACCAATGCTGCATAGAGGGGAAGTATTACCTCCTTGGATCTATTTGTCATGCTTCTGCTGATGTGTGATAAAGTGCTGTTAGCTTTGCTGATGATTTCGTCACACTGACGACTCATGTTCATCTTGGAGTCCGCCAGGACTCTGAGATCCCTTTCCACTTCTGTGCTGCTGAAAGGGTCACTTCCCAGCCAGTAGATGTGCTGGATATTTTTGAGCCCTAGGTGCAGCACTCTTCACTTATCCTTGTACTTCATCCTATTGTGTAACACTTTTCTAACATATCCAGGTCTGCCTGCAATCATTCCCTACCCTCCGGAGTGTGCACTTCACCCCACAGTTTAGTATCATCCACAAACTTGGACAGAGTACACTTCCTACCCACATCCAAGTCACTGATGAAAATATTGAAGAATACAGGTCCAAGGACCAAACACTGCGGGAGCCCACTACCCACATCCTTCCAGGTCAATACTGACCCATCTACTACCACTCTCTGGGTGCAACCGCTAAGCCAATTTGCCACCCACCAGACCATGTAAACATCTGTGTCACAGCCTCTTAATTTATTTATGAGAATAGGATGAGATACCGTATTGAAGGCCTTGCTAAAGTCCAAGAAAACAACATCCACCTCTACTCCTATGACTAAGCATTTTGTGACACTGTCATAAAATGAAACCAGATTGTTCAGGCATGATTTACCTGCTACAAATCCATGCTGGTTTCCCTGCTGCATTATTTTTCCTGCTGGACTCCCACAAGTATGATCCTTCATAATCTTTTCAAAGACCTTTCCAAGGATGGAGTTGAGACTGACTGGCCTATAATTACTTGGATTCTCCTTTCTCCCCTTCTTGAAAATAGGGACTGCATTGGCCATTTTCCAGTCCTCCGAGACCTAACCTGAGCACCATGAGCACTCAAACAGCCCTGCCAGTGGTTCTGCTATGACATAGGGCAATTCCTTCAGTATCCTCAGATGCAGCTTGTCCAGGCCTGCTGACTTGAACACATCCAGTCCATCCAAATGACTCTGCACCAAGTCAGCATCTATAGTTGGTAGGCTGGTGTCCCTCTGATGCCCATCTAAGAACTCATTAGGAGACTTATCTTGAGCCCTGTTCAGGAACACTGAGGCAAAAAACTCATTGAAGAGCTCAGCCTTGTCCCACCTCTCTGTCGCTAATTGCTCCTTCTTGTTCAGTAGGGGTCCTATGCTGCCCTGTGCCTTCCTTTTACTCCCTACATACCTAAAAAAAAAAACAACCCTTTTTCTTGTCTTTAATTTGTGTTGCCAGCCTCAGCTCTGTAGTTGCTTTGGCCTTTCTAACTGCCTCCCTGAAAATGTTGGCCAAGTAGGTATACTCCTTCTTGTTAGCTTCCCCCCTGCTTCCACCTTCTTTTTTGCCCTTAGGCTCCCCTGGATTTCCCTGTTTAGCCCAGGAAGTGTTTTAGCTCCTTTCCTCCTTTTCCCTCATACTGGGATAGTGTCCCTCTGTGCCCGAAGGATCACTTCCTTTAGGAATGACCATCCTTCCTGGACTCCCATCTTGCCAATACTCTTCTCTTGCAGTGCATCATTGACTGCGCTCCTAAGCACGCTGAAGTTAGCCATCCTAAAGTCAAGCACTTCCACCCTACTAGTTATCTTACCCACCCTATGCCGTGTGGTGAATTCAATTGATTGGTAGTCACTGTCCCCAAGGTGACCAAAAATCTGCAGCTACCCTGCCAGGTCCTCCCCTGTAGGCAACACCAAGTCCAGTAAGGCATTCCCCTTAGTGGAACCATATACCTCCTGTGTTAGGTGAAGGTACTGCACGCAGGTTAAGAACCTATGTGAATGGCTGGATTTGGCTGACTGCTCCTCCCAGCAGATGTCAGGGTAGTTTAGGCCTCCCGTGACAACCAGGCCCCTAGACTGTATGGCCTCTGAGAGCTGCCTCAAGAATTCCAAGTCTAGTTTTTCCTCTTGGAGTGGTGGTCTGTAACAGACCCCCACCACCAAGTCCCTTTCCCCATGACCTCCATGTATCCTAACCCACAATGCCTTAACTTTCTCCTCCTCTGATCCTATTTTGATTAGGGTAGATGTATAATGTTCCTTTTCATAGAGAGCAACCCCACCCCCTTTCCTCCCTACTCCGTCTCTTCTGTAAAACCTGTAGTTGAAATGTAAATGAATGAATTCAAGCATTAAAAAAAAAAACCCAAAATGACTGTAAGGGACTTCAGGAGTCCAATTTCCTGTTCAAAGCTGGATCAGCTCTGCCCTAAATGGTTTCATCCAAGTGTTTGTCAAACCTGTACCTAAAAACTTCAAGGGTATAAATTCTGCAATCTATTTTAGGTTTCCTGTTCCATTGCTTAATCCTCATAATCAAAAAGTCTTCCTTATAATCAATCAAAATTTCCCTTGTTGCAATTTAATACGATTATTCCTTGTTCTGTTCTATGTGAACACAGAGAACAATCTACTTAGTAGCCTCTTTATATAACCACCCATCATGTACTAGAAAGCTATTATCAAATATCTCTCCTTCCCCCATGTTTTTGTTTTCAGAGACCAAATAATCCCAGTTCTTCTAACTTTTTTTTTGTAAGTCATGTTTCATAGACTTCTAATGTTTTTTGTTGCACTCTGCTGGAACTTTTCCAATTTGTCTGTGTTTCTTGAAGTATAGTGCCTGAAACTGGGTCCATGCGCATGATGAGGCCTTGTCAATGCTAAATAGGGTAGAAGAATCATTTCCCTTCACTTGCATGAAACTGGTGATTCCATCAAACTATTTGTTACTCTTCTCTTCCTCTCTGTTAGTCTTGTCATCTCTGCACCACCCTCACCCAATTCACTTCATCTTTCCAAGTATATTTTGGAGTGTACTAGGAGGGTGATTATCCCTTGAAGCTGAAAGAGCATTTCCATTCTTCCCTCTTGTCCCCCTCAATACATACACAGCCTGTAGGCCCAGGACCCTGATACTTTCAGAGGTTGAGATCCTAGATACCTAGTACTTCTGAAATCTGACCACTTATTGATATAGGCAGCTCTTTAAAAAAAAACAAACCCTTGGCTGTGCAGTTTAAACTTGTTAATAATGTAAGATACAGGCAGCCCTTGACTTACAACGTTTCAAGTTACGTTTTGCACTTACAACCTTTCTAAATTGGCACCCTGTTTCAACTTTCTGACGTCAGTTTTGACTTTACAATGCTTGATCTGATGTGATGCCACGCCAGTGAGCAAGTCACTGTGTCACCCATCTCCCGGAGAACATCTATCCAAACTTCCTTGGACACTTTATTTAAGAAAGCAGACAAGACTCCAGAAAAACCTGCAGCCAAGACTCCTGAGAAGAATCCAGCCAAGAACCCTTCAAAAAGTCCAACCAAGAGCCCTTCAAGAAGTCCAGTAAAGTCACCTCAAAGAAGTCCTTCCAAATCACTATGATTGCTATTTACAATATAAATACATTAATGTAGCTATACTACTAATCTATAATTGACTGAGTACAAAATTCTGGGTTATTTTTGGTGAAAACAGGGTATTGGGCCTTGGGTCAGGAACCAATCCCCCATTTATAACATTGTTTCCTATGGGAAAATCAGTTCCAAGTCACAACGTTTCAACTTAAGACGCTGTTTTCAGGAACCAATTGTGTCATAAGTCTGAGGACTGCCTGTACACTAAGATGGGAAAAATATATTGAATTACCAAGTAGAATCTCAACAATTGCATTTGAGAGATTATTAGAATATCCTAGCTTGTTTTTGTCATGTTCTTTACCAATTTTATGCCAATAAGTTCCTGCTGAGTTCAGTTTACAACTAAAAGCACTGATTTTAAATCAGTGTAAACTGGGTTCTTGTACTCACATAAACACAGAAGTAAGTTATGTGAGCACAGAGGTGAGAGTTTTGAACTCAGAGTAATTTTGCATCCATCTCTTAAGGATTTCCATTTTCTTGACTTTTTGGTTCAAATCAAGTGAAGTATTAGGACTATTTTGGGCACTTGCAAAGTGATGGGCTCAAAATCCCAATAAGTCTTTTCCATATTTATTGTAATATGAGCCAACTCATGAGAAACATCAATCATCATAAAATGAAGGGCTGCCTTCTATTTGAGAATCAGAACAGAG
Source organism: Alligator mississippiensis (assembly GCF_030867095.1). NCBI lineage: Eukaryota > Metazoa > Chordata > Crocodylia > Alligatoridae > Alligator > Alligator mississippiensis. The sequence continues at coordinate 95,416,781 of NC_081828.1, read as the reverse complement.
TAGTAATAAAGTTATTATGGAGCTTAAGCATCCATAGATTCATTCAAAGAATTTAAACATTTGTGAGTTCTGAGTCATGGGAGGTTAGGGGAAAATGTAAAGTAAATTGGTGACTTGAGAAAGTGAAGGATATCATGCAGTTAACAGAGCAGATGATGCATGTCAGATTCATAATAACTATTACGGTTTTGGGTTTTTTATGGAGAAGGGTGGAATGTTTAAGGAATGTCAGTATGCTTGCATGTAGGCTTCACAAAAACACATTTTTTTCTGAGATGCACAGTTTTAGAAATAGAATTTTTGCTAAAGATTGGCAAGATTAGATTTGTATAACAACAAAAATGCTTTGTCTTCAAGTGTTTAATATGGATGTAACAAATACAAAAGAGAGGGTATTTTGTTAGTTTTTCATAGTATTATAAAATAAAGAATAGAATGCTTATGTCTAGATAAAGGGAAAAAACATATTAAATAGTTCTGATTCTAATGCTTATCTGCTCAGACTTACATTTTAGCAAGGAAGAATTATCCTCTGCAAGGAATATATTTGGATGAAATTGCTGTTTTACTTAGTAAGGTTTTAACTGATTCCTTGTTTTTTACAATGTAGTATGTAGTAAAAATTCAGGAATAACCATGGATATGTTAGGCTAAATACAGACATTCAAAAAGCCTGAGGCTGAATCAATTCAATCTTCGTAGGTTAGTCTAACTTGTGTAGATTGAACTGATAAGCAAATGTAGAGACATTCACTTTTGATTCCAGAAATGCAGCCACATGTCTGCAGTGGCATAGTCCAGTAGCCAGGGGGGCATTACAGCATGCCTCTTGTTTGGCTGGAGCAGACAGCTGCCCACATTGTGAGGAAGGGTTTGCAGGGAAGGTGCAAAACATTCTGGGATGCTGGGAGACTATGAGGTAACTTGAATCTGGAGGGGATCTGGGACAGAAGTTCAATAAACTGATTTAACCTAAATAAGTTAAGTCTGATACTATGTCCATCCAGGTTTATTTTAAATCTGTTTCAGCCGTTTTGAAAGCAGTTTATGTGCATTGAACTTCTGTTGTGTTATAGATTAGAATTGAAGTAATTTATACCAGTTTATGCATAATTTCTGTCCCTAGCCTTAAAAGATAACAAGAATGGTTTATCATTCATGCATACTTTTTACAGTGAACCAGGCCTATTTTTTTTGTTTGTTTTTTTGGACATTGAATTTGACCATATACTAATGTATTAAAAATGTTGTGTTTTCTTAATGAAATAACAGAGATGTTAGTGTCTGGTTGTTTTAGAATCTCTTTTGAAGATAGAGAAAGAAAAATGGAAAATCAGTGCAATGAAAATAATCCATTTTTGGTGCAGTATTTCTTACAATATTTATTTTGGCAAATACTGTAATAAGATTAAAGATGTGTTGTAAAAATCCTGCTGATATATAATTATTACTATGTCTGGGCTAGAGAACCAGTGTTATAATTATGGTTTGTCTATACTTACATGTTAAAACTCTACTATGTAAGTGGTTAGCAAAAAAAAATGACTCTGGGTTGAAATTTTGTACAGCAGCTTGAAAGCAAATTATTTTTAAACAATAGCTTTGCAAACTGATTTTACTATTTTTAAAATGTGTTGGGTTTTGTTTTTTTTTAATATAAGTGCAAAAGTGAGATCTCTTTCGTCCTGAAAATATTTAATTGAAAATCTCAGTGGGCACATATACACATGTGCTTTACTGTGTAGTAGACTCATTTACAGTGCAGTAAAGTGTCACCATCTACACATGCATGGCAATTGGGCTGATGTAGACTAATTTTCAGTATTGTTGGATAGTCCTGTCAGACACAGGTACTATCTGACGGCAGAGTAAATCACTGCACTTAAATGCTTGTGTAGATGGTGACATCAGGAATTGTTTACTCCAGCTCACATTGCACTGGAGTTTATTTAGTTGCATTAATTGCATGTGTAGACAAGCCCAGTGTGTTCAACACCTTCTGTAACTTTCTTGGTGGGTCTGTGGTTCATGTATCCAATGTAGAAATCTACTTTTCATGCAACACACCTATTACTGCTACCTTACCATCTAGAGTTACCAAGCTGAAGTTTGTTCAACAGTACTATTTCTGTCTCTTTTCCATTGTTGTCCTGACACAAAGGTAACCAGGAAGAAATTATTTTAACCATATATCTGCTAATATGAGTGCCCATCATAGAGTGTTTACTTCAGAATGTTACCAATCTGTGAAGGATTTAGAAGCAATAAATAAGAAATGACATCAATAAAATGCAGAACTGATAAAATATACAGTGAACTGTGGAAGATGTATCCTGTGTTGAGAGGATGACCTTTGTCCAGCTTTCCTTTGTGGTGAACTTTGAGCAATGGAAATTTAGTAGTCTTTTCTAACCTCTGTCATTAATGTTTTCGTATTACCATTATTTTATCCCCAACTTTGTTTCTCAGATATCCCTAGAGCTTGGCTTTAGTGCTAGAAAACTGGAGAGTCAGGGACCAAGAGAGGCATGGAAGATTGCTTGTGTAGTACGAGGCAAGTTTGCCCTTTAGAATCATTTATCCCATTTTCGAGTCACTACTGTTACTGCAAAACATGTTCATTGTTTCAGGGCAGATACTTTTCCAGAGAAGTAGTTCAGCTGCTTTCTAAAGGTTCAAGGTAGCCTCATTCATTTGAACTGTCAGAGTCCTTTGCACTCTCTGTTGGCACTGTGGTAATAGGCAGTCTGTGAATCATTGAAATATTATGTTGTGAGGGCAAGCTCTTGTGTATGCATGACAAATTAAAATTGACTTGATCTACGAAGTAGCTTTTGCCAAATCTTCTTGTTCTACATCTCTTGAGTTTGGAGTGTCTAGAGACAAGTTTCAGCAGAATTTGTTTGGTAAATGTCATGATTAATGTCTCACCGCCTGAATGGTCCTTGGCCAGCAAAACTAAATTGATATTTGAAGAGGCAGTGGTAGGTCTGCTGGGCCCAGATTCAGCAAGGTGGTGACAATCCTCAGGAAAATCCTGGAAGTGATACTGTACACAGAATCATAATCAGGCCCTGATCAAAGAAATATTTGTTGCAGCATCATAGGCTGCAGTGCGGGAATTGCACATTATAAGATGGAGTTTTTTCTGTTGTTCGTTATTTTGTCAGACTTTAAGCTCTCAAGCTGAAATTTTCTGTGCTGGCTGCTTTTGGGAAAAAATCATCCCAAAAGGTTTAGCTGTTTCTGAAAGAGACTGGGGAAAAAATATTGTAGTTTTCACGCATGTGTAGCATGACTGGTCCTGAGGAGAGCTATGATACACCCTGGTAGCAAAGCAAATCCTGCTGTACTCTGGCTCCTCAGGGTACCCTCCCTTTTCTAACTCTCCGGCCACACCTTGATGAAATTTATAGTATTGGGGGGGGGCTGCCCCAGGGTCCCAGTATGTCTCAGTCCCTCAACTGTCTTGTGCTCCGCATTCCCAACTGGCACCAGTCTTGCCCTCAGGTACTAAATCATCTTAGGGGCATTCAATTTGGCCTCCAGCATTGCCCATAGCCATGCTCATGCCTTGCCAGGCATCACTCAGTATTGATTTGGAGGGGAGCCCCTTGACCCCCAATACAGCACATAGCCCTTCAGGCCTCAAATTTTTGTCTGGGCTTTGGCTTTCTGGCCTTGGCCCTCTTATTCTGGCTGTGCCCCCTGAGGCCCACTGCCCCAGATCTTGCCTTCTGTACCTCCACCCTAATCTTGCCCTCTTGGTTTCCAGGCCCCTTGGCCCTCTGGTCTTGCCCTCTTGGGCTCTGGGTCTCACAGCCCTGTCTTTTTATGACAGCTCCCTGGACTCCCAGACCCAGGCCAGGCTGCTCTCAGTCTGCCCAGCTCCCCCCTGACTCTGCCCCTGCCCCCCCAGGGATCTCTGACCCAGGCAAGACTCTAAGTTTGATGCCCCTCAGGCAATCCTGTGGCCTTCATACCACCCCTATAGCCATACTCTGGTATTAAACTGAAAGGTAACAAAAACACATTGGGGCCAAGCTTCTAAATTAAAGTTCTCCTTTACAATGCCACACCAGAAGCCATGCTTCCTCCCCTAGTTGTCTCCTTCAAGCTCTATCTGGTGACTTGGGTGCCTGCTGTTTTGTCTCATGTGGCCATCTCCCCCAGGAGTTCCTCATTCTGCAGGGCCAGACTGCCCACTTTGTCTCCAGCCCGGGGCTTATATGTCTCTAAGTCCTACCCCTTTGGGTCATGTGGCTCGCCAGCCACACACAGGAGTTTCCCTTTTGCCTAATGGCCAGCCTGCACTCCTCTGCTTCAGTCCCATGCAGCAGATTTGTCCTGCTGCACTCTTTCCTTAAAGTGACAGGAGCCTCTGGCTCCCTGTCACACCTTCTTAAAAAATAAACCAAACCAAAAAACCTGTTGATTCTTTTTTTTTCTTGAGAAGCTTTACCTACACAACCCCCATCCCTCCATAGAGCAGGGACTTGGCATGTGGCAAAGGAATGTCAGGGCTGTGCCTTTAGTCAGCCTCATTAAAATTGGTCCAAATTTGGTAACATTATAAACCTTTGAAAAAGTGCACTTTGGACATGCTTGACAGAGAGCTGCTAGACTGTAACAGCTGGTTATCTCCAAAATTCCATCTTCACTTTGCATGCTGCATCCCCACTCGGCTTCCGGTGATGACCAGGCTGCATATGCACTGTCCCCACAGAGTGAATGAGCATGCAGCCTATACTCAAAGCTCCATGTGCAGTAGTGATGTGTATGCACCATCCTGACAGGACTAGTGAGCTGGTCCACGGGTCCACTGTAGTGAAGCTTCCCTTCCCTGTAATGGCCGTTTTCAATTGATCTGGGTGAGGATGGGACCAGGTGCTGGAACTGAGAACAGGGAACCTATCATGTCTGTGATCTCAATGGTTCTTCCACTAGCGATAGAGGAAAGGATGAGGGTAATAGACTAGGGCAAGGAGCCTCCTTCAGCACACAACCATGACTGATCCTCAGAACAGGGTGAAAAATATCTTGTGATTGTGTAACCGATGACAGCATCACATTATGCACAAAATGTCTCAATTGAGGTTGCATGGGCAACCTTAACGCTGGCATTTCTGTCCTTGAAGTTTGCAACAAAGACTGCATCCTTGCTTGATTTTGCACAAGGTTGGGTTTCCCCCTTCACACAGGGGGGCAACTTTTATGAGCAGCAGGGCACTGCTTGTAACTCAGTCACTGCTGCAGGCTGCCTATCCACTGCTGATACCCCAGCACCCCCTGCTTTCTCACAATCTTATAGTGCCCCTCCCCCACAGCCTGCTTACCATCACCACCAAGTGGCCAGATTCCTATGGCCAATGGCCACATTGAAGGGCAAATTTAATGGCAAGGGTAGAGACTAGGTGTGGCTGGGGCAGCAGCAGGGGTTGCACAGGTGAGATGCAGCGCAGGCGAGCATCAGGGTGGATGGAAACAGCAGGCAGAAGGGCCCAAGAAGTGCCCCTTGTTTAATCCTCATCACTGCATACTGCCAACTCCCAGCCACTGTGGGCAGTCTCCAAACTGTTTGCAGGTCCGAACTGGCCTATAGGCTGTAGGTTGCCAACCCCTAGAAGTGGGTAAAGTCTCTATTAAGAGAGATTTTCCATCTAAAATACTTTAAAGAAATTACAGGTCTCTAACTTGCCTATTCCAGTCAATGTCCTACAAGACATGATGATAGTGATAATAGCACATCAGAACAGTAGCAGTTTCTGTGATCAGATTTAGATAAGTCCTTGCCATATATATGACATAACTGCCTTCTTATCCATTATATGTGGCAGTCACAGCTCAGGACTTATCTGATGCATACATCTAGATACATGCATCTAATGCATACATGTATGTATATGTACGCATCTGTCGTTTTTAGTAACATTAATTATCTTGAAAACATTATTTTTCCACAAGCAGTGTACTGAGCAGAACATTCTCAGTTGCCAATAGTAGATGAACTCTCTTTGATTATAAATGTTGTTCTACAGAAATTGATTTGGGCTTTGATTTTTATTTATTTTTTGTCCCTGTGCTTCCTGTGGAGGACAATGCTAGTGGGAAGACTTTGCTGCCGTTAAGATTGCTCTTTAGGACAAACTGAACTATTCATTCATCCACCTCCAAAGTATAATGGAGAGCTAAGGTACTGCTTATGAAATAATGTTGCTGAAATTCATCTGGATAAATTTTAGCAAAGCAGGATTATTCAGAAGGAAAGATGAAGAGTTTTGTGTTCCCAGAAGATGCTAATTTTTTTGCGGTAACATGCTTTGATGAGCAGTGGTATATTCCCTAGGCAGGTTGTAGTTTCAGCAAAGTCTAGTCAAGATGTTGCCACCATAAGAACACTATATTTTTAAAGCTCCCCCTTGCTCCCCCCTTTGTGTCTGCAGCTTACATAGAATCTGGTATCATAACTATTCTCAATTATGGACAAAGAGGTTCAGTCGACTACTGGCTTTCATTCTTTTAAATTTACAGTGTTTCTACCCTGGCTGCTTGCTAAGCCAAATATCAAGTACAATAATTTTTTTTTAAACTACTATATAACACTCGACAAGACTGTCTTGTCCTGTAAAACAATTAAAAGACTTTGATCCCCAGGTGCAGTACAGTTTTCATATTTGTCTGTCTGTCTCAAAATCTCAACTATTGAACCACTGTGTTTCAAGGTTCTGTTTTTAAAGTCTTTTTGATACTTTTGGCAGATGAGCTATGTGTAAATATCCTTTTTTTATGAACCAGTTGAATGTAAAGTGATAGTTCATAATTCTCTCTCTCTTTCTCTCTCTAAATATCTTAGATTCAAAGCTAGAAATCCATCACATCAAGAAATACTGTTTAACTACAAATTTTGTTTATGGAGGGCTTGTAGGCAGTGGCAGATCTGGGGGTGGGGGAGGAGAGGGTGCAGCAATGTGGTTATACCCCATTCCACTAGAGCGGCCACAGTTCCCTGCTGACCCAAATGCAGGGGGAGCCCCAGAGCCACTCCTGCCCCATTACAGCCATGGGCTGTAGCTGTGCAGAGTGCCAGACTTGGCAGGAGACAGCAGTGGCAACACTGGTTTTCTTCTTCCTGCACTTGCTCCCTGCCACACTTCCTCAGGTGTCCCCCACTGGCCAAGAGCAGGCAATGGAAGAAGGAATGTGCCTTCCACCACCAACACAGTCCCAGCTGACTCAAGCTTAGGTCAAGCCTTAATGCTGCTCTTGCCGTGGGGCAGCTGGGGACACTGGCAGTGACAATGGTGGTCAATGTGTTTCCCCCTGTGCCTGCTTTCTGTCTGACTTTCCAGTGTCTCCTGCTGGCCTGGAGGTTCCAGCCATGCCTCACCCAGTCCCCCCATGGTCTGAAGCGCAGTGCGCTTCCTCCCATTTTGAGTAAATTCTGGATCTATTCAGGCTTGTAGGGTCTCCATCAAGGTGAAGAGGTGTAACTGGGGTTATATTAATTCAGACAGCATTGCCTGGATGTATACTCCATGGCTGTTGGTCAGCTCTGTCATATCAATACTTCTAGCTGCCCAACACACTTCCTTCTGTGAAACTGAAGAGATTTTTACATGTGCTGTAGGATGTAGCTTTAATTAGCGAGTCGCGCTAATTAAAAGTTCTCACGCATCACATGTATCAGCGTCCCTGCACTGAAAAAATGGTAATGAGGCACTTTGAACTAAAACACATTGAACGTGTTTTATTTCACAGTGCCCCACCATCATTTTTTTTTTTAGCTTGGAGACACGCTGAAACCCTGATACACGTGATGTGGAAGGCTGCCAAAGCGCATCAGTTTCCATGCTCTAGCAGACTTGATTAATCAAGTCTCCTCCAACACACTGGATTTCCAGTATGTCAGAGGAGGCTCTGTGCATGTGTATAGGATCCCCAAGCATCTAAAAGCCCTGACAGCCCAAGATGTGGCTTGGAGCTTAGAACCTCTGGAAAGCCTCAGCTTGAGCATGGAAACCCTGGTTACACTCAGGGCTTGTAGACTCCCTGCCAAAGAGCTCTCAGGGTCTAGAAACCATGGAGGGGTTAAGGCCTTGCAGGCTTCCTACGATAGAGAGCTTGGCAATCATTTGGGGTCTTAGGTGTCTCTTTAGGATCTGTAGGGTGTGGGAAACCCAGCAGCCACTGAGTGAAAAGAACAGCCATGCTAACAGTCTTGAAACTGAGAAGAATGCTTGGTTTCTAGTTCCCAGGGTCCTGGGGAGCTTATTTTGTTTCAGAAACTCCATGTGCTAGGGTTTCTAAATAATTTTTTTATAAACCAGAAAAAAAAACCCCCATACTCTGCTGGCCCCCCTCCCCCCCCATCCCCAAAAACCAAAAAAACCAAAAAAATTATTTTGAAACTTCCAACAAACTGGAAATCCTGAGTTTGGGTAGTCAACTGTGCTTTTAATCTGCTTATGATGCCATTAATTCTGGAAACCATTCTGCATAATTTAGCTTCTGAAAAAATGGGTTCATTTAAATGAGCTCATTTAAAAGCAATGTGAAATACTAAGTATGTGCACGTGTGGGTTTAATTAGAACTATTACAAACCAGTTTTGGCTATCTGATGTTCATAGACAAACTGGATATTTTTTGTGGGTTTGGAAAACTTACCATCATATTCATAAATAACAGAAGAACCAAATATCAGTATTAACTATTAACGTACAACAGATGCTTCAGAGACTAGTACATATGATAGTAACAGTGGACATTATGAATAGTATCTTGTTATTGCTATGGATGGTAGATGAATTTCTGGTAGGATTTCATAAATAAATGGCATTATATAATTAATTTAAATCCAGTAATTACTCCATCAAAAACAATTATGTGAGTACATTCTTTTAGGATAAGCTTTTTTTTTGTTTTGTTCATAGGCATCTGTGGTTTAGCAGTTGACAGTAGTGTGACATAACTTGCCAAAGCCAAGAGGTTGAAAACATCACTGAGTTCTTGAACTCCTGAATATTAGCTAACCACAATATAAAGCAATTTGAGAGAGAATTCATGTAATCATTTTCTTTGACATTTTTATGTAGCATTGGGTATTGAGAAGGTATGATAGAATTTGTTTTAAAAAAATATAAATTGTAACAACGTTAAACCATGACTCTTGGGAATCATTTCTAAGAATAAACAAATACCAGCACCCATTGGGAAGAAATATTGAAATCCCTGACAATCAGTATACAAGGCTACTATGTGTCACAAACATTACAAGAGTTTGCTTTAGAAGGTTCCTTTGTCTGATCCAATTAGGATCAATGCTTTGTAGTTCAGTTATCCAATTTTCTCCTTCAACTTGATTAACAGAAAAATCTGACACACCCTTGGGACAAACCCACACACAATTTGTCAATGAGTTGTAGAGAATGTAAATTGATAAATGGCATCATTAAGGGAAAATAATCATTGTAAGTTGCTGATGAAAAGAGCAGGATCTATTAATAATCTGAAGTAATCATCATGTGTCTACCTAGAACACTAGTGTGTTAGATATATTATATACTGCATCAGAAATGCAGTGCATTTCCTGACTTCTTCAGTGATAATTAAATGTCAGGATTTTTTTTTTTTTTGATTTTGTATTTTGATGCATCTTAAAAGACAGAGTCATGTTGGCTATTTTTTCTCTTACTGTGTCTGAAAATTGCTAATCCTAAAGCAGAAACAAACAGAAAAAGGTATTTCTAGCTCCTCTCAACATCCATTCATAATTATTTATGTAAATATGCTCTCTTGAGAAGAGTGGAGTAGATTATACAGTAAATTAAATCAGTCAATTTTAAGAGCTTCTGCATCAGTATTTACTTACACTGGTCTGAATTTTTCTTGTGAAAAGTACTAAAAGCAGGACTGTTCAAAAGAAGGAATAGTAGGTGCTGCATTTTATTGTCAGATATTCTTTCCTGCAACTATCCTCTAATATTTTGAAGCAGTGCTGAAAGCAGAGCCAAAACGTAGCCATTCATATTTGTTTTACCAGTAAAGTATTTTCAGGGCACTTAGTCCTTTCAAAATTCACTTCAGATTCTGAACACAAGAACTTCCAGAAGTAGGAAATGACTTGCCACATCTATTTTAATTTTTTCTGACTTAACTATAACCCCTCAGTCCTGTCCTTCATCAGCAATGGGATATTCTTTGAATACATGCATAGATGGGTCCAATCACCTTCTCTAAGGGTGAAGTGACACATTACACTTAGACCATACGAAGGGCACTTAAAAAGAGCGTGGAGGCTGGCACTGGAATTCTGGTGCATCAGAGCAGACTTGATTAATTGAGTCTGCTGCAGCGTGGCAATTGCCGCACTCCAGCAGCTTCCTGTGTCTCGTGTAAGTGTCCCCATGCTTAAAAATGGTGACGGGTGTGCTTGAACTAAAATTCATTCGACTTTAGTGTGGGGATTCTGATACATGAGATGCAGCAGTGCTTTTATTAGAGCTACTCTAATTAAAGATACTTGGAGAGCCACTATTAATTAAAGTGCCCCCCCACCCCCAGAGCAAGTGTACAAGTGCCTTGAGTGTCCACCTGTTAAAGCTTATTAATTCATGCTAAGTGCCATCCGAGCGTCTCGGATATGCCACTTGGGCAAGAGTTAACTCTGAGCCGCACTACCCAGCTAATGTTAAGGGCTATTTTTAGTCTGCTCCACGGAGATAAAACGAGCATTTTGCAGTCCTCCAGCATCCCAGGATGCACTGTCAAAGCCGGGATGGAGCCCAGGTATCCTTGCTCTTAGCCATGTCCCTGCTTGCCAGCCCTCTAGTGGCAAGTCAGAGCTTTGCAGGCAAGAAACAGTATTAGCTCTTAACATGCAACTGCTCACAGCACATTCTCACTGTAATACTACTCAAGATTCCACAGATTTTATATTATCTAAGTGCAACATATAGCTTCACCCTAATACCATCTTCCCCTAGTCTAACATTTTGCAGTAAGATCTATCTGAGAATCCTGATTATGTATAGGTCCTTAATGTTTAGTTTGATCCTAAGTTGAAATCCCTTACTAATGCAAGGAAATTGATTTGATTGATTTTGGTCCATTTAAAACCTCAAAGAAAAAACAACAAAAAATCTTCAAACATCTGATGAGAAAGCATGAGAGTGATAAACATACTCTTTAAATCTGGTTCTATGACCCTTCCAGTTTAAAGAGAACTGCCACAGGAAAAATCCAGTTTCAAACCTTAAGACTTGTCCTTTGCTCCCCCATTGAGTCACTGGGAAAATAGCCCCTTGTTCTCTGGCAACTGCATCTGACTCAGCTTGTGTTCAGTTTTCCTAAGCACAAAAGAGATTGATGTGGTTGTAATAAATGAACATCTCTGTTCACTTTAGGGTAGAATCTTGTGCCAGGTACATCTTAGTAACAACTGTGTTTAACATGGCATAGGTTTTGGGGGTTTTTTTATTCCAAATGTGAGCACACTAGCACTAATCATTCACTTCCCCCCACCACCCTTTTTGATGTTTAATTTAAGCATATATTCCCTAGCTGGTCAGTTTAAAGTATTCTAAAATGCAGTACAATGTAAAGCATGTAAATGTTACCAGTTTTAAGTGTTTCCAGTTATCAGCTAGAAAGATGTTGCAGTTGTGTTACAGAGAAGGCAGGGTAGATGCATGAACTTTTATATATTAACTAAATAATAGGGAGGGAGAAAGAATGAGAGTGAATGAGCAAGTACACAAGGTTTTGTGAGCTGAAGCTCACTTCATCAGATGCTGTGAAAGGACATGCAGAAATCAGAGTTTAAATAGTAAAGAGAAATTAGAATACAAAAGACAAATGGTGGGTTGGAGGGGAGAGAACAGGGGGGTGGGGGGAGGGGAAAATGCTAGGAGAGATGATCAAAGGTATAGGAGCAAAGAGGTTACAAAAGGTAATCCAGGTAATGAATCTGTTGTCCCTGTTTAAACACAGTTCAGTTTGTGGGTGATTTCTCGTTCTGCAATTTCCCATTCAAACTGTTTTAAAAAAAATTTCTTCCTGAGAACAGCAATCCTGAGGTCAGTGATGGAGTGGCCAGGGAGGTTGAAGTGTTCTGCCACAGGTACCTCTTTCTGTGTTACAGAGGTCACAGTTTTTACATTGTCACTTCATGATGAATAGAAAAGTAAAATTGCCTTAGTAAGTGGCATTATCTGTGATTTGTCAGTAGGAGACTATTTCCAACAAATATGATACACTACTCTTTCACTTACAGTCTGTGGGAACTTGAGGTCATGGCAGATGATGTTAAGCAATACTATTTCCAACAAGACATGGATAAATGACTTATAAGCAACACTTTCCTCTGATTTGATTACTGCTTATAACAGATGCTTAAAATGATGTACTCTTTTATAAGAAACTGAATGCAGTGCCATATTGATTATTTTGATTTTAAAGCTTTGTTGTTTAGGCTAATTCATCTTTGTAAGGCTAATTCATCTTTTTTTACCATAGCTGATATGCTTGGAGTATTAGAATTGGGTTAGATTTTATTTGAAGTACTGAGCATATACAGGACTCTTAAGGCTAGGGACAGGCATTCAAAAAACCCAAGCCTCAATTGATTCAGTCTTTGCAGGTTAGTCTAACCTGTATATATTGAACTGATCTGCAAGTGAACAAACATTCACCTTTAATTCAGGAAATGCAGGCACTTGCCTGTAGTGGCTCAGGCTAGAAGCTGGGAGCCGCTAGAGTGAGCCCTCCCTTTCCTTCATTAGCAGCTGTAAGGGTGGAGGGAAGCTGACCTGGGGGCATGGCCAGGCCATCGAGGCAACTGAATATGACTGTGGAGGGGTTTAAACCCGTACCCTAGCCTGCAGGGACCCCAGCCAGGCTTTGCCTGGAGGGAAAGGGGGGAAGCAGCCCTTTCCAGGCTTGTCCCCAAGGCCAGACACTGGCCAGGCAGTGCCTCAGGTGAAAGGGGGCGGAGGGGGATTAAACTCCCCTGTCTACCCTCTCAAGCATGGGGACCCCAGCTGGAGTCTGTCCGGCTTTCCTCCCTGCTCGCACAGTGGCGGAGCCTAGACAGAGCTGACTGGCATGGCCCTGCCACCTGTCCGGGGCTGAGCCAAACTGGCCTGCAGGCACTGCTGAGGATGGACCGGCAGGGGCTGGGCCCTTGGCTTAAGCTGGAGAGCATGGGCAGTGGCTGGCCAAGCAGTGGGCTGCCTGGGCTGGCTCAGAGGTGCCAGTGGGCCCGGAGCCTAGAAGTCCCCACGAGGCCCCTAACCTGTGCAGCACCCACCAGCTGCAGCTGCACCAAAGGCTGTGTGGTGGCAGGGGCTGGCAGGGCTCTTCTGCCTCCCTCACCCCCAGCTGCTGCTGCCACTGCTGCCACTGCACATGGAGCTCTGGCTCCAGCTCCAGCTGCTTTCCACCCACCCACCCACCCCCCACAGGGGCTGCTCATTGCACCAGCCGGGCAGAGTAGGCAGAAGGCAGACCTCAGCTTTGGTCCCCTGGTAGTAGAGGGGCATGGGGCATAAAACCCTTCACCTCAGGGGCCCATGCCTCCACCCCTGCCAGAAAGCAAAGGAGTGGAGCCAGCCCTGTTCTCTGGAGCAGAGAGCACAGCTTAGCCCAGGGCTGCAGAGCATGCTAAGATTCTGGGGGACCCTAATTTAATTTAAACCAGGAAGGGGTCTGGGACAGACATTGCATAAACTGGTTTGACCTAAATCTGTTAAGTCTGATACCACATTCAACCGGGTTTATTTTAAATCAGTTTTGACTATTTTGAAACTAATTTATGTGCCCTGAACTTCTGTTCTGTTACAGGTTTAAACCAGTTTATGATCACTTAAACTAGCTTATGTGTAACTTCTGTCCCTAGCCTAAATGAAGCCTGTGAAACCTGCAGCTGCTAATCCATCTGGAAATCAAGCCAATTACTCAGTATCATCAATGTCATTGTGTCCTGTTTGGACATTAGAAATGGCAATGTAAAAGTTAGAACTACTTCCTAACAAAACATCAGTTCTATGTCATCTTTAACTGATAGCATAAATCTCTGGACACAAATTACTTTCAGGCCATTTTGGAACTGAACTATGGAAAACTGGGATTTCAATAGGCCTTTGTTTGGGAACCTTCTTCACGAAAGAAAAGAAATAACTTTTTTATAGATACACGTTTGAAAGTTTCAGTCGTGAAAGATGTAGCAAGAAAAGGGTGTTCCACTCCACTCAATGTTTTGTCTATAGTAGCAGCTTTGCCAGTATTTTTATAGCTTTAATATTCAAAGCTCACAGAAGAAGGAACATACTATTTAACTGTTTCATTCAAATGTGTGTGTAATGGTTATATTTTAGAAAGTTTGCATAAGGTGCATAATGTTAATAAGGCAACTGGTGCATTCTTTTGAATGGAAAACAGCATCCAGATGCCACTCCAACAGTTTGATCTCTTCCTGAGAGTCAAAATTAAACAATATTAAGTTGCTTTGATATCTTCATATTGATGCCCTAAATTTCTTGTGACAGTGGTTCAAGTATAGCTCATAAAATACATAAATCCTTCATCAAAGAAAATACCAGAAGCCATTTTAATATTTATGACTTATCTGTATTTAAGTAAGGGAAAGAATTGATTATGGCAAATACACGCCTCAATAGCATACAGAGCTTTAGAACTGTATGCTATTAGCTATTATGCTATGTTAGTCTGACCTCAATAGCATACAGAGCTTTAGAACAAATTTTGAAGGAAACAATAATTAAAGACACAGTGGTAAATGGAAAATGGGATAAAATACAACATGGGTTTGCCAAAGGTGGATTGTGTCAAACCAACCAGACTTTCTTGGATAATATAGCTGATTCTTCTAGACAAGGGAAATGTGATCTCCTCATTCAATTTCAGAAATGCATTTGATCCAAAAACAGTCAAAAAGGAGATTATAGTTAAGATGAATAAAATAGGGACTAGTAGAAAAGTTTTAAAATGAACAGGGAAATGGCTAAAGAAGAAGTGACATAAGGCATCATTGAACTGAAGGAGTTATTACTGGTTAAGTTCCTGAAGTATCAGTCTTGGTGTTTATCTTGCTTAGTATTTTCATTGATGATGTTGGAAGGGGAAGTTGGAGTGTCCTGACTAAATTTGCTCATGATACCAGCAATATAGAATAGGACTGTGATATCGTAAAAGAAGAATCAGGTGGCTTTGAGGACTGGATTAGTAGAAACAGAATGTAATTGTGTAGTACAAAGTACCAGCTTAGAGATCAGTAAGAATTCCTACTTTAAACTGGGAGCTGATTAAGGCTTTTAAGGGACCTTATCTGAAATGACTTGTACAGGTCTGGTCACCCAAGCTCAAGAAAGATGAATTCAAAATGGAGCATGTGTGCAGAAGGGCTTTCCAAGCAAATGGGGATTAAAACTGCATAGTTCTTTTACAAAACAGAGGCTGTAAGGTTTCATGATTACTCTCTCTAATGTATGATGGAGTAAGCATTGAAGGAGGCAAAGTGCTGTTTAAGCTAAAAGACAGTGCTGGCAAAAGGAAAAATGGCTATGAATAAACCTAGGTTGAAAATTAGAAGGAGGTGTTTAACTATCAGGGCAGTGAGCTATTGGAACAGTCTCCAGCTAGGCCTGGTGGCAACCAAATGCCTAACGATTTTTAAACTAGAGCTTGATAAGTTGGTGAGAAGGGTTATAAAGAAGATAGGGTTTCCTATAGTAAAAGGGAACTGGACTCACTGAGCCTGGAGGTCTCTTTCAGTCTTATGTTCATAATTTCTAGGGTTTCACAAGTAGAGAAATACCTTGGTTATATGACTAAGTATAACATTAAATTCAAATATATTGTAAAAGTAGAAGTTTGTACTGAATTTGAGGAAAAGGTGAAATGAAGATAGCATGGAGTACAAGGCTTTTTGGCTTATTTCACCCTTACCTTATTTCAAGTGACGTGTATGCAACACACTGGCTTTTCAAGCCACTGATTCGGTTTAGTGTTTCTGCTCGCTTTTGGCATGGTATATTTTAAGTGTTATAGAACAATATCTAAAAAATGTCACTTCATAAGTCAACACTGATAGGAGGCAGCATGAAGGAGCTAACACCACCTAGCCAATATGTGGGATATACTGTAATATGCTTAATATACCACTTAGTTCACACTTCCTATTGTTTCTAATATCCATAGGAAAGGAATAATACTTGTTGTCCTCGTGCACAGTCTAACTTAAGACTAGTACTCTTTGGGCTACTCCCAAATTGAATGAATTCAGGAGTTCATCAGTTTTGTCAAAAACTTTTCAGGCAGTATTATCAAGCTTTTACAATTACTTGAGTGTATGCAACAAACAGAAGAATAGAGCAAGCTTTTCTCATGTGTCAATTTTTAATTTATTTTTGTTCTCTTTCACATGAGATCAAATTTACAGATGGTGAAAATGGATGCTGTTCCATTGAAATCAGTGGATTGGTGCCCATTTGAGCAGCAGTAAATATGGCTCAGCTGTTCAAAAGAGCAACTTTTAAAAATGAGCAATTTTCCCATTCCCAAATTGAATATTTCAGATACTGATGGTGATGCAAAAATCATTTTTCCTTTTTTCTTTATTTTTTTGTGCATTTCTGAGTTTATTCATGGATTGGTGATTCTCTAATTGGAAATAGTTTCTTCTAAACCAGATAACAGATGCAAGAGCAAAGTTCTGTCTTCCAAGTTACTAAAATAAAACCATTCTTGTAACATATAAGTTAAAATTTGTATTTTCAAAATATACACAAATGATCTATTTTTATATCTGCTCAGCGGTTAGCATTCTCAAACTGAGTAGCTAAATTCAGGATTCTAGTTCTATATCTAGGTGTAGGACTACAAGTCACCAGACTTCTTACAAGGACAGCATTCTAGCTCTTCTTGCTTTCTCTTCTTGTTTTTCTCTACCTCCACTGTACTTCTTTTATATTGAGTAACCGAATAGCTCTTGTCTCCTTCTCGATAGCAATTTGTTCCCTGCCTGCCCCTCAAATGTAGGGTTTTGTCACTATAGGAACTGATTGGCAGAATAATTTATTTCATTACAATGAGGCAATAGCCTTTATTTTCAAGTTTTTATTCAATGGGGTTAGAGTGCTGTTGTAGCCATGACTGTCCAGAAAATGTATGAGGTAAAGGCTTTTTAGTTGCTTTTATTTTTAATAAGATATATAATTATATACTTAATTATAATAATACAATACATTCTGCCATTTTTCATAATATAGCATGATCATATTTAATTATAAAATTATTGTGTAATAAGGTATATATTATAACTGTCACAAACATAAGAGGTTTATGGGGTTTTTCACATGACTTTTAAAATTTGTTTTATTAATATGGCATGTCTAGTCTCTACGTAAAGGTATGATCAACCTTAATTTATCCTTATCTTCTTTATGCTTCTATGCATTGTGGTATTAGATATAAAATTTAGTTCTTTTATGTTATAATAGTAGTTATAATGTATATAATATGTATAATGTAGTTATAATATTAGTATATAATAGTATTGGCTCCGGGGTCGGACCCAGAGGGTAGTAATTGATGGAAGTCACTCATCGTGGTGTCCTGTGACCAGTGGGGTCCCCCAGGGCTCTGTCCTTGGACCCATACTGTTCAACATCTTCATTAACGATGTGGACACTGGAGTCAGAAGCGGACTGGCCAAGTTCGCCGATGACACCAAACTTTGGGGCAAAGCATCCACGCCAGAAGACAGGCGGGTGATCCAGGCTGACCTGGACAGGCTCAGCAAGTGGGCGGATGAGAATCTGATGGTGTTCAACGCCGATAAATGCAAGGTTCTCCACCTTGGGAAGAAAAACCCGCAACATCCTTATAGGCTCGGCAGTGCTATGTTGGTTAGCACTATGGAAGAAAGAGACTTGGGGGTCATCATTGACCACAAGATGAACATGAGCCTGCAATGCGATGCTGCGGCTAGTAAAGCGACCAAAACGCTGGCTTGCATCCATAGATGCTTCTCAAGCAAATCCCGGGACGTCATTCTCCCCCTGTACTCGGCCTGGAGTACTGCGTCCAGTTTTGGGCTCCACAATTCAAAAAGGATGTGGAGAAGCTTGAGAGAGTCCAGAGAAGAGCCACGCGCATGATCAGGGGTCAGGGAAGCAGACCCTACGATGACAGGCTGAGAGCCCTGGGGCTCTTTAGCCTGGAAAAGCGCAGGCTCAGGGGTGATCTGATGGCCACCTACAAGTTTATTAGGGGTGATCACCAGTATCTAGGGGAACGTTTGTTCACCAGAGCGCCCCAAGGGATGACGAGGATGAATGGTCACAAACTACTACAAGATCGTTTCAGGCTGGACATAAGGAAGAATTTCTTTACTGTCCGAGCCCCCAAGGTCTGGAACAGCCTGCCGCCGGAGGTTGTTCAAGCGCCTTCATTGAACACCTTCAAGATGAAACTGGATGCTTATCTTGCTGGGATCCTATGACCCCAGCTGACGTCCTGCCCTTTGGGTGGGGGGCTGGACTCGATGATCTTCCGAGGTCCCTTCCAGCCCTAATGTCTATGAAATCTATGAAATCTATGAAATATGTTATAACCACCAGACCAGTGTGAACATCCTCCATGAAGCTGCATCCACCAGCATTGAAGCCTTGCTCTTGAGAATCAACTCCGATGGATGGGCCACTGAGTCCAGATGTCTGAGAACTGGTTTCCTCACCAGATTCACTTCTCCCAACTTTCCATTGGCCAATGTTCAAAGGGCAGACAAAGGAAATGGTATAAAGACACACTTAAGGTCACCCTCAAGCATGGAGGCATTGACACCAATGGCTGGGAGGAGCAAGCTGTTGACCATTTGGCATGGCACCACCTGGTCCACTAAGTCATGCCACTTCAAGGCCCAACAGCTTGATACTGAGGCGGAACGGCAGTGGTAGAGGAAGAAGAAAGAGACCAACCCAGGCCTGCAAATCCCACTCCCCTGTGCAACAACATGCCCCCATTGCCAAAGAACATGTGCATGCAGAATCGGGCTCCTCAGTTGCCTGCAAACCCATCAAGACTGATGGACGTCATCCTCAACTTCGAGGAATGCCAATGAATAGGGCCAGAATTGCATAGTATGATAATGACTTTGAAGAGTTTCTTTGACACCTAGGAAAGACTCTACACCAAGCAGTAATGGCTTGGAATTAGCATTTGATTTGTCATATACTCCTTTGCTGTAAGGCAGTGGTTCTCAACCTGAGGACACATGCAGCCTTATCAGCACACTGTTGAAGCCCATGTGACATCCTGTTAAATGGATCCACAGGAAGTAAGTTGTGTGGGTGTGGCCCACATAACACATTGAGAGCAGCAAGTGTAGCCCAGTATGGCAAACAGGCTGAGAACCACTTCTCTAAGGTGTACACTAAGGCACAATACCCAGGCTTTGCCAGACAATGACGAATTTACATTTTGGTAAGAATGATACCTAACCAGTCAAACTATAGGGGGAAGAGAGAAAGTATATTGGTTTGGCACATTTCCATGTCTGAAAGGATGAATATAATCTCCTAATCTTAATTAGATCAGGAAAGATTTCTGCTCTGATTCCTTGCCCCCTTTGAGGGGGGCACAAAGATACATGCATAGTGTTGTCTCCTCTGCCCCCCAGACCCCCCCGCCCCCATCCAAAAACATCCAAGACATATGTGAATAGCCAGATGGAAAACTGTACTTAAGCCCATATTGAGAGCAGAGTATGGTCTTCAGTCTTTTCTGGGTATAGGGAAATGCTGGAGTCCCCCAACTGGTAAGCTGGGTAGAGACTGAATTCTTGGATTTCAGATGCAAGGTAAAAATAGGTTATTGTTCTGACAACATCTTTTGTTTGTTTATTTTTATATCTCTGTAAGTTAACCTATGCTTACTGATTTCTTATTTTATAATAAATTCCTGTTGTTATCTTTTTACAAACCACTTGTTGTCAGTGATGTCTGTGATTTCCTGAGTATTTCACTGTACAGCTTGCCCATTCAACAGAAAAGGGGATCTAGATCCATCTTTTCTGAGCACATGACCGCACAACAGCACGATCCTTCTGACTGGAAAAATTCCATCTGCTAAGTGCTGGCAAGGCCTGAGCAAGGCAGTACACTTCCACTGGTTCTCAATGGTCAAGCAGCAGACAGCAGAGAGTGATGTGGGACACCCAAAGATGTAAAAGCACCCCAGGAATGTGTCTCAAAGCCACAGGAAGGCCACATCTGGGTCCAAGGCATGTAATAATAATTATGTTATTTCAGAAGAAGGTGGTCTTAATGGCAGCATCACATCTCCCCTGCCTTTCCTTCTGCCCCTACCATGAATCCATTCTAATGAACCAACTACTGTAAGACCGTTTCAGGCTAGACATAAGGAAGAATTTCTTTACAGTCCGAGCCCCCAAGGTCTGGAATAGCCTGCCATCAGAGGTGGTTCAAGCACCTACATTGAACACCTTCAAGAGTAAATTGGATGCTTATCTTACTGGGATCTTATGACACCAGCTGACTTCCTGCCCTTTGGGCGGGGGGCTGGACTCGATGATCTTCCTAGGTCCCTTCTAGCCCTAATGTCTATGAAATCTATGATGCGTGTAGAGCTGAACTTCTTTCTGACTATTGAGCTGTAGGCTCTTGTACAAAATCTCTTGTTCCTGCCACCTGAATGGTTATGTTTTGGGCTTGTCTGCCTCCTGTTTTCAGTTTAAGACTGTTTTGACCTTCCAACGGCATGTATACCTCACTGTCCGCAAGCATCTCCCTCATACACTCTAGAATGTTGTCTGGTACCAACAACAGTGCATTGTTACCACCTACTTCTCCTCTGTTGCCCCATCTGTATTAAGCATCTGCATGTCCCGACAGTTTGATACATTTAATGGCAACTTATTCTAATTTTTTTCAGTGAAGTGTCCTCAGTGTGGTTAAGCATGAGAAGTTCCCAAAATACCTTGGCATAACTCTCGATCGGAGCCTCACCTTTTGTGAATGTTATGAAAAAAACAAAAGCACGAGTTAACCTTGTGCATACATTGACTGGAATGAGCTGGGGAGAAAATGCAACCGTGCTTTGAACAGCCACTCTAGCACTTGTTTTCTCTGTAGCAGAATATTGCTCCCAAGTCTGGAACAAAAAAGTGCACACAGATTGTTGGTACACAGTTAAATGCAGCTCCACAGATTATATCAGGAATGCTAAAAAGGACACCTTTGCCATGGCTTCCAGTCCTAGTAAACACTACTCCGTGACAGCTGCGCTGCGATACCACATGCGTGAAGGAATATCATAAGGCCATTGGTAACCCAAACCTCCCAATCAACAAGGACATCACTATTCTACCACCAAATGGGGTCAAATCTAGAAAACCCTTCTGGAAATATGCCCAGAAGCTCTATGGTGATAAGAAGAGCACCAAAGAACAATGGAGGGAAGCCTGGGCAAATACCAACTTGCCATAGAAATACATCATCAGTGACCCTACAATACCACAAACAGGATTCAACTTACCAAGAAAGATTTGGTGTTCCCTTGAATCGCATCTGGACACTTCATGGAAAATTTGGACACTTACTCCACAAATGGAGATTCAAAAAGATTCCTACATGCGATTGTCGTGTGATTTTTCAGGCAGTGCAACACATTGTGAATGATTGCCCAATTAGATCATTTAATGATAATCTAAAATCAATCCATGGAGCTACCTCTGAAGCAGTCGAATGCTTATCAAATTTAGATATTAGTCTATAAATGTTGCAATCCTAAAATATCATATGAAAGAAGTGTGAACTGTGGACTGTGTTCAAAACTATCAGTTGAAATCAACATTTCCAGAAGTAGCCATCCTAATTAAAATTAACACTCGTTAGCAGCAGTGATGATAGAGTTACAACCAAAGAGCATAACGTAAGTTTGCTTCTGTGTGGACTGGCTTGAAATACTCAGTTTTATTGATAGCATAGTGTGCGCGCCAGGTCTGACCCCGGGTCGCTTACGTCGCTCTGCACGCGGGCTGTGGCCAGCAGCCCGGGCAGGCCGGATCGGAGAGGGCGGGCGCCGAGCTAGAATTAGGCACAGACACGTAACGGTTGATTTTAAGATTATTTTACTTACACCGAGATGGTCGTGGTGTAGGCTGAGAACTTGCTTGAGTTGCGGTTACAACAAAGAACACGAACACACGTGGAGGTTGCAAGGCTCCACGCAGACAGAACACGACAAACTCCGGATGTCCAGGACAAGCGCGCATTAAACTCGTCGTTACGTCCTATAGTAGGCTCCGTTCGAGGACGGGAAGAGGTGGGCGGTGGATCAGGCCACCAAACTCCTCTGAGCGACACACAGGGTTTCTATTACCCTGCCGCGCACACCCAGAGTCCCCACGAGATGGATGCGGAGTCCTCTTCAGCTTGGGCGGAAACTGCTCAAGCCTCTTATACGGCTAGCAGGCCAATCGCTAGTCGCCACGTGTGAATAATTTAGAACTAGCCAATTGCGGGGCACGAATTTGCATATGACGAGCGAGAAATCTTTGCACCGTGCATTCCTGTGCTGCAAAGGAAATGCACCCTGCAAAGATCCCTGCAAAGTGGCGGGAAAACTTCTTTGCACATGGGTTCTCTGCGCAGCAGAACTCCTCCGTACAACGAAGTTGTATACCCACGGGGATAATTCTTAGTGCCGAAGCACACACAAAAAAAATCAGACCTTTGGGTCATGACACATAGGATTTGTGATAGCTATCAGTCTCACAAACTGATCATGTGTTAAGCTACATAAACCTCAGGAGATAAATGCATTCTGTTTTAATGAGTATTCTGTTTTAATTAGTATTTTTCCACTTTTTAACAAGAGTGTATAGTGCTCTGTAAATTAGTAAAATTATACTTATATACAGTTGTGCACTGCACAGTTGGAACAAACACATATTCACTTGAATCTAAGATGAGGTTTTTTCCCCTAGTTCAACATGGAGGGGGGGAAAGTCCCTCATCTTGGATTTGAGTACAATCCAAGGGTCAGAGCCAAAGTCGTAGCTGCAGCAGCCACCTGCCCCCCACAGGCTCCCACCCAACTCCCTCATTTACTGTCAGGTATGGCTCCGGCTCTTTCCCTTTCAGGTATAGAGCACATGCAAGCTTGGTCTCCTGCCTGGCCAGTCAGTAGAAGCCCAGCTGCTGGGATGCTGCTGAGTGCCCATGAAGGGAATGTAGCTTTCATGTGCTCTGTGCCTGGAAAGGAATAAGCTGGAGCCATGTCTGACAGTAAGCCGAGGGAGAGAACAGGGGCAGAGGCTGTGGGGAGCACAAAAGAAAGGGGTCAGAAGCTGAGGGGAGACCATAGAGGCAGAGGCTGTGGAAGGAGGGGGGCAGAGGTTATAAGAAGTGGCAGATGGTGCAGAGGGCAGGTGGTAGGGGTGCAGGCACCAGTGGTGGGGCAAGCCAAAGCAGGGGGACAAATGCTGGGGGCTGCTTGCCTCCCCAGACACCTGCCCCTCTGCCACTGCTTTCCCAGCCCCAGCAGATTTAAAATGATCTTATAATTAGATTCTATACATGGACAATTATAATAAATGTATACAGTTTTCATATATATAGTCTAATTACTGGGGGAGTCACCTTAAATTCAAAATCATTGTGGATCCAGGTAAATATATGTTTCTTACTTCATAATTCCAATCTAAACATTTTATAGGTAATAATGTATAAACAGAAGATGCAAACGTTTTTATCTGTTTTAGCTGGTTAGTCCATCTACTTCAGCAAGATATGCCTAAGACTTCTTTAAAAATTTCAGTCTAAATATTCTGCACTGAAATTTTGTAGGTGTGAGAGAAGCTGTGTGAAAAAAATGAAATTAAAATAATATATTAATGTAAACTGTGAGACATTTGACCCGAGGGATACTTTAAAAAAATACCCTTCTCTAAATTAGACTAAGTAATGTTAATATCTAAGAAGAAAGAGAAGTGCTTTTGATTACATGGGGGCAAATCCTAAAATGACTTTGATTCAGGTAACCTCCTATGTATTTGAAAGGGAGTTTTGCATTGGTGAAAGACTTGGCTGGTTTAAGCAATGTATTTATTTATTTCACTGTACCTATTATGTGGCTTTCATGGAATAGGCCTGTAGGGCTAGGGACAGATGTTCAAAAGCCTTAGCCTGAATTGATTCAATCTTTGCAGGTTAATCTAACCTGGCTAGGTTAAATCACTTTGTAACTGGACAGACATTCCAGACATGCAGCCACATGCCTGCAGTGTCTCAGGCTAGATGCCAGGGGGTGCTAGAGCACCATTCCCTTCCTTTCTACAGCACTGAGCTGAAGAGGAGGGTGGCCAGGCCCCAGCAGGATGCTGTGATTAGCCCAGCAGGGAATTGATAACAGTGTTTATCATCCCTAACTCAGTGTTTATCACCACATTAAGAAAACAACAGAGGGACCTGTTTCAGGCTAGATATCAGGAGGCACTACTTCACTGTCAGGGTGGCTAGGAGCTGGAACCAACTTCCAAGGGAAGTGGTGCTTGCCCTTATCCTGGGGGTCTTCAAAAGGAGGCCAGACAGCCACCTAGCTGGGGTCATTTGACCCCAGCATCCTTTCCTGCCCATGGCAGGGGGTCGGACTAAATGAGCTGCTTAGGTCCTTTCTGACCCTACAAACTATGAAACTATGAGACCTTACCAGCCACCTGTTGATTCTGCCTGTTCACTCTACCTGTTGACTCAGCAGGGACCATAGCCAACATATGGTCTGCTAACTAATAAACAGGCACCTCCTCAGAAAGGCAGAGGGGAGGGGGGAATTTCTGTTTAGCAGGGTGTGGTGGAGGGGGAGGAGGGGAGCTGCAGCCAGGGAACAGAGAGGAGGGGTCAGCCCTTCTGTGGAGCAGAGAGCTCTGCCAAGCCCAGAGAGCATGCTGGGATGCTGGGAGAGTCTGGTTTATCTTAAACCAGCAAGGGATTTGGGACAGACATTGCATAAACTGGTTTGAACGAAATCAGTTAAGTCTGATACTACATTCAACCAGGTTTATCTCAAACCAGTTTTAACCATTTTCAAACTGGTTTATGTACACTAAACATCTGTTCTTGTTCTGTTACAGGTTTAAACCAGTTTCTGATCACTTAAACCACTTTATGTGTAATGGTTGTCCCTAGCCTAGGTGTGAAACCATGGAAATTATCTAAGATTATACCTGATCAAAAATGGATTCTATGAGCCTGACACAATCTGTTTCTTACAAACTTTTGGCCTATTGTACCATGGTTAAATGACAGTCATAGGAAAAACCTGGCAATTCTTTTTTAACGTTAGGACTTTTCTGACTTGCAAGACAAAATTTTCTAGTGGAAAGTTAACCATTGACGCTGTCTGCATGTTCCTTTTGTCGTTGCGTGAATTTTGAAGGAGATGCTTAATGTTGCAATGCCATCAAAGCCAGTTTTAAGACCCCTTTAACTATATCAGCTTACACGTATCCCCGTCAAACTTCCACCCTCTAGCAGTCTGCTGAAACTGGACATCATTGGTTTTCGGGCAGATACACAGGTCATGTTTATTTCCCAGCAAGATTTATAGTTGAATTCTATATGTGACAAAGATGTAGCTCTTTCTATTTCAGCAATAAAGCCTTAAAGAGAAGCATCAACAGTCTATAGTTCCAGGTGGCAAATGAAGATTTTTCCTCCTAACTTTCCCATCGCAGGTCCCCCCTGCCTTGCAAGTACAAAAGAACTGGAATGTGGCTCTGCTGCCTGGTGGGGGTGGGGAATGCAAGGTTTTTGAAGCTGAAGCAGTGTGAACCCCCTCTGTACACTGCAGACCATAGCTCTGCAAAGGCTCCCAATTCAGTGTTATTTCCTTGGATGTCTAAAGTAGAGACTACTGTAAAAAGTGGGATTCTCTTAGCCGTAGCTTTACAATGTGATAACAAGAAATCTGATCAGAAATGGTTAACATCAGCTTTAAAAGTATGCTCATGCTTGGAATTTTTTTTTTTTCCCTGCTGTTCCTACCAATAACACCTATAATTAAAAGAAGTTAGAAAAAAAAAAGTGAGTAGCTACTTTTCAGATTTTATTTTCTTTTGTATACACTGCAGCATACTGTATAGAGCCAGTCTCTCTTTTTTCTGTATATCTTTTTTTCCATGTTGCCATGTGCTATGTAGCAATAGGGAAGAGGAAAATTAGGTTGCAAAATGGTTGCAAAATTTGTAGAGCTTGGGCAGGGAGACAAAGCTAAACATTGTCCTCTGAAACAACTTTCAGTTCACTTCTTGAATGTTATTAAATTTCAAAATGGAAATGTCAGTTCTTTGGCAGTAAATCTTTCATTGCTTTTCTGGGTGAGGAAAAGGCTCTTTAAGAGTTAAATAAAAATAACAACAAAAAAACCTAGAGAAATTAATTTTTAAAACAAAATTCACTAAGGTATTTGTGGTTCAGGTAGTACTAGCAAATTTGAAAAAGGAAATTGGGGGTTAACTAGAAGCCAGGAGAAGCTTCTAGGACCATGTGGTACTCAGAGCTACCCAGGCAACCAGACAAGGACCAGGCTCTTCCTTAGCAGGGAATCAAAGGCGCTGGCCCTCAAAGCAGAACTCCGTGACAGAAAGGCGCTGTCAGATGCAAACCCTGAAGCAAACTGAGAAGCAAAAAACTGGCTGGGTCAAAATCTGAGACCATGGTTACATGCAGACATTACATTAAATCAACCTAATCACTGATTTGTGCAGACTTTTTAGTTGATTAAATCAAGCAAAAAATGGCCAGCCTGATCTAAATTAGTTCACCTGGAGTGGTGAACTAAGTTATATTGGAAACGGGAATGTTCAGAGTGCAGCCAAAGCTCAGCCTCTCACCTTAGCACCACAGCTGCACTGTTTCTACCCTCACACCCAAACTAGGCTATTTTTATCCCCCTGAACTGTACAGACAACCCCCCACACCTTTGCAGACCCACCAACCCATCTTCCCCCACTGCAAACCCGCCAGCCCCTCTTGACCCTGCCAAACCCTCCCACAACCCACCAGCCTCCCTACAGACCCATCAACTCCTCCCCATCCCGTCTGCCCCGCTCCCCACTTACTTAGATCGGGTTCCCAGCATAGCTTCCACCATTGGCAAACTTGTGCACAAGCTGCTCCCAATATATGATCACTCATCTTGAAGTAAGCTGCATATTGGATGTGGTGAATATCTATCTGCATGTTCCCCATGAGAGTATAAGACAAGGCCAAAGAAGGATTGAGTTAATAAGGCCAAGCAATGAGAAGGTTGGCAATAGCCTGGGAGTTGTTAGACTGAAAAGCAGCCAGGAGCTTAATCACAGAGCCTGAACTGGAATTTAGTGAAGAGAGAGGAGCTTCAAAGCTCCTTTTCAATGGACTAAGAAAACTTGTATCACTAGACACCAGAGGGGCTTATGTTGTACTCACCTGAGAACTGGGCAACGGATGAAGGAAAGGAATTAGGATTTGAGACCAAGATCTATCACCTAATATCCTGCTTGTGTTCTTGTATAGTAACTTTTTACCTCAGGGGATAGAAGAGCATGAGAGATTCAGACCCCTTACATAGCCTATATACAGTTCTCTATATACAGTTCTGATCTCTCTTGGTTTCTGAGAATCAATATGAAGTTTTCATTTAACTAAAGAAATGAGCAGAAATGAGCTTCTTGAAAAGGAATTTTTAAGTGATACACTTTGTCCTGGACCTTTCAGACATACTCAGGGCTGTTTTTGTTAGGGGAAAAAATAAAAGCCTTACAGCTGTTAAAATATTTTAGAACTATGCTATAATAAGTTCAAAGGCTGTTCGACAAACTGAGTTATCCCAGAGGGAGTGAAAGGTGTTTTTTATTTTTATTTTTTTACCCATCCTAATAAACAAAATGTTTACAATCTAAAGTTGCCTCACATAAGGAATCAGAGTAAAATTCAAATATGTTCAGTGGTGCCTGTTTAATGGAAATTGTTAGCCTAGCCTTTGATGGCAACTATTTATATCCTTTTAATTTTTTATAGTGTTATAGCTTGCGTGGCATTTCAAAGAATGCTTAAATGAAGAATGAAATTAAATGATCTGTAGAAATGGGAATTAAGTGCTCATCAGGTGCTTGCCCCTCAATGTGTGTATATTCTTTCGTATGGGTTGAAAGGTTTTCCTTTCTTGGTAATATTTTAATAAACTAGAATGTATTAAGGAAGATAAAGAGGTATATTTTGTTTTTATGTTAAATTGAGATGTATATAGGGAATATCGGTTGTACTAGAGATCTTTCTTATTCTGTCTATTGTATTTATGCAAGTTTTTTCAAAGTGCTCCAAAATAATAGATATTTTCTCCAGGGTTATTTTTGGGTTGTTTCCACCATTTTGGGCAGTACTTCAAAGGGTGCATATTTCTATCTGCTCAGTCTTTGAACCGCTTCAAAGGTAATTGAAGTACTTCAAGTGTTATTTCTGTCTGCATCCTTAGAAAAACTTTAAAAACTTGTCCCTTCTTTTGTACCATTGGTCAGTTGCTCCTCCATACTGAGATATCCTAGTTCCTCCTATCCTTAGTAAAGGAAATAGCTATCCTGATGCATGTAAATGCTGGAAAAAAATCTCACTTTTTATGCTAACCACTGATGATGAAATGTTTGGCCTTGATAGTCATTTTTAATGATTATACTTATAGTGGAAAAATATATCAATTAAAAAGCTGTCAGCTACTTATCAAGGTAGTGGTTTTAGGGTTCTCTGAAATAATTGGGCCTTGAAATGAAGCCCCTGCAAACATAATTCAGTGTATTAACTGAAGAAAATGTGTATTGCCTCCCTGATGGATAGCATTGTCATCTACTACCAAGTACTGTAGCCAAAGGAAGGATAAGTTCATTCTCTGTGAACCTTGTACAAGGTGGCTGGGCTTGCAAACTGATTGTGAGAGTGTCAATGATTGAGAATCTGCTTTTGAGTTTTCTCATGTTACTCCGCAAATGTGTGGCTTTTGCAGCAAGGTTGTGTTTGAAATGAATGTGTTAACATTATACCAAACTATACTGATAGCTATGTCATTTCCATTTCATTACCCTATCTAAAGCACTATAAGTTGCCAGCAATGGCATTCCTTCTCAGCTGTCAACTTGGCACATTTATGACACTCTGGACTTAATGGTAATCAATGAAGGTGGAGTTTGTGGACTCTGTTAACACTCTAAGGTACTGATAATAAAATGGTGCACTAATAGTACAGCTTAGGATTCTATACAGCTTTTCTTGTCTGTCCTTTAGGTTGACAATTGGATGAAATAATGCTGTTTGTAACACATCTTATGCTATGAGGTTTATCGTTTCTCTGCTAATGCCTTTATACAGTAGTTTCCTTTTAAAAGGGTAAGTGGAGCTAGGAAATGGCACAACAGTTGTCAAACTGAGAAGTGAAGAGCTCTAGTAAAGGTGGAACAATAGTCCTGCATTTTAAGATATGGAGCTGGAAAAAGGCATATTTGTTCTATTTCTTCCTCTGCCACAAGCTACAAGCTTTCTGGCTGAGAAAAGTCACTTAATCCACGTTTGTGTTTTCAAAATGACCGTGTGTTATAAACCTAAATTCTGTTCATTAATGTTTGTTACATAGTTAAGGATCTGCTTAAGTCATAGATACTATGAAGACTTTAGAATTTGAATGGTAACCTAATACACAATCCCTCTGGCACTATGGTATGAGGAGCTATTGTATCTGTGGCCAGTGACTAGGTAAGGAGCAAAAGATAAATTCTTATTCTGTCTCTTTTTAGCATGAATCAGAAACTAAGTGTAGGAGCTGGGAGAGCTCAAGTTAGCCAAGGAAACTGAACTTTATGAGCAGACTCCCTTCACTGGTATCTCTTTTGTTTTTTGTTTATTGTAGGAGAAGCTCCTCTTTCATCTCTTGTACCTGTGGCAGACTGGAGGAATGTCCATAGTTTTTAGTTCTGGAGAGGCTTGGTCTGTAATTGTTCAACTGCTATTAGTAGCTCTCATGGGAATGAAATGCTTTGTCTTATACAGTGTTCTTAGGGAGGGCAAGTATGTAGCTTTACTAGCAGCCAGACAATTGTTGCGACTGCCTTGTTAAATTTTGCATCCCAGCGATTTCACTGTAATAGATACAGGAGTATCTGCCCTAAATTCTGCAGTTGCTGGTTTCCTCAAGAACAGTTTGCTCCATAAGAACCTCTAGATATGAGGAGCATTTCTAGTTCTCACCTTTTAAGAGTAAGATGAATTTAGACTTAAAGGAAAAAGTGACTGAAAAAATCTTTTGAAAGCTATTTTAAAACTGTATGAGTAAAAACCTATACAGTTATTACAGCTGATAAATACCTCTTACCTCTGTTTTCTTACCACCTCCCCTCCCCCCCATATTATTAGCATGCACAAAATATTCTGGGTATAGCCAATATCATTATTATCCCTAGCCATAAGCATTCATTTCTACCAGTGAGTATTTCAAAATTTCAGAGAAATTCTTACTGGTAGAAAAATAGCCTGGGAGTCAGAGTGTACAGGGGAGCTCTACAGACAGGGGGCTCTAGGGCTCCTCCCTAGGCCGCACTCCCTCTTTACTTGCACACTAGGGGAGCTCACAACTTGGTACTCTGTCTTTGTCCTTCCTGGGAAGGGGCAAGCTGTCCAGATGCAGCCCCTTGGCTCTTAAATCACTCCATGTGATGCCCAGCTGGGGATGCACAATAAAAACTCCCAGGGCTGGGAACTGGGGTCACCCTAGTTCCCAGCCCCAAGGTCTTTAAATCCTATTCATGCCACCCAGCTGGGTGGCATGGACAGCACTTTCAAAGTGCACAAAGCTGGCAGTCGCATTGGGGAGAGCTCTTTCCACTGCAGTTCCCAGCCTCACAGGCTTTAAAGGCAGGGAGCAAGGATCAGCAGCTCCTCCACTTAGCTCCTGATTTCCAGGAACAGAGCAGAGAGTGCAGCCTGGCGAACACCACCCCTGCTCCTCAAATGCGGACCCATGTTTTGATAAAATGGCCTTACACCAGTGAAAATAGTTAAAATAAAAACAAAAGAAGAAACATCATAACTGAAATAATAGAGAAGGTAGTATTTGGTGTGGGTCTGCATGTGCAAGGAAGAGTGTAGAAATTGATAATGGGACAAAATCCTATGTGTCTTAATCATGTTCTGTTGCCAGTAGTGACTACAAGACAGATGGGACTTGACTCTTGGTTTGAATCCAGTTCTTTGTTTGGATTATGCTTTTGAAACAGCACAAAGGGATATCTTGATGTGAGGATTAGTGACATGCTTATGATTTTTTTAAAATTCCTTAGCTTTATAAAGTTATATAAGTTTTATTCATGAATAATTCTTAAGTTCAGCTCAACTGATCATAACTGAACGTTTTCACACTTAGGGGAAAAAGAGCCTCTGGGAAGGGTTGCCTTGAATTTTTTACCCGAGTGCTGTATAATCTAAGTCAGGATAAATCTAAACACAAGCTTGCAGGTCTCCTGTTTGAATTGTTAACTCTGTTGCTTACTCTTTATATAGCTGAATTGCTGGTTCTAATGGGGTTGGGAGGAACTGTTTAGATAAATTCAGTGAGGCCGAGGCTGTAACAGCTGAGACATGTTACAGTTACATTAATGTATGTTGGCAGAGCTGAGTGAAGAGCAATTACCTATGAAATGCAAATAGAGAACACCCAATAATCCTCTTGAAACTAATTTTGTGTCACCAGGTTTGTTTGGTATAAAAGTCTCCTTTTGTAGGGCTGTGCATGTAGGGCTGTGAGTGGCATGGTTTCTTTACCCTGTTTCTTCAAGCATTTTATAGCAAACTCAGATTTCAATCAACTCCCACCTCTCTCCCCCTTGAATTCTGAAAACATTTCTCAGGTATTATTCCCATTTTTATTCATCTGAATATACAGAACAAATATGAGAGAGAAATATAGTGGCTCCAGGAATAAATCATCAAGTTCTTGAATCCTCTCACTCTTACTTTCATGCTCTCACTCTCTTGTGCGCTCTTGCCCTTGTGCTCTTGTACACTCTTGCCCTTGCTCTCACTCTCACACTTGCTTTCTCTCACTCTCAGAGAACCTCTCTTTTTTGGGGAAAGCCAGTCTACCTGCTCTCCTGGAGTGGTTGCTTTGCCAACCACAGATATTTTCTCTTCTCTCATAATCAGAGCGGTATGAAAAAAGCATCTGCGTCCTGTTCACCCTGCTGGTGACTTCTTCTCTTTCCCATCTTCATGCATGTATCTGTTAAAGAGAGGCAAGACACATCTGTCCCATGAGAGGTTTTTCTGTGATTCCACAGGGCCTATATACTGTTACAGATCGCTTCTAAGTGATTCTGTTGTCTGTCAATCACTAACATAATGACTAAAATTTCCTCTTTTCTTCCAGATCACTTGAGAGAAAGCTGTCTGAGTATGAAAAATGAAACAAACATAAATCAAATAGTGTTTGCTTTAAAAAAAAAAAATCTATAGGCGGCATATAATTACACGTGTCCCTATAGCATAGTGTAAATCATTATCATCATTAACATTACTCTTAGGTAGACAACTTGAGTGAATTAAACCTGCTTCTGTCAAGCTGCTTAGTTCTTAGCTCTGGCAGGCAGTTGTTAAAGTAACACATCCTTGCCATGAAGCCCTAGTTGTGAAATCACAGGTTGCTTGCTTTTATTTTTCTGAGAACATTCCAGCTGAAGGTGCACATACATATGTTAATTTTAAGTTCTTAAAAAACTGCATTTCTTTGGATTATTTTCATTGGTGTAAAGCCATTTCATCAAAACAAACTCTGGCCTGCACCAATGAAAGACTGCTGACCCCTAATTAGGGAAACAGAGTGGGAGAACTGGCAGCCAGTTGGGCTGCAGAGAACTGGGACAGACATGGCAACATAACTCAGGAGTAGGAACTAGAAAATGAGGGGAAATTGGACAAGGAATTTAGGATAGGAAGTTCAGAAGATGAGACTAAATACTGACTATGTAAGAAAAGGGAGGCAGGAAATAGTAGCTGCAGAATAGAGACTGGAGTACGGTTACCATATGTCCAGGTTTTCCCAGACACCTCCTCTTTTTGGGTCTTCCGATCTTCATCTGGGCGTTTTTTTGAAATATGAACAAATGTCCAGGATTTTGCTCTGCTAGTCCTTTTTCAACAATGATGCTGGTGGAACTGCATTTCCCAGCTTGCCCTAGTGGCATGCCTGTTTACCAGTGATCTAGGTTTTCATTTTGTTATGGAAAAATGCAGATGTTTCCTCTTTAAAGGAGGAAACCATGGGTTTCCCCTCGCAGGTTGGCGGGTTTCCAGCCTGCAAGGAGCTGCTTGGGCCAATTGGAAGCAGGGGGCACCAGTAGCGTCTGCTCACACACACACACACACACACACACACACACACACACACACACACACACACACACACACACACACACACGTGGCCACCATACAGCCAGGCAGAGCAGTGGGAGCAGCCCTGGCAGCTGAATGCAGGTAAGTCTTATGGTAAGCAGGGGTGGGAGGTCCAGGGCTTTGGGACTGTTGGGGTGTGCGTGTGATGGGGTAGGTGAGTGAAGTGGGGCAGGTGCCTGCCAGCTCTGTGGGAAGGTGACTGGGTTCTGGGGCTGCAGCAAGGGGCGGGGAGAAAGGAGGAGGTGCCTGCCCCTCCAATGGGGGAAGAGGGCAGGGGTGCCCTTTGGGGGCAGCAGGCAGCAGCATGGCCAGGCCAGTGGCACCAAGGGCGGTGCCCATGCTCACAGGGACATGGCAGCCAGAAAATGCTGCCTGGGGGAGGGGAGGGGGCATTGCCAGGCTGCTTGGCATGGCACAAGAGTCCCAGCCCAGGGTGGGTAGTGCCACAGGCCTCCCCTCCTCTCTTCAGCCCGTGCTGGGGCCAGACTCACTCTACATTTGCCCACACAATCAGGAGTCACTGCAGCCACTGAGCTCCAGCCTGGTCAGGGTGGAGGCAGCTAGGTGCCCCCTCTGGCAGGGCTTGGGGGAACAAAGAGTTGCAGGTCGGGAATCAGGAGCACTAGCAGGGGTGGGGGGGCTTTGACTTGGGAGTGAGGGGCATCAGTGGATTGCAGGGGACTGTGGGTTCGGAGTGTAGAGCACTTCCAGTGCCAGGGGGCTGCAGGTTGGGTTTGAGGGGCACCAGCAGGGCCCGGGGAGGGGGGGCAGGGGACTGTGGGTTGGGAGAGAGGAAAACAGGCAAAGCTGGGGTGGGGATGGGGGCACTGCGGCTTTATTTTTTTTACACTTAATTTCTGAGACAATAACACTTGTTACTTATTGTAACAGTTAGAAACTGTGCCTCCCACCCCCCCACGGGTGTCCTTTTTTTTGGAACTGGAAATATAGTAACACTAGACTGGAGCTAACTAGCCAGTGGTACTTCATTAAGGGGGCAGGGTTGGAAAGAGAGGATGGGACAGGAACACCAGGTTGGAAGGAACAGAGCAGAAGAGGTCATGCTTGGAGGGAATAGGCACAAGAGTCTGCCTACTGCTATCACCAGAGCATGGAATGGAACCTGTGATATCTTTGCTGTCAGCAGGCATCTGTGAAACCCATTGCTAAGATGTGCATCTCTGCTGGGTGCTGGTTCATGTGAGTGTGACAGTATACTATTGCTTTCAGTTATTCCATTAGCTCAAGGAGCCTGTTACCCTTGTTAATGTCACCATAATGTCATATAGTGGAGATTATAGGGGGTGGTTTCAATTTGCTTCTTTGAAAGTGTCATTTCATGAAAAAAAAATATTTTTTAAAACATGATTATTAGGCATGCAAAACCTAATTATTATCAAGCATTCAAAACTCAGCTCAAGCAAGCATGTCAACATATTTGGTCAGCCTCTGCAACCTTATTTCAGCCATCTTACAGATATGCATAGAAGTTCCAATAGATTACCTATCTACTTCACAGAATGGACCTGTCACAACCCAATGATTTTAGTGCCTCAGCACGATGGAATTTTCCCACCACATGAGAGTCTCTGTGCACAGCAAAAGTTTTCTGCTGCAACAGAAAACCCCGGTGCAAGAAAGTTCCCGCCATTCACATACAAATTTGTGTCCCGCTATTGGCCAGTTGTAAATTATTCCTACGTGGCGGCTAGTAATTGGCTTGCTGGCCATATAAAATTTTGTGCGACTTCCGCCCAAGTTGGAGAACTTTGAGCACGCTGCAGAGTGCCTCTAAAGATATCTGACTTGCGGCTGAGCTGATCGATAGCCTGATCACCTATTGATTCTTCTCCCCGTCGCCGAGCGCAATCCTTCAACGTACCCTTTCCCTGCCGGCTTAATTTGTGGATGGATTAGCTGGCCTGAGCCTTGCCAGCTGGAGCAACTCGTGGAGTTGTTTAAGCGACCGGACCACCTGCGTCGCGGCTATTAGTGGTGTAAGTAAAGTTTTTGCAACGAATAGGCTTTGTCTGCCTCTCCATTCACCAGCCCGCCCAAACAACCAAGCAGTTTGTATATCACCTCGAGTCGGCTCCAGCTGTCCGAGACATGGCGACGAGGATGGGATACAAGGGCACGGTGATGGAGATGAGTCTAATTGGGTGCTGCCCTTGGCGCACCGGGATTCGCCTTGTAGAGAATGCAAACGATCTATGGGCACATACTGCCTACCACCAGGCGGTAGAAGGGGATGAACGGAATATTGATGGCTACTTCTCCGTAAAGAAAGAAAAAGAAGTCATAAAAGAGTGGAGAACTAAGCTATCCCTTGGGGAGTTCGGATGCATAATGGGGAGCAACCGGGTCTATTATCGACCCCCAGAGGAAACATCAACCATATCCCTAGCTGGGGTGAAGGCGCGGAAGACAGAAAAGCTGACCCCCTCTCAGAAGTTTGCTCAATGCACCCGATACTTAAGGGAAGGAGGGGAACCCACCCCCACGGACTGGTTCAACTGTCCGGATTTGGTGCCTGGGTCGCGGGGCCATGAGCTCCTCGTTCAGCTCCGGGAGGACCTGGAGACCAAGGGCCGTCATGTGCCCAAATTGGGTTTAACTAAATGGAAGAAGGGAAAGATGATGAATGTGTTGTTCCGTACAGTAGCGGGTCTACTAAGGGAATACGCAAATTTGGAGGCTCAGCTGCATACGGCGGGTAAAGAGTCGCTGGAGCAGACGGCAAAAAGCTCCGGAGCGACGCTTATCAATAGCGCCGGCCGCATGGTGCCGCTGACAGAAAATGGCACCGAAAGAAACGCGAGCCATCTGGGGAACCCGGAAAAGAGAGGCGGAGCTTCGGAAGACCCGGTGGGGATCCGCCTAGCGACTCCTCCCCCTGAGGTGACGTCATTCCCAACTGCCCTGCCTCCTTGCCATGAGGAGGGGGAAATGGGAGGAGGGATGTACCCAACGCTCCCGCATGAAGAATTTAACTCTCTCTCTGCCGCAGTTCACCCGATAGCTGTGATGAAGTGTGTCGCAGATGAAGAAGGTACTACGCGTACCACTGTTACCTCTCGCACACGCACTCGACCAGAAATTCAGGAACTTTGCAGAGAATCTAAAATAAAATCAGAAGAAACTTTGGCCATGTGGTTGAGACGTTTAATAGTGGAGTTTTGATCTGACACTTTAGACCGGGAAGAAGCGAGTGCTCTGACCCGACAAGCGGCGTGGAGCGGAGGGCGTGCTACTGATTTGAACGTGGTCAGGGACAGTGCACACTGGCCCATCCTGCTCCCGGCGCTTGTAGTGGAACAGGTAACCCACAAATTTCACACCTGGCATGAGGGTCGCCCACAGAAGGCCACTGCGGAGCATCTTCTCCTAGCCATAATCGGATTATCATACCTTTCATGGAGCCCGAGAGCGAATCCAGTGGGGCTAACAGCAGCCCAACGCAAAGAGAGATGGGCTCATCACCACCTATCGGACCCCAGGGCAATTCCAACGCCCCTGGAAGCTATAGAAGCCTGTGTAGGGGTATACGGAGGAGCAAATGCTGTTACACTCCAACTCTTTTTGAACCCAATGGCGGGTCAGCCAGTGGGAAATCTCTTAGGCCATCTTCCACGACTGCAGGCGCTCATGAAACAAAGTGAAGGAACTTCTGATGATATAAGAGACCGATCTTCAGCATACCTAGTTGAAACACCGAAACCAAGACGTCAAGAGTTTACCCCCCGGTGAGAGCCATGGTGGTCACCTCCAAGAACCTTGAAGGAAAAAAGTATGTTCGGGTTTCTTCTCGCCTGCTCTGGACTTACAAAGTATCAGTTGCGCATTTTGGGAGAAAGGACCCAATGTCGTCTGGCCGAAGCATTAGGATTCAAATTCGAAGACCCACCAAAAAACAAGTAATGGCCGTCGGCCTTCTCCAACTCAAACCTGACCCCACTGACCCTCGTCCTTATGCTGAACTCACTGTTTACAGCCCTACTGATCCAGATGACCAACAACAAGTATTCTTCCTTCTCGATACTGGAGCTCAAGTCAATGTGATTACCTCAACGATACCTCACCAGAAGACCACCAAAATGATCAAGGTACAAGGGCTTAACGCTATTGCAGTCACCACAAAGGTCAAATTCTCAGTCCAAGGCCACCGATACTCCCTAGAGGCTGTCCTAGGGGGCATCAACATTCCAGGAATCCCGGGGATAAGAGCGCTTGACCTTAAAGAACAAGTGCTACAAGCCTTACCCATTATTATCCCAGAGCAGGATTGGCATCGACCAACGCTTCGTAACACCTCCACCTGGCGATATCGGCCAATTCCAACCAAGGGTCCCCTAAAAAAGTCCCTTACTGACCTCCTGCGGCGACTCGAGCAACGAGGTTGTATCAAAACCGTAACTGCTAGCACCTACTTGTCACCAGGATGGGGAGTTGCGAAACCTGGAAAGCCTAATGGAGACTGGCTAGTCGTAGACTATAGAGAGGTCAACAAAAGATGTCAAGTACTTCAACAACCTAATCCTTCTACTCTGCCACAATGCATGTTCGAGATGGCACAATTCCAGCAAAGTAAGTGGATCGGAGTCGCGCTGGATTTGAAAAACATGTTCTTTTCCATCCCGATAACTGACCCGGAAGGAATACTAAATATGTGCATTGATGGTACTATGTACAGGTGGACGGTTTCTCCGCAGGGATATCACAACGCTCCGTCTTTGGCTACTGGTGCCATGAATAATACCCTGAAGAATTTTCAAGCCTCACATTCTCTTCCCCCAGAGGAGGAATTAAGAATCTGGAGTTATGTCAATGATATTGCCATCATGGGTCGTGATAGTTCCGTAGTTACTAGTATAATCAACCAACTAGTCGCTCACCTTCAAAGTGAGGGATGGACGATCAACGAGGAAAAGTCATGCCTACATCCTGTAGATGACATTACGTTCCTTGGCACCCGATACATTGGTTCCATCCGCCATGGAATCTCGCATGATGGTCCTAACATCAATCCATTAAAAACATTCCTCCCTGTTATTAAGAAACACTTCCAACAGCTCTTAGGTCATTTGAACTGGTACCGGCATTATGTTGAACCCAGTGATTTGGTGCTCCTCACTAAGTTGCAGCGACAGATCCGTGACAAATCCCGAAAATCCACACCTTGAACGAAAGGAGATCAGCAAAACCTGCTTCGCCTTGTAGCCACGGTTAAAAACACACAGCTCCACGCCATTGATCTGGGTGAGTCATTAACCGTAACCCTTGGGTTCACCACAAGCCACGTATGGGCTGTTGTGCACAACCCTCGCAGTGAGCTAGTATTTACTGCCCATAAGACTCTTCAAGCAGCACAACATCGATATGGAGCTGTAGGAAAAATCCTCCTAGCTGAACAATTAGTGGAGCCATTAGCAAGGGGGCATGGAACACTACACGCTCCCGGTGCCACATTATTACCCTTGCTGAATGCGGAAAAAGTCGACCCGCATTTTCAGGGGGAGCCTAAAATGTGGAATAGGCTGGTGCTTACCCACCATTACACCTGGCACTGCTGGAAGTTAGAAGATACAACACCTAATCCCAGCCCAGAAAATGAGGAAAAGGTCCCTACACTGTATGGAACTTCTGCCCCGGCATGAATGGCCTCAGATGGAACCTCCCGACAGAGGCCATGGTTACTACTGCAAGGCTTGTCACAATAAGGAAATATTTCAAGCCTACCCGAATGACAACTCGGCCCAAAAATGTGAATTGTTAGGATTCCTCAAGGTACTGGAGCATTGTCTGACACATCATGACGATACGCTCCCAGTTCCAATTATTGCAATCGGCTCGCAGTACATTTACAAGATTCTTACTTGTACAGCCCTTCCCACCGAAAATTTGGATGATTGGCCAAGACATCTGGAAAACCTTAACTAAATTTGCACGGCTCCCGTTGGTTAAACACACTGTCACACCATCCGGATACTGATCCAGTACATGAGGTCATCGATAAGCTCTTAGAAGACCCACTCCGGACCGACATAGTCTTGCCTAACCCATCTACCTCCGGTCCTGAAATAAATCCATTCCTCACATGGCTTCATGAAAATTGGGGTCACCCGGGACTGCGAGCTTGCCATCAACGTTGGTGTCGAACCATTTCGGAACCAGCCTCATACGGAGTTCGGCGCAATTGGGAAAAGGTAGCTCAGGCCTGTGAGATATGTGCTAAGGAGAAGTGTCATAGAACCAAACATCAGCTCAGAGCTTTCGACTCTTCACAGTTCCAAGCAGGAGAAGTTTGGCAGGTAGATCTGCTAGGACCCCTCCCAGGGTCTAAGCCGCCAAATAAAGAATTAGTTGTTGTTGACTTGGGAACAAGACAGTTACAAGTTATTCCCTTACAGAAAAGCAATGCCACTGCTGTTATTTCTGCCTTAACTGCTGTATTTGCTACCTGGCAACCTCCTCATGAGATTCAGTCTGATGGGGGACCCCCATTTAACTCTAACGCTCTAGACAAATTTGCTCGTCTTCACAATGTAGCATGGCATCTCCATCTGCCGTACCACCCGCAGTCCAATGGCGTTGTAGAAAGACATATAGGCCTGTACAAAGAACAACTTCATCTCAGAGGAGCAGGGACATTTAAAAACTGGACAAAATTCAATCATGATGTTCTCATTTCACTGAACACCGCAAAACCGTTATAGGATGAAGCTAATGTCAAGAAACCTCTGCCTTGGGAACCTAAGTTCCAACCAGATGAGTTAGTGTGGATCTCGATACCGCACCCCCACCAGTCTCAGCTGCAAGTTCACAAGGGAACAGTTCAACGGTCGGGACAATATCCTAATACCTATTCTGTCCAATTAGAGGAAAAGCCCGATCGTCCCCCTATTATCGTTCATCACAACTGGATGACTCGTCGTTCCGACGTTCACCTAGTATCCTTATAGTAAATTCAACTACGATTCTCTTTTGTTTTGTTCTGTTGTTGTTTCTTTCTTTACAGGCCCAACTTCAACAAAGCAGTAATCCACAGCCGCTCGATTGTGAGATCCATCGAGCACCCAAATGCGGTTCCCTTAAGTCAATGTAATAACGGCTATGGAGGGGGCACCGAGACAGCGAATGTCCATCGGCCCAGAACTTGCTATGGCGCTGCTCCTCTCTCATTTTGCTAAGTATTTTAATTGGCATTGTCTGTTATGGGAGAAGACGGACATCGTGCGGTGATTATTTCATTGTGTACTGACTAATAAACGAGGAGAGTCCCAAACAGGTGTTCTCCAATCAGACGATAACTAATAGTTGTTGTTATATGTTTAAGTTATTGTATTTTATAGTTTGTTAAAAAGACCAGTCTGTAAAATTGTTTGTTTATATATATATGTTGGTTGCTTAAGCTCCGTCAGGCCAGTGAATCCTGAAACAAAAATTCTCTATAACGTGCTCATGTGTCTAAAATTCCAGTTGTGCCGTCGGCAAGGGGGAATGTCAAAACCCAATGATTTTAGTGCCTCGGCACGATGGATTTTCCCGCCACATGAGAGTCTCTTGCACAGCAAAAGTTTTCTGCTGCAACAGAAAACCCCGGTGCAAGAGAGTTCCTGCCATTCGCATGCAAATTTGTGTCCCGCTATTGGCCAGTTCTAAATTATTCCTATGTGGCGGCTAGTAATTGGCTTGCTGGCCATATATAATTTTGTGCGACTTCCGCCCAAGTTGGAGAACTTTGAGCACGCTGCAGAGTGCCTCTAAAGATATCTGACTTGTGGTTGTGCTGATCGATAGCCTGATCACCTATCGATTCTTCTCCCCGTCGCCGAGCGCAATCCTTCAACATACCCTTTCCCTGCCGGCTTAATTTGTGGATGGATTAGCTGGCCTGAGCCTTGCCAGCTGGAGCAACTCGTGGAGTTGTTTAAGCGACCGGACCACCTGCGTCGCGGCTACTAGCGGTGTAAGTAAAGTTTTTGCAACCAATAGGCTTTGTCTGCCTCTCCATTCACCAGCCCGCCCAAACGACCGAGCAGTTTGTATATCACCTCAAGTTGGCTCCGGCCGTCCAAGACGGGACCCAGTGTGGGGATGAACCAGGATTGTGAAGTAAAGGGTAGAGACAAGGAAAATGCTTTATATGCTGTGAAGCATTATGGTTAATACTCTGAAAAACAGGTTCTAGTGTATTGATTTAGTTATCTGAAATTAATGGATATGTGTGATTGTTGGTTACCTTTTAAGAACTAGTAATTCTGTCTTCAGAACAGACTTTGAAGAATGTGCAGTAAATAAAATATATGGCGATGCATTGAGTGGTGATGAAAAACAAAAAGAATGTGTTAAATTAGCACCCCTTGTTCTACCCACTGATTGAGACAGAAATCTTCTGCTTAAAAAAAAATATATATATGTGTGTGTGTGTGTATATATATATATATATATATATATATATATATATAATAGATTCCCTCATAATGCATTTGCAGGAGGATGAATTAAGCATCTACAGTCAAACTTAATTCTGGTATTTCCTAACTTACCTGGACTTAGACTTTGCAGCCTTCATACCCTTTCAACATTTCTTCAGTATCAATAGATAGATAGATAGATAGATAGATGGATAGATGGATAGATAGATAGATGGATAGATGGATAGATAGATAGATAGATAGATGAAAAATTTACTGTATGCTGAATCCTAATTTCTGACCTCTGTGCTACCCTGCAATAATCAATTTTGTCATGTCAAGCCTCTGTAAATTCCAAAGTGGTGAAAAACATTTTTAGGTACTTTCATTACACTTTAGACACTTAAGAGACGTCAGCGGAGTGCACCATTTAGTCCAGGACAATAGACTCCTGCTACTACCTTAAATGTCATTGAAAAGGTAAAGCATTTATAGGGGAAAAAATATAATAATAAGGACGGAGGTGAGGCCAAAAAGTATATTTTCTTAGCAGGAGCCATTGATTCTGTGACAAGGTCCCATTACAATGATTTTATTTCCATTATATTAAATGATTGATAAAGATTTAATCGTTTTGTCTGATAGTTGTTCATGCAGTACACTAAGAATTTATTGTTATTAGATGCATTTTGATTTACTTATGGTACAGACTCAGTGAGTCAGACACTAAGTACAGCTGTACAGTGATTCTTCAGTTTCATATATAAACTGTGTTCATGCTGGCTGGAGTGATTTTGTTTGCAAATTTTAACGGTAAATTAGATTCAGCCATCAAGTGAACATACTGTTTGGCCACAATAGTGTATGCTTGTGTGTGTATGTGTCAGTGTGCACACGTGTGTGTGTGTGTGTGTGTGTGTGTGTGTGTGTGTGTGTGTGTGTGTGCGCGAGAGAGAGAGAGAGAGAATGAGATTGCAGTGCATTCCAAGTGATGATCAGGGCTTTCTCTGTGCTATGGGTTAATATAGCACGCAATTTTGTATTAAAAAAACAAAACAAAACAACAAACTATCCCTTTGAAAAGCCCTATATGGGTACGTTCTGAGAGCACATAGGCTTCTTTGTTCTGTAGAGGGACCTAAATAGCAACTAGACGAGTCCTCAGAATGTTTAGTTTGGCATGCCTTTAAATGGGATGTCTCCTCAGAAATCTGCTATTTGGACTGTCAGATTTAGGAGCACATGTGCTTGGTCTTTATGGTCAGGTACAGATATTACACTTTTACTGGTATAAGTGATCGGACACTGGTCTATACCCATAACAGAACAGAAGTTTGGCACGTGTAGACTGGTTTAAAAATGGCAGAACCCAGTCTTAGATGCCCCTGCTCTCCTCACCCCCTACCCGCACAAAAAGGCAAATGTGTGATCTGTTCACTTCTGATCTAAACTATTCCACTTACAGAAAATCACAAGATGAAACGGGGGCCCTAAATTGAAGCAGTTCAAACACCACTTCAATTTAAGGCTGAGTAAACCCCCATGTCATGCACACACCCAGCTGACTTACCTACCTCTCTGACAGGGAGGGGAGAGCGAGCTGCCGGTGTGCGGAGCAGTCCCTGGGCTGCGCGGGGGGGGCACACCCCAAGTCATTTAAGGCACATTATGCTGCCAAATTTTCATTAATTTGGTATTAATGTGCAATGTGCTGCTGAGGCATGAAACACTGACAACATTAAAGCAGTGCAGAAGCATTTAGCCCGCTTTAAAGTGTCATGGACACACGCCTCTCGTTTCTTCTACACGCAGCCTCTGCCTCCAGTTACTTGCAGCTTTTCTGGCCTGCAGTTGATGGGCCAGCTTTTCTGTTATCCCTGAGATTTCAGCCAGCTCCCAGGCATTTCAGCCTTCTTGTAGCTTTTCTGAACAGACAAATGCACAAGAAATGCATCATCCTCTGTCTCTTCTGCATTCTCACTTTGGACTAATAGGTTTTGCCTTCAGTGCAGAGGACCAAAGTGAGCTTCCATGGATCATCTTAGCAGCTGCTGTCGAAAAT
The DNA here is from genome assembly GCF_030867095.1 of Alligator mississippiensis. NCBI lineage: Eukaryota > Metazoa > Chordata > Crocodylia > Alligatoridae > Alligator > Alligator mississippiensis. The sequence goes on along the minus strand of NC_081828.1, from coordinate 95,372,795 downwards.
CCTATAGCTGTAGTTCTGACTAGCCCCAGGGTAGAGGTGGTCAGGCACCTCAGGGCAGCTGCTACACTCAGGGGCAGCAGCTATGGAGGCAGTCTTTTTTTCCCCTGGCACCCCAAATCAGAGACCAGGGGAGCTGACTCAGTTCCCTAGTTATACCTACCTCCCCATTCACCCACAAACCTAAGCCAAACTATACAAGCCTGGCTTTGTGCTTGTTGAATATTGTAGGTGGGCCTTGCGTAGCGTAAATCTGAAACAAAAAGGAGCTAAGCGTCCTGACCTAACATGGAAGGCCATGCAGCTTCTCCAGGTTCTCTTTGGCTCTGTAATTACCAGTCTTCATTGTAAATCAAAACAATGTTTTAAATGTTTTGTTTTAATAAATGAAACAGAAATCATTTTAAGAGGTTCTGTTGCATATATATGTAATATATTTTTAGCTTTTTCTTGTACGTTCCCTAAATTAATCATATTTTCTTAGTTACATTAAATTCCTCTTGTTCATAAGACAAATCTTACACAGGTTGCATGTACTCTTAGGATGTTGCAACTCCGTGCTTGTGAAGTGTCTTTGAAATCCTTGTGGTACTGTGAACCATTGGCTGTTTCTAATTGTTCCTTTCAGGGTACATTTTTTCATGTTGACTTTGATAGTTATATGATTTAATGCCCAAAGCCTCTCTCTCTCTGCCATGATTGGAGTAATCAGAACCTATGCTTTAAGAACTAAGCACTTCTTTTCATTGTAGAATTGCCCAGCAAAGCAAGCTCAAGTAGTCTTTTTCCCTAATGGAAAGCCAGGTGAGTATAAATCCTGAGTTTTGAAACAAGTAGGCAGGCATTTTTGCTATCCTGCACTGCTGTCATCCTTCACAAAGACTACAGCATTTGGGTATAGAATAGTTTTATCTTAGAATTTAATGGGATCCCCTTGGGTTACCTATCAAATTTAGCAGCATTTTAGATGATGCCAGGTATTCATTCCCGCTCTGTTTATCCCGTCATTGTTATGAATTCCAGAATTACAGGAAAATCTGATTTTATTATCCTGTATGTAATGAACCAAAAATATTACCATTGCTTTAATTTAGGTCATTGCATGCAAATATCGTACCTAAGGAAGTTATTTTGCAGCAGTGCAAAGGAGGGAGAAGAACTGGGGGAGCAGCCCTGGGCACCACATTTGTGTGAGGGCACAAAAGTGGCCATTGTCCCAGTGGCAGCTGATCGCCACACCACAGTTGGCACAGCAGGTACTGGTACTGTTTCAGGTGCCATATGGCTTCCCTAGGTGTGGAGCTATGTTGCTACACCTCTGGTTAGGATTATCTATTATATAGTCTGAAGCACCCAAAAACTTTTATTCTAGAACGAGGATAAATGCAAAAGGGACAAATAATGTTTTTCATAATGAGTTTCACAGATCCATGACATTGATTCTCTTCTCTGTGCAGCCTTAGAGGCAGACCAAGCCTGTCAATAATTAGCAAAGGGTGTGTGGCTACAGCTCCAAGAAACTACCAACTTTTCTTCATAATAAACTACAGGCGCCTCCCTACCGCAGAACAAATTAGACAAAGAAAACATGTCTTCAAAACTCCTGACTCTCAAGGTCTTTTGTTCTTAACACAGAAATTCTTTTTTTCTTCATAGTTTCCATGGTGCTCTTGCAGGTTACCCATGTGGAGTGCAGCATGGCACATAAGGCTAAAGGGAAAGCCAGATGCCTCCCTTCATAGAAATCTGTGCTGCTTGGCTGGAATCTGAGGGCTTCTCAAATGCTCAGGTTGAGGTCAGGTTTCTTTGCAGTCTTCCTCCGCAGCTCCCCATCTGAGCAGGCAGATTAGAAAAAGAGGTCTCATATTCAGGCTAAAAGCAGAGCACATCAGAACTAATCCAGATATGAAAGGTGACAAAAAGTTGTTTCTTGGGATTGTACCTACTTCTCAGTGGCATTGCAGACTCTCCCTTTAAGACACTCCAGAAGATGTCTTACTACTTGATAACTATGTCAGGGGGTATTATTTTTATAGCAGTTGTCTCAGTTCGTTAAACATGTGAGTTGGAAACTCACTACTGCACCCATCCAAAAGGTGTAAAATTGTCCTCAAAATTAACCCCATCTTCACACCAATGATCAACTGGACTCCACACACCATAGGAAATATTATTATTACCATCCTTCTGCCTGGCTCCATTTTACCCCAAGGAAAAATTGTGGCATAATGTGGATGTTCTCAAACATTTCAGAAACATGCATTCACTGAACAGCATAATGCAGAAAGAAAAATGTTATCTTTTGGTATTTTATCATGTGGGGGAAAAAGAAAGAGTTCCAGAATCTTCCATTTCTGGGTGACTAAGTCATTATAACTCAGAAGCAAAAGAAGGCAATGGCAGTTTCTGGGCAAAAAAATCATATATTTCAGCCAAGAGAGCCTATCAAGCAGATATATGGTCACCTGTCCATATCCTTTTCAGTACTGCCTTTGGTGGCCAGAAATCTAAAGCAAGGCATATTAAGTAATTATTATCCCCTTTAGCATGTGTGTGCATTCCCCTTGAAGAGGGCACTTCTGAAAATCACTGTCATGAATCTGTGTCTTACCAAAATACTTCCTTTTTTGGAATCCCGAGGCCCTCATATTGGATATGCCCTAAATGGGTTGTAAATCACAGGACATTATGGAATTATTAACCAGCACATGGAGTTTGTTAATGAAATCCCTTGCTCTGTAGGAGGACTGTTCTGTGCAACAGTAATGAGGAATTTTCCCTGCAACTTGGGCTGTTAGAGTTTCTGTAGGTTGTGGAAATGTTTCCATGGCTCATTTCTCACAGGTGGAGCCACATTTCCCTTACTGTTGATTGATAGTTATTGTTGCCTCCAAGGCTGTACAGAAGAGAGACCCATATTTGGAGGTCTGTGGGAATTATTAGTCAAAAAAGGGAAATTTCCAGATAAGGCATGATCATTATTTTTTATTTACGATGAGGGTATTTTAATGGAAAGAAAATGCTGGGCTGCTTTTCTTCCTTACCTTATTGATATTGTTTGTTTTATGCCCTTTAAGGGGGTATATGCCTCAGTGTACTGTGCCTAGGAGTCGCTAAGTGCTGTTGAGGGCTGTCCATTCTTTTTCACCTCCCTTTCCACTCCATTTTTTTCTGCCTATTGGGAATAAATTAATTTTATACTGGAGTTTTTTTAGATATTTTCATGTTGCCCTTGGGTAACCTTGTACTTCAGACACACATAAGAGTGCTGGGTATATCTGCACAGCCATGCAGAAGTACCTTAGCTAGCCGGGGTTCTGAAAATAGAATAACCACATCAGCACTGGCTTTATTAGCTGTGCTGAGAGGCCAGAGCTGTCTGTTGGCTTGGGCAGAGCATTGGACTTACATGGTTAAGTGGCTTCCAGTAAACTAAGCTCATTTATTTAGAACTACTCCAGGCATCTCTCCACAGAACTGCATAGTACCATGTAGAGGTTGGAAAAATGGTAATATTTATTATTATTATTATTATTATTATTATTATTGCTGTTGTTAAGAATCTCTATGTGATAATAGTTGCTGGAACTTGGAAGCGCAGGGGGTGTGTGTAGGAAGGATATCTAAGCTAGCCAATAGGAAGTACTGAAGTGGGGGACATTTCTGAAACCATGTATCTCTCAGACTCAGAAGTTTCCTTGTTACTGTCAGTTTAGTAACAAATTCAGTAGATTCCACCATATTACATATTGGTTATTTGCATACTTTTCCACAGGATCAAAAATGTTTGCCCAGTTATTTGAATATAGGCTTTTGGCATATTTTGGTTTGTTCTCTAAGCAAAAACTAGAAAAATAACTAGAAAAATAAAGCCAAGGAGTAGCAAAGTAATGTTCCAAGTTTTGAAACATTTTTGTAATCTGGCAACAGCTTATGTAGAGCATTTTTTTTTAAATTAAGAAGCACATTTCTGGTATACTTAACATGTTTCCTGTTGTTAAGTGTTATCATTCTTTGAGCAGCAAGTCTAACAGAAAGAGAACTAATTTGTCATGTATGGGATTTGCTTTTTGTTATTCACATACATGGTCAACTATGAGGGCACAATGGATCAAAGGCTGATGGAAGAGTGACTGCTATAAATAATTACATGATTTACCATAGATTCATTAAAAGCAGACCAAAAAAAAATAAACCACCCAACAACTTATGCGGAATATCAAGTGTCACACAAAATCATGGGAAGCAAAGTCCTGGGGCCATTTGGGGATTGAGGTGGCAACCAGGATCAGGAGGAGCGAACAGAATCCAAGTACCAGCTGGTTCAGGAAGCCAGAAAGTCAATCTAAGAGCTAGGAGAAACAGAGGCAAAGGGCAAGTTGGGTCAAGAAGTCAAGAGATCAAATGGAGAGCAGAGCACAAGTCAGAGGGAACAGCAAAGCAGTCTGGGATCAAGTTGAGCCCTGCTGCTTAGATACTTCCTGTGCCAGTTCAGGGGTTTATATGTGGGAAGTGGAGGGTCATAGATTCATAGATGTTAGGGTCGGAAGGGACCTCAATAGATCATCGAGTGCGACCCCCTGCATAAGCAGGAAAGAGTGCTGGGTCTAGATGACCCCAGCCAGATGCATATCCAACCTCCTCTTGAAGACCCCCAGGGTAGGGGAGAGCACCACCTCCCTTGGGAACCCATTCCAGACCCTGGCCACTCTAACTGTGAAGAAGTTCTTCCTAATGTCCAGTCTAAATCTGCTCTCTGCTAGCTTGTGGCCATTATTTCTTGTAACCCCCGGGGGCGCCTTGGTGAATAAATACTCGCCAATTCCCTTCTGTGCCCCCGTGATGAACTTATAGGCAGCCACAAGGTCGCCTCTCAACCTTCAGCTGACCCAATGTGGCTACTCTGGTGATAGGGAGTGGGTGGAGGGCTTGGCTGTGTTGGAGCTTCATACCAACTTTGACAGGACTTAGTGGCTAGCCATGGAGTGGCAGGCTGACTTGAGCTGCTATGTTGTCAAGCCGATGTTGGGCCGCAGCCTTAAACCTGGGACTTTGAAGTGCACTGCTACATTTATGGTCAGGAAGTATTCTATACTATGAGCTTATTTTTGTATCCCTTCCCTGCCATTTCTCTTTTTAATAAAGTTTACTGATATGCATTATTTTGTGTATAGGGGGAAAGCTTTGACACTAACAGGAATCTACTGAACCTTCCCATTACTTCAGAGACAGCAGTATATAGAGCCATAATTGTTCCTTGAAGATTAAAAACAAATCCTTGTGGAAAGAGTGCTGGGCAATAAATAATTAAGAATATTTTAGTATTATCCATGGTGGCTTTCTTTTGGTTGTAATATTGGCATTTTTTTAAAACTATCATTGCATGGTTCCTTTTTAATGCATAGCTTGTTATCAGCTTCAGCAACTACTCTAGTTTGAGACCTTCAGAATAATTGCATAGTCACCGGGGTTTGGAAGAGAAAGAAGGTTGAAAATTCTTGCTTCTTTCTAGTCACTAACTCAGGAAAGGTTTCTTTTTTAAAAACATAGTTAAACTTTAAAACATAGTTAAATTTTAAAGGAATTCAGGCAGACTGTGGGATATATAGTGTTCTTCTTTTGGCACATTCTCTTTTTGGAACCTGTTTGCATTTTTGCTGCTTTGGGGGCAGGGAGCATGTAGCTTTAATTAAAGTCAGACTGTTCACCAAAACAGGGAAAAACCCATAAAGATATACCTAATGTTGATTTAAAGTACACTTCATATTTACTTTAAATGACTCTTCAATGTATGTCCCAATGTGACAAAAATATAGTGTGTGAAGGTATGGTCTCCAGGGTTGCACAGCCCTTACCACAATACTGTTGTTCAATTCTTTCAGGCTTTTGGATAAATTGAATAAGACTAATTGCCCCTACTTGATATCTAAACATCAATGGCTTGCAGTCAAACTTGAGTTTCTGCTGATAGAAATACATCGTGAGCTACATTTCCTTCTAGATTTCTTTTTTTTTTCTTTTTCATTTTTCATATTGTTTTACTATGGGCTTGTCGGCAAAGATTGTAGTAGCTTCATTTTGTCTGCAGGGTTTCGCATCATTAACCTTGCAGTGTCATTTTTATTATACGAGGAAGATGAATGCCCTAAAATTTGAAGGGGAAATCATGTTGTCTTTTGTGTGAACAAAATATATCACCAAAATGAAATGAAGTCTCTTCTTTTATAAATTGATACCTCCCCTTAATTCTTAAGCATTTCTTATTTCCATGCTTCTTGAGAAAAGATAAAAAATCTAAAAAGGAAATATATACTTTTGTGTATCAGAGTTTTGAAGGCAAGATACAAGGATGTTTTTTTAAAGAGGATATTGCTCATTATGGCTAAGGACAGAAATTACACATAAACCAACATAAGGGATTGGAAATAGGTTTGTAACACAAAAGAAGTTCAGTTCACATAAATCTCTTTCAAAATGGTAGGAACAGGTTTAAGATGAATCTAGCTGGATATAGTATCAGACTCAACTGATTTTAAGTTAAACAAGTTTATTGAACTTCTGTCCCACATTCCTTCCAGATTCAAGTTAACTCTCAGTCCCCCAGCATGCCAGGATGTTTTGTACCTTACCCACAAGTCCCCCCATGAGGGTGGGCATGCTAACCGTGGCCCAAACTGTCTGCTCCAGCCAATCAGGGAGGCAAGCTGTAGTGCCCCCCAGTTTCTGACCTGGGCCACTGCAGGCATGTGGCTGCATTTTTGGAATCAAAAGTGAATGTTTGTTCACTTGCTTATCAGTTCAGTCTACACAGTTTAGATTAACCTGCAAAGATCGAATCTGTTCAGCCTCAGGCTTTTTGACTGTCCATGCTTAGCCAATAGGAAACAGAATACTGTTGATGGGCATCAGGGAAAGAACAAAGGTTAAGATAAAGATTGTTTCATATTTGCTGCATATATTAAAAGAATGATTACCACCTATTTTCTTGGGCTCTGTTACTAATGATAGATATTGGAGAAAAACTTTTTTTTTTTTTTTAATCCTTGAATTAAAGCCATCTAATTCTGGACCCAAATGTTGATCTGCTTTTGGATAGTCTGAATGAAGAATGTGTTTACAGTTTCTCAAAATATTAAACATTCCAATGCTCTATTTTGGATTAATGTTTTTTGTTTTTTAAATGCAATTTTCTGTCATTACTAAAACATTCTGTGACCTGCCACAGCAGCATTTAACTAATAAATGATGTTATCCAAGCTGTGCACATATCTGTTGTCAACCTTGATAATTTTGGTACACAAAGTAGGAAATAAAACTGAACTCTGTGGGCTTCATTACTATTAGAAGCAGAGGGAGAACAATCTGTTTGAATGAGGGAAGGCATAAATAGAAAACAGCAGTAGAAAATTAAAACTTATTAGAAAAAGATGATAAAAACAAAGGATAAAATCCTCATTTTTGCCTTTCATTACTTCCGTGGAGCTAGTATTTTGCCTGTAGCGCTTAGCAGTAGGTGAAGACTATCAAAGTTACAGTTGGTATCCCTTTTAAAGACTCTTTTCTGACACCTGTTCCAGTCATTCAGAAGGTCCTATTGGACATTCATGTCCATAGCCACATTATCATGAAGTTTGAATTCATGGCTGTAGTGCAGCTATGGAAGGGGATCTGTTTTGAAATGTAAATTGTGCAGCAGGTCTGCCCCTTTCATGTTACAGTGATGAAAGCCACAGGCATGTCTTCCTTTGAAAAGTATTTTTTTAATGAATCATTTCTAAACTTTTCCCCTAGTATAAGGCACTTGAGATAATTTATTTTCCTTTTACACTTTCATTTAATAGTCCTGAACATTAGAATACTGTTGCTTACTAGGTGCTGGGGAACAAAGTTATATGTAATGTTTGCTAAAGGTGAAAACCTTATGTTGGTATGAAGATAATGAAAAAAAGAGGAGTCAGGACTGAATGCTGAACAGAAGGGGTGTGTGTGGGTGGGTATGTGTGTATGTACACACATGTATATCGCCTGAAAAACATTTGTAATGAGACTATTTGGAACTGGAATACAAAGCTTAAATAACAATTTTGTAAGATGAAGTACAAGATGAGAAATTACGTGACAGGATTTTTTACTATTGGTCTGTCACAGATTGCTACAGTTGAGGTGATGCTACATTATTGCAAAATAATAAGGATGTTAGAAGGGCTTTAGGAAGAACAGGCTTGACCCCTTGATATAGCAAATGAAAACAGTTGTTGAAAGCTGGCCACTGAGAATATCCAAATGGTCTAGGATGCTAGGAAAGGAAGACAATGTATAATCCCCAAAATAATTTGAGTTTCATTGGTAGAGTAGAGCCAGAATTTCATAGATTTCATAGACATTAGGGCTGGAAGGGACCTCGGAAGATCATCGAGTCCAGCCCCCCGCCCAAAGGGCAGGAAGTCAGCTGGGGTCATAGGATCCCAGCAAGATAAGCTTTAAGAATATTGCTGGGGACCATGAAAAAGGGGTCACTGAGCAGGGATAAGAGGCCGTGAATGAAAGGAATACAGATATATTAAAACTATGCTGTTTTCTGGGACCTGGGATAAAAAGCTACTACTGAACAGGGAATGAAGTGTGTTCCTGGGCAAGGCATTCTGCCCAATAGATAGGCATAGAGTAGAGTGAGAGGTCCATGGTTGTTTAAATTTATAGCAACTTCTGGGTGCACCAGAATTGTGGGTTGCATTCTTTGAGCATTTATACACATACCTTTTAGTTCTCAGACACACTGGCGATCCACCACTTTGGAGCAGACTTGATTAATCAAATCTGCTCCGCACGGGAGCTGGCACGCCCAGCCATTCACCCCCAGCCATTCATCATCTGTACCATTCCTTTCAGCCTACATTCAACACAAAATGCCAAACAATATTTTTCTTCAGCATGCAATTTTGAGTCACTCAGCTGAGTAGTTTTTTAATAGATATAGTGGTGTTGTAACCATGAGTGGCTAGGGAATATTACTCAACTTGGCTCTGGGCATTTTTACATGTAAAAGCACCTGGCGCTGCACCGCTTGCAATTTTTTTTCCTGTTTATGACCACATTTATATTATTTTAGACGTTTTCCACTTTGAAATTTAGCTGTATTTTGTTTTATTTTACATAAATTCCCTGAGTTGCCCCAATTGAGAGAAGCGAGAACTGTAGTCATGCATCCCACTCTGTGGAACCACTAAGCTTCATTAAACAAAAAACAATCCCTTAACTTACCTAGGTATTTGGATGCTTTTCCTAACACCTCTAACAGCCTTTGCAGGTCTTAAGAATATAAAGGGCCTTCCCCTGCTAATGCAAATCTTTTTTTTTTTTTACGAAGGATCCAGTTTTGTTGCTTAACAACCTTTAGCAGGAGAACTACAGAGCATCATCTTTTGTAAATGATTGAAAAGCAGATAGATATGCACCAACCATCAAGAGATGCCAAAATGTTTAACTGGTTCCATTGTATAGGGAAATCTGGTTAATTTTCACTGGTATACCTCTTCACTATGGACTTCATAGTCAGTGCACTGAATCCCTGAAGATTCCTGTTGATTTGTACCCTTTGACAAACCTGTCATCAGTTAAAGCATAATTAATCATTTCCAATTGTGCACACATTGCAATACAACTTGCTCCTGATAATTAGTCAGCTCAATAAGTGTCCTCTCTAGCACTTCTCATGTCAGCTAATGCTCATGAGCACTGAAAATTCTCCAGCAAGACATAAGTGAAAAAGTGTTCCATTTTGCAGTATTATCTTCTATTTTGGCGTGTATGGAAGAGTGCAAAGTATACATTTTCCTTTTTTTTTCCTTCCATAATAATCATTTAATTCTTATATAGCCAGTACTCGGATTTTTTTGTAAGAAATTGTACATTAGAAGTTATATGTACAATCATATAATTTTCATATAGCAAGCCAGAATGCATAAAATTTGCACTCAAAATTTCAGTAATAAATATTTTTCATTATATATCATTCTTTACTTTGCTTCAGTATGGCAGACAAAATGTATCTCATAAAAAAGCAGAAAATGACTATTTACTAATAAATAATTGTTATAACCAATCCCCTACAGTGGCTAATTAATGGATTGACCAGATTTTACTGTATTTGCTTTAAAAAAAAATATAGAAAGCAATAAACTAAACCAGCAGGCACTTTCCTACAAGTTGTACCTTCTTTCTATAAATCAAGACTTTTAAATGAGATCTTTAAAACTCAACTGATGGTGATAGCAGTATTGCTTAATTGTTCATTTTTATATGGAAGTTTGTAGACAAAGCGCAGAGCAGCATGTATTAGGTAGAAATTACAAGTGGTAAACAAAGGATAAATGATTGCTACTAGGGGTAAATACCTGCATACTTTTTAGGTACTACTAAGATGTACTGACTTCTCAGGGATGCCCAGATACTCTAATATATTCCTCAATTGGTTTGAGGATGGGTGGCATAGAATATGAAGTTTAAGGAGACATGTCAGCTTCAAAAATCATATATCCATTCACATTTCTTACCTATTATTCTCAAAAGTAAGACTGATTGAAGGCATGTGAACTCTATAGTGCTAACTCCTACAGGCACACAACTGTATTAGTGTTAAAATACTAAAGAAGCTTCCTAGGCTGCTGATATGAACTGAAGCCTTGCATTCAGTGTGCCCTTAGACTAAATCAGCAATGCTTAAACCCTGGCTTGCAAGCCAAATCCAACTCCCGACACTGTTATCCATCCTGCGGGGCTCACCACAGGTTTGAAAACTTGGCAGCAGAGGAGTGGTGGCACCGCTCCTTGCTACCAGATTTCCAGACCTGTGGGAGTCCCATGGGCTGATGAGAATAGCCCCTGTGCTCAGGGGTGGTGCATGGCCCTGGGGTCTAATCCTAGCATACAGGACCTGATCAGGGTTCCAATCCCCTACTCCCCCAGTCATGGTGTTAGGGGTGGGGGGTGGTGTGGAGCCCCAGGTCCCTGATCCCAGCACATGAGGATAGCACAGGACCCAACCCAGCCCATGGACTGGTCCCCCAGTCCAGCTTGTGGACCCGCTCATGCCACTCATCTGACTTGCAGGGCCAAAAGGTTTAGCAATACTGGACTAAATGGTCTCGGTAGAGTCCATTTGGTGTCTCAAACTCTGGGCTGCTAAACACATTCCAGGCATGCAATTCTGCAATTCCTACATGTGGAATACTTCCCTAAGAGATGCGACTAAGCATTCACCTTCTCTCTTACTTTTTTACTCTGCAGACTATGTGATAGCTAAAAGTAATGACACAAGCTTTGCAAAGGTAATTTTGAAAAAAGTCCCACTTTACTCCTAGACAAAACACAAGATAGATATATGCATGGAAAAAATAACAGCACCTGCATGCACACAACCCCAGTGTCTTTACCACTCCCAGGCATTTGGGGTTTTGTCCAGTGTCCACTGAGGATCCTAAGCCCCTCCTTCTAAGGCTGCACATGTTGTTTGTGTTGCTCTTTGGCCCTTCTCAGAAGACTTGTATACAAAGTCGGGAAACAGGTGGGGGAGAGTCTTAAAGAAGGGCAGATATTCAGAGTCAGAAAGGCTGGTTGTAAGTGAATACTTCCTGTTGGGTTTCAAGAAACAGTTGATTGCAGACTTTTTAAAGGATGTGACACTTAAAGAGTCTTCCAGTGGAAACTTTTTTTTAATTTAGTGGAATTCAACCTTCCAGCCCCACAGGCCAGATTCTGCAGGTGGGGTCTGTCCACAGGCTGGAACCAGTGTGAGTTTTGTGTGTGTGGTCAGATCTGAGAGATTTGGCATGCCAGCACAACTCAGTGCACCATATCTGGCCACCAGCTTAACTGCGTGTGCTGGATCCAGCTGCAGCCATGCCCCTGCAAGCTGGCATGATCTTTTGCAGAGGCCTGTTGCAGAGGCCTGTTTTATCCTGTCTGCAGGACTTCTCATGGGTCTGGAAATTTAGCATTACAGGGGTGGTGGCAGAATTAATTGCCATGACTTTAGAACATACGGTAATTAATGCTGTCACCGCTTCCTTGCCACTAAATTTCTGGACTTGTGGGGAGCCCTATTGACCACATTCAGCAGGATGTAGTTTGAGCACCACTATTATAATTTAGTCAATTAAAAAGTTAACAGAGTTACTTTAGCTGCATGCATACACGTTCTTCTGTTGCCATTCCATTTCACCAGTGATGACTGTGTTATTAAATTGCCTAGGGTCACAGAGTTGAAAGATGTATTTTGGCATGGGTTAAAACAAACCACTCTTTAAACGACAAATGTTTGTATGGCTGGGAACTTGGGATGAGATTTTTGTAATTACTCACATGGGACCAGATTCTTATCTCATTTCTGAGCATAAAAGTGAGAATAATGCCACATGAGTTGACGAAGTTATGATATCAAATGTAACATGAATGATGAGAGGCCTCAATATAAGCTTCCCTAGATGTCAGATTGTTTCAAATGCAAACATGAAAATGTTTGGTCACCTGAATCTGCTACAGAATTCAAAATTTCTTGTGGCTTTTTTGTTTGGTTTGGTTTTTTTATGCTATGTAACTACTACAGGACACTTAATTTACAAGCTGTATAGGGGGAAAAAAGTCATGTTTGAAATGCAATAAAGAGAAGTTTGAGAGAGAAATGTATTTAATTAATCTGAACTTGAGGAGATGACTTTCATATTTAGTTATGACCTCCTCAGCCATGAGTTATAAGTCTCTTACTTTTATGAGAATGGATCCATTTACTATATCCTGATGATAAACATACAACATTGCTCTCTGCAGCTGTCTTTTTCTCATAAACTAGAAAACAGTACATCCATGAATCAGTTATTCAGAAGATGTACTGAGTTACGCAGGAGGAGATGCTAGCCTAAAAAAGTGATAGGGAACAATTTTTTTTTTGTATGTGCTTTACTTTCATCTAGATTTTTTTTCCATGAATACTAAATTTTATATTCACTTGAATCTTGGAATCTTATTTAACTAGAGAAAAGATTCACCCCCACCCAAAAACAAAACAAAACAAAAAACCCTGATGCTTCTTTTGTGCCTTAAGAGAAGAGCAGTAAGGACCCTATTCAGGACAACATTGAAATGGATATCATCTGTTTAAAACTAAGGATACCCCAACACTCTCTTTAGAATAAGGATGCTTTCTTAGTTTGTTCAGAAGAAAAGCAAGGGAAATCTGTCAATGATTCATCACTTATAGGGCAGACCAATGGCTCTCTTTATGTCCCTTGACCCAAAGTTGCACATCTATCAACCAAGTCTCATTCAGTTACATATCTTGTAGAGTATAAAAGGATATTTTAAATTAATCTCCTAGGATAGCTTGAAGTGTGATGGGCAAGGGTTAAGCATGATATTACTGGATGTCCTGTGACAGTAAGCATGAGTACTGGATGGATGAAGAATAGAGACTAGAAATTTGAAAGGGAGAAGAGAGAGGAAAGGTCTGGTGTGTGGAGTCTTTGTACAACAGCGAGCTACAATAAGATCTGTAGGCATGATGATTCAATTTCTATCATTAATCTCTGTAACACAGGCTTTCCAGTAGCCTGAACAATATTTTAGTTTTAGTAATGTGTTTACAGTATAATCTTATTTTGTTGCATTATCTCTGTTGTGTGCTTTTTGCCTTGTGAATGCTGTTGATTGTAAAAGTTTATAATCTCGTCCTTCATATTTCAGTATGTTTTTGTGGGGAGAGGGGTACGGAATACAAATACTACTGTTGGAGGTTCAATCTTAGTGTTTTCGGGTATGTGTCCATGGATTATATTGGAGTTTTGCCATGTGTGACAGATGTGGATTTGGCCCAGAATTTCTCTGAAATTGTGAACAAGATTGATGAATCCATTGGAGGCTACAGAATCAATGCCCTTAAGACAGTAAATCCATTGCTAAAGGAACAGTTTTAATCTCTTTAGTGGTCTGATCTTGAGCCATTGAATCTAATAAAACTTTTGCAATAGCTTTAGCAGACTTGGGAGTAAACACTGGGCACATGGGCAGGATTGTAGCTGAGAACAGACTTTGCGGTATAGATAAGGTCCTGTCTTGTTCCAAGAGGCTGTAAAGGGCTTGTACGAGTGTGGTATAACATTGTTTACCCAAAGCAGAGCTTTCATCTGTGTTGTGGGTGAGTGCTGTAAAGAGTGCATCCAGGCTGAGTGCTGACAATTCATGGCCCTGTATCTTCCTGTTAATTTGCCCTTCCTTTCTGTGTGACTCTATATTTTCTCCTGTAACTTATTTTTATAATGGGCCTTTAAAAAAAAAAAAAAAGCAGCAGCAAAATGTAAATAACCAAAGGGAAGTACTAATTTTATTTCACTTTTATCACCTGAAACATTGGAAAATGGTTCTTAGGGTGCCATTTAATCCCAATTAAATAAGCAAAATCAGTATAAATGGTTGCATGACTTTATACATATTCTTCCCCAATTTTGTGTTTACGGTAATCTTCAGAAAGCAAAAACCCCACTTTCTCTGCTTCAAGGAACCTGTATTGTCTTGATTTCAAAGGGGGTTCTGCATAAGAATTTGACAGTTTCTCCCTAGAAGTGATATTGTTGCCTTGTTGGTTGAGGAAATATGCCAGAGGAAAGAATTCTTGTGGGTGATATCTTTTATAGGAATAACTGCATGGTTGGGATAGATACAGACAGGCTTTCACATATCACAGTACCCTTTCTCATGTCTCTAGAAGAGCAGCAGAGACACAATCACAGACACTCCAAGTGTGCAGTTGGTCCATAAAAGATATCACCCTCAAGAATTCTTGCCTCTCTCAGTTGCTTCCTGTCCTTCTGCCTTGTAGAGATGACAGACATCCCTCCACTGAAGGGGAAGGATGTGTCTGGACTACAATAAAGATGTGCTTACAGTGAGACTGCAATATAAAACCCTAATGGAAGTAAAATACAGGTAACTGCGTGCATCTACACGAGACGCTTAATGCATAGTAGGGACATCATGGCAAAAACTGTGCTAACGAGCAGTAGAACTAGTCTACTGGGCATTAAGCAACACAAAAAAACCAGGTGCTGTTGCTACTGCAGGTTAGCACTGGCCACTGCATATTTATGTATGTAGCAGCATTAAAAATGGACCCACCTGAAGGAATAGGAAGGGGTGCCCTGCAGAAGGACAGAGTGTGAAGAGACAGAGTTTGTCCCAGTAGGGACACATTTGCCCTGATGGGGAGTGAAGCTGTTTTGGAGGTAGCCCTCTTGGAAGTGGAAGGGATGATATAACCCCAGCATGGTTTGAATGAGAGACGTTAGCAAAAGCCTGTGAAGAGCCCTGGCCTGGGATTGGCTGAGAGGCTTGGTTAAAAGAGGGGAGCAATTTTCCCAATGGGGAGAACAAAGGAGAGAGAAGGGGTGGGAGACAGGTTGGAGACCAGGGAAAGGATCTCCTTGCAACCGTCTCCTCGAAGCACCCCTGGCAGAGCCCTGCAGAAGTAGCAGCAGAGCCTTCACAGAGAATGCTGCAGTGTGTCTGTTGTCCCTCCCTTCCATTCCCAGCCTTGCTGGAGCAGGCACAAGAGAGGAGCTGCCTGTGAGGAGTCTCTGAGCCTGGGAAGACCCTCCTTCAAGCCCCTGTGTGGCTGAGTGAGCAGAGGAGGGGAGGGGGATGCAGGGCCAGGGGGAGACTGCTGGAGACTGCCCTGGTTTTTACCCTGTGAGTGAGAAGGCACTGGGGAGGGCAGGCTCAGGTGCTGGAGGGAGCCCTGGGCTAGACAGCCAGAGATTACTCCAGCCACCAGAAGTCCCAGGGCAAGCAGTGCTGTGAGTCTGTACTGGGCTGGAGAAACTGTTACAACCTGCAGATGAGACACTGCTCCCTGCTGGGCCAGGGGAAGGGTCTGGGCAGGAATCAGCTCCTTTTCAGGGACTGCAGGGAAGCAGCCACTGCCTGCTGCACGGTGACCCCTAGAGCTTGTGCAAGGGTCATCATCACCAGGGACCACCCACAGATCCTGTGCCAGGGACACAGACACAGTCCTGCTCCATGAGACACCCAGCCAGGGGCAGTACAGGTCCTAAGTACACAGTGTACAAGTTACAGACTGTGTAAATAAGTTCTTGATGGTTTTTAGTTGGAGTATCAATGTATTTATGTAGTGGTTCCTTATTTATCATGGGTAATTTGTATACCTTCCCCTAGTGTAATGTGTATCCAAGAAGCATTAACCCTTAAGCCACCATCACCAGGTCATGTGGTGTAACGTTTGTTCTATTGCATTGGTTATATGTTACCTTGTAAATACTTAAATCCTGTAAATTGTTTTATAACAGTCTGCAGGGATGTTTGATTGTAAAGGGGGGCTTTCCGTTCGGGGACCCTGCAGCAGCTACCCAGGGAGCTGGGCAGGGCCACTGGCTACCAGGTACCCCAGGATCCCACTATTCAGGTGAAGCCGCAGGTAGTGTCGCGCCCAGGTTTACATATAATTCCTCATATTAGAGGTGCTAAACTTAATGTGCAGTAGCAACAGCACATTAATGCACATATAAACACCCCCACTATTATGTTATTGTGACTAAAATTAACCCTAATTAGAGAATATGCAGTTGACGTCAACTGGGTATATCAGAGTAGGAACTATGTAGTGCCTTGTCCCTATTATGACTTCATATTGTGATAGTCATCTCAATATTAAAAAAAAAAAAAAAGATCTTTTATGACACGATGATATAGTTTTAGGTATATATACTTGCCGTGCTTGATTAGTACAAATGAATATGTTTGTCAAGTCGCCAAGGGTAGATAGCTTTTGAGTAGGAAAGATGTGCTGGTTAATCACCTTCCAGCCCAGTAGTTGTGCAGGGACACCAAGGGCATATCCTTTTCTGAGTCAAGAAACAGGAACATCAGGAGACAGACTGAGCCCTGCATGGGTATGTGAAGAAACCCACTGTGTCCCCATTCTCTTTTTCCCATTGCTCAGGGAGAGCTACAGGGCTTATGTAGTGGTTTGCATTCAAACTCTAGGCGTGGAAAAATGTATTGCTTTTTAGTAGAAAATGCAAGCTGGTAGGTAATACAGCATTCTCCTTGTATTTCCAAGCTGGAAGTATGGTTCTGTAGTCCAATCCAGCTAAAAGAAAAAAGTGTTACTCAATGAATTGCCAGGAAAATGCAATGACAAGAAGAAGAATAACTGTGTTTCAAAACTAACTGGGTTCTTGAAATTTTAATTCAAATTCTCACTCGCAGATTTTTCCCATGTGTCTTGTTGGATCACATGGGCAGGAGAAAACTTAGAACTATTTTAACTAGACAAATGTTATAAAACAACTTGGGAAATTGTCTTTTTAATAGCTTTTTAATGGTTCCAGAATGTACATAACTCCTTGCATACGTCTTTCTTTTATAAGCAGTTTTTATACTTCTAAATATCTATATTTGCTAGAAATTGTTTCATTTTCCTAGTAAAAGTCTAATCTGTACACAGATGCTATGCTTTAGGGCAAGGAACTTATTGGAATTTACAGTTGTTTGGGATTTATTCCTTCTATTAAAGTCAGATTTTTGTGATACTTTAAAAATTTGATTTAGTAGCACTTCATTATTCCCCACCTGTCTAAACAAGGTGTTGATTCCTACACTCAGGGTATTTAATTAGCATTTGTATACAGTACTCAATTAAATGCAAAAGCTGTGCTAATGCAGTGTTCGGGTTGCACTTTTAAAACCACAGTCAGAAAATGCAAAAATTATGGGTGCAACACGAACACAAATTAAGGAATGTTGCACTTTCTGCATGCTTTATAGTACATACTAATATATTAATGTTTTTTCCATGAATATCTAAGAGATAAAATCTATTGAGAATATTTTGATTCAAAGCAAAAGCCCCTTTTTATTATTTAAACCTATTAATCCAATGACTCCATAGTGGAAATGAAAGCCCTATGACATCTATTCCTACTTACCTGGGAAAGGGAGTGCAACCTAATCCTTTTCCTCACCTAAGCAAATAATATTTTTTGAAAGAACATTGGGCCATACAAGAACTCTTTATGACTACACATAAAATTAGCCTGCTTGCAAAATAGGTAACATCAACATGTGTGTCAACCCATCAAAAGCTCTCCCACCTAAATTTTGAAGATTTTCCCACAAGTTTGGAAAACCATTATGTATTTAGCATGGACTGTAAGTTAGCTGGCTTATAAGCTTTATAGTTTGTTTACCTTTTTGCTAACAATAACTGGTAGACAAAAAAGAAATATGGTATATATAGCAGTGCATGCCTCTCCCTGGCATCTGGGTCTAATTTCAAATAAAGAAAGAGAACTGTGATTCTTAACTACAGATTTTAATCAGTTGTTGCTGGTAGACAAAATGCTGAAAAAATGTGCCAACAGAGGGGTTTCTGTGCACCTCAGTTAGTGTAGCAATAAATGGGCACATGTATATGTGAGATTAATGTGAAGCAATAAAATCCAGTGCTTATTGTTTCACATTAAATTTCACATGTAGACCTTTATTGCACCGGAGTTTATTGCTCCTAGGTCCGCATCTACATATGCAATGGGGACTGCAGCACATTTTGCTGGGTTGAACCTGGCTCAATGTGCTGCAGAAGGGCTGGCTGGGGCATAAGGGTGCTTCAGTGTAGGGCTTGCCAGCAGGGAGCCCCACACTAAAGCATCTTTGTGCTCCAGCCAGCCTGTCGGCATCTATAGGTGTGTTGCGCACTAAAGAATGTTGCCACCGGACAGTACTTGTATTTACAAGTACTAACCTGCAGCAGAGTTAATTTTCTGCGGCCTAATACAGCCTCACTTGTAGATGTTGAGACTTTACTGCAGAACTAATTAGGCAGCCCTGCTGTAAACATCTCATGTAGATGCATTCAATGAAGAGCTGGCAAAAGTAGAAAACTAAGGGAGTCAAATTACTGTTAAATGGAATAAACTCATATAAAACTGTTAGAGTATGGATTTATACTGCATAGATTTATATTCTACATGTTACCATTCACTAAGTTTCAAATATTGCAAAATATAATACTGAATGGCTCTTGGTGGTTTTTTATTTTATTTTTATTTTTTCTTGTAAACCAAATATTTTGCATTGTATTAGACAAAGATGTCTGTTTAATCACTTTGAAAGCTGTAAAAATATAGAAGACTCATTTATAGCTTAATTTGGAAGGTGGATAATTGAGATATTAGCGAGCTAATTGTCTGTCTTGTAATGTGCGTTGCTCATTTTTACAAAGACTGTGAAAGCTATAGCAATACTGCTTTCACCAAGATATTATGAGAAAGAGCAACCTTACATTATTTAAGAAGGTTAAACCCTTCTATTTTTGTGTCTGTTGTGTACGCTGATATACAGTATCTATGAATGCTCTCATACCACATACTGCACACACAGTGGCCATGGAGATTTAAGTAAAATTGAGTGGCTATGTGGAGAAATCAAATATAACTAAATGAAATGATAAGTGACAGGAGAAAAGAAAAGATTATTGTTAACAAAAGGTGTGTAGATATGTACACATTTGAAAAGAGAAAATCCAATAATGGCATTCTAGTAGAAGTAATATGAGAGAGATTGAAAATCCAACTGGTGATATAAAATATATATAAAGTTGTCATATTGGAATTTTCAAAGGACCTGAAGTTAGTTGCTCCCTTCTTATTCATGGGAGAATTAGATATCTAATTTCCTTAGACTCTTTTCAAAATCACAACCCAAAGTAAAACATTTTCTATTCTTTAAAGAATGGATGGAAGTGGAACTTTCCAGTGAGGAATGTGATGTTAAATAGTACTACAAGTATCAAACTCATCACATACTATGAAGGTTTTAACATGCAGCAAAAATGATATGGTAGAGGAAGATGAAGTAATGAAGCATACAACAAAAGAAATTTAATATCTAGGAAAAATCTTGGCGAAATGTCATTTGTATCCCTCTGATGAACATGAGGCTTTCTGGGTTGGTGTTCCTCACTTGACTAAGTACAGACAGTCAAAAAGCCTTGGGCTGAATTGATTCAGTCTTCACAGGTTAGTCTAAGATGCGTAGATTGAACCGATAAGCAAGTGAACAAGACATTCACGGAAAATGCAGGCACATGCCTGAAGGGGCCCAAGCCAGAAACTAGGGGGCACTTGAGCATGACTCATTGCTTGGCCAGAGCAAGACAGCTTGGGTGAAAGCTAGCCCACCCACCCTTAACCTAAATCAGTTAAGTCTGTTACTGCATCCATCCAGGGTTATCTGAAACCTGTTTGGGCCATTTTGAAAACTGCTTGTGTGCACTGAACTTCTGTTGTGTTACAGATTTGAACCAGTTTCCAATGACTTATACCAATTTGTGTGTGATTTCTGTCCCTAGCTGTACTGATTGCGTTTTAAGTGATATACTGAACTGCTGGAAAACATTGGACAAAGATGCCTTCCTGATTATTGCTAGATTTTTTGTTTAGCTTCAGATATATGAAGTGATAATGGCATTCACTGAATATTTAACATATACATGTGATACCAGAAGGTGTGTTTTAGAATCAAAGGATTGCATTCTGAATAGATGTGTATTTTTCATTTAATTATGGAAGAAAACACTCTTAAACAGTATATCCTGTAAACCATATTGATTCACTTCTGCTTAATCTGAATATAAATGACATCATGAAAGGTGGGAATTTTATAAATAACTGCTATCAGCTTATTGAAATGTACCGGAATGTGGAACAGAGTTGTAATTAGGTTACCCATGTGGAAAGAGGGCTATATAATGTGACTTTCCTCTGTCCTTGTTGTTTTCTCTTGAAGGTTTCTTCACATGAATTTTAGTCTAAACAAGTTTGTTGTTTGTACTCTTTAGAAATAACTTCTTGAAAGGGTTACACAGAAAACTGTGCAAGAGAGAGACGCAGAGGAAGATTTTGCTGACACTACAGCTGTATAGACTTCCAGTGTGGTAGCATGTTGTGCATATCAGTGGAGAGTCAGCTAATGATCCGCAGTCTTTATCCACAGTGCCCCTAAAGAATCATTTCAGAGATTTATGCCATATATATCCAGCAGAGGCATCTATTTTAATAAGCATACATATACAAAATGGAGACAACTTTCAATGCAGAGCTCCCAAAATATAACCCCTTGCTAGTGAAATAACTAATTTAGCAAATAGGACCCAACTGTAGACAGTAAAAACAAAACTAAACCAAACCCCCAAACTTTCAGTTACCCACCCCCACCCTTCTATAAATCCCTCAACCCACTCTTTTCTGTAAAAACTAAAAGACTGTGAGCTTTCTAGTATGTCTGAAAGCTAGCTTAATGAGGAGTTCTGGATCATGGGGAAATGACTTTCAGAGCCAAAGACCTCTAACAGAGACAATCTTACCAGCAACTACTTGACTTTTATATCAAAGGGTGTTAATTCCTGCATCTCCAGTAACTACAGCTTGAATTAGGCTATCATTGTAGTCCAGAGGAGTTGCCTTGGAAAAAATCCAGAAGTCTCCACACACAAATACAAAAAAGAGAAGGAGACAACAGGAAAAAAAGAAAAGCAAATATTCAGTTTATTTGGATGGATATAAACCCCTTCTGTAGTGCTGTCTCATACTGCACTAGATTGTGACTGGCATCTCAAAGGCTAACTCATGGAGAAGTGTTAGTCTGTAGCTATGCAGAAGGCAGGGCAGGGCCTCACCTAAGGCCTCTGGCACATGTTACACTTAAGACTTGATTAACCAGTTACCTAGCCATACATTAATGCAAGGTGTGAGCACCAAAGTGTAGCAGGCTTACCTTTCAGGGCTTGGGTTGAGTCCCAGGCTCGAGGGTCTGCTGTTTGATTGGTGGAGCCCACCCACCAATCCAGAGGCAGCACAAGGGAAGCAATGCCCCGCGGTTTTCCAGAGGAAGGGGGCAAGGAGCAGCTGGACCTGAATCAGAACTGCACCAGCCAGGTCCAGAGAACTTCGGGGGTGGAGCCCCTGAAGAGTATAAAAGGGGACCATGCTCAACACACTGGGGAGAGACAACGAGGGATGGTGAGGAGAGAGGAACTCTAGAGACGGCTTCAGCGGTGTGCAAATTGGCGCATGGGGATCAGGCTCTAGAATCTACTCAGGGTGGCTTGAGCCTGCAAAATCAGCAAGCAGCTGGGCAGTCAGTGTGCAGATCAGCATGTTGCCCTGTGGCATCAGGCCAACACTCAGGATCTCAATATTGCACTGTTAGACAGGAGGGTGTGACACAATTGCGCATATACAAACACACAAATCAATTGGGTGCATACACATATACTACCAACTCAGGCACATACACATCCAAATGAGCCTAGGCACATGCACACCTATCACCAATTCAAGCACATACACTATACACCCCAAAAGTTAGACAAAAATCAGTTGTCCATACCTGCACACTCAGTACACATACACAGATTGCTAATTCATATATCATGTACACAATGACATATATATACACACACTCACCTGTTCACACACATACAACCCACCTCCACATACACACAGGTAAGTTCCTAACTTGGATGGTACAGTATGTATGTCTGTGCTTGGGACACCTGGAATACTTGGGGGAAGGTTAAGGTGAGACAGAGAGAGTTAAGGTGTAGGGAGTGAAAGTTGTCAGAACCAGGATTAGAACCGGTGGACTAGAGAGAAGCTGGCTGAGGAACTGAGGCTTGGGGTTAGTTAAGGTCAAGTGGCCCCATGGTTACTCGAGGTCACTGGTGCAAGGGGAAAAGCCCAGTGGCAAGGAGGAGACAGCCAGGAAAGAGAGAGAGACAGAAACCTGGAGCTTGGGACTGGAAACTGAGGTAGACAGCTGAGATATTGGGGTGGGGGGGGGCAGATAAGTGGTGGAAAGGAGGAAACAGTCAGGAAACAGACAAAAACCCAACTTGGGGTTTCAAAATAACAGGTTTATTAAACAGACACACTACACAGCTCCATGAAGTTATTGGTTCACACACACACGGACATGCACACACACACACACAAGCACTCACAATGGCAGCAGGAAAAAGAGACTCAGTGGAAGGGTTGGAGTCCAGGTAGGGAAGAGAAACAGAGTCTAAGTCCTTGGTTGAAGAGGGGGTGGGGGGCGATAGCTACCTATCCAGGCTGGAAAGGAGTCTTTGTCCAGTAGGTGTTGTCCAGAGTGGGGTCGCTGGCAGGTCCTCTGGGTGGATAGGTGGTGTGCCATGGTGCTGGTCCAGATGGAGAGGGCATCCCAAAAAGTCAGTCTTCACTACCCCTTATTATGGGGCAGACTACCTCTGATCTCCTATGTGGAGGGCCTGTCCAGGCAATGTCAGTCCTGTTCTAGAGGGCTCCAGGTGTTCTTACTGAGCATGTGCAGCTTGGCACAATGGTGGGTTGCCTCATCTTTTGCTTCTTGAATGCTGAGGGTGGTTCCAAGGGCTGGGTTGTTGGTGCAGGTATTGGTGTTGATGGTTTGGTCATTCAGAGGGAGCTATTTTTAGACCTACTGCCATTCTCTCTCAAGCACCCGCATTCATCCCCATTCATTCAGGAACCAAGTTATGTAGGAGGGGTAGTATGAGTCATAGGTTACACAACTGGGCATGGGGATAAGATGGAGGCTTGACATTACAAGATGGAAACTTGACCTGACTTATGCTAACTTACCTATATAGGCTTAAAACAGTAATTACACAATATAAAAGCAGTAAAAAAAATCAATACAAGCATAATAACTATCACTTATAAAACAGTGGCTATCTATATCAAAATACCAGGCCACTTATTTGCAAAGAGGGGAGAGAAAAATAAAACTTACTACCTAAAATAAAATGTTAAAGCTTATTCTATATCTTAGCTTACTTATCTTATCTATAGGAAATAGAGAGGGAGAGAAAAAGTCAGAAATGGTTGGGGAAGGGGAGGGAATGCATTTTAAAATTAATTAAAAAAAGAAAAACTGGGGGTTTTGGTACAAGCACATGGAGAGCTGGCCCTGGGAGCAGCTTAAGGCTGCTCAGGCCCCAGATGGTATGCAGATCAGGACACAGAGAGCTGGCCCTGGGAGCAGCTTAAGGCTGGTCGGGCTCCCTACAGTATGCAGTTCAGCACACAGAGAATCTGCCCTGGGAGCAGCTCATGGCTGCTCGGGCCTCGCCCAGTGCATGGGTCGGCGCACAGAGGACCTACCTGGGAGCAGCATGGCTGCTCAAGTTAGCCCCGGCCCTAGGCCGAGTGACCAGAGCTCCACAGTGCGGCTCTGCCTTTAACTAAAAGAGCCCCGATGCCCAGAGCAGGGCCTGGGAAAGGGAGGACCTCCGGTGTGAATCCGGGCAACTGGAGCCTGTAAAGGTTCCGAAGGCACCACTGGAGAGTCTCTCGCAGGATGAGCCTTGGCTGCTTCAGAGAGGAAGCATGAGTTGCTGGGGAAGCAAGCCCTACAGGGGAGGCAGGCACAGGACAGGGGGTCTGCCGCCTTCACCCTCCATTGCGGGAGGGGCATGTCCACATCCCAGGTCCCTAAAGGGGAGGGGCTCCAAAGAAACCCCTTGGGGAGGTACTGAGTGTACTCCCTATTTTGGGTGATTGTTATGTCAAGGTCTATATAGCTATGGGTATTCTTTAAGGGAGCTTATATGGTTCATGTGTTCTTAATGTATTAATATATATATTTGTATTGTTACTTGGTAGGTCTAGGGAATATTATTAACTTCTTTGGGCTATATAAGTTGATTCCCCATATGTGTTTCTCGTGTTGTAACCTTAACTATCTTGTTTAATGTGTTAATTATTATATATGCTGTAATTATATGGTTTATGTGGACTGTGGGATATTATATGTAGTGTCATATGCTAAGCTTTATTGTAAATATTTCATATTTTATCTTAAGTATATGTATTTATTATAGTAATAAATTGTATATAATTAAGCACTTGGTCTCAGCCTGGCTCTGCAGGGAGGAGAGGGAACTGCTCTAGTAGCTGGCCCCCTCATCAGCACCCTGCCTGACCCCCACCACTGTCATTGGAAGACAGGGCACACCCCCCTGGGTGTACCCGGGCTACAAAAGTTATTATACAAAATATGTAATATTACACAAAAATGTTGTTGCTGGTTCCTATCATGCTATTAATTGAACATGTGGCCAGACAGAGGCTCCCAGGCTGGTAGGGCACAGAAGATTTAGGCTCCCAGCTGCAAGGCGCATCATGCTCCCCCAAGCCTGAGAGCTGTCACCTGATCTGGGCTTCCAGCTGCAAGGGCACACCAGGGGTTCTCATGGCTGGGAGCACCAGCAGATGATCTAGATTCCCAGTCACAGGTGCGGTGCGCATGGCACAGTACCAAGGGCTGGGAGCCCCATTTGCTGATGGGGCTCCCAGCCACAGGAGCTTACTACTTGCTGGCACGGGGAGGCCTGGAATAATGATCAGGATCTCAGGCTCCCCCTGCACTGGCAATAAGTTATGATGGGATCTGATGGTGGATCCCACAATGATGCTTCCTGCCGTATATGTGTCATGGCAGGAAGCGTGATTGCAGGCATCGCCTATCAGATCCATCATGCCTTTAATTGCATTTCTGCCAGGGGTCATATAGTCTATAACTGCCTAACTTCAGACTAGCACAGCTAATTGCTCTTCTGTACATTATGAGTGTTGTCATCATAATTTATGTATCGTTTCTTAGATATTAACTCATTAAGGACTTACGTGAAAAACCATCACCTGTTTTTGTTGGGGTTTTTTTGACTCACCACTAGCATTACTTTTCTGTAGGTGGTAAAGACTGTATGGGAGAGGTACTACAGAAAATGAATGCCTGTTCTCTAGCGAATGTCTGTACTAGTCACAGAATACTTTGCCGTCTCGTCTCTTTCAGAAGCATGGATGACATTAACATGTCTGTGGAACTTATAGCCCTGTGGTTGAGAGAGGTTGTAGAATATGTCAAAATATGCAAAGTCAAAGGCTTAATATAATTTTTAATAAGCTGTAATTAATCACCCACGTCAACTGGGGCCATATAGGTACTTGATCTTTATTCAGGGAATGTTTCCCCAAGCTATCTGTAGTAAGCCTTGAGGAAGTGAATGTTTGTAGCAGTAATTTGTATTTGTCAGTGCAGCATCTGCAATAGAAGTTGAGACATGGAACCCTTATTAAAAATGCAAATACATTCTTATCTTGTCCAACCACTTGATAGTGGATGAGCTGTGATAAGACTGGCTCTCTGGTACATGGGGCATAAATCTGCAGGCTGTGTCAATGTGAGATTGCTGTTATGGGATCATTTAGGCTGATGTAAGCAGTAATGTGATTCCCCAAGCCTGACCCCTATTAAGTTGTAAATGTTCTGTCACCTGGACTGTCTAGGTCTCTTAAACATTGGTAAACATAATAGCATTCAGTAGAATTGTTTCTGAGGTGGACAAGATCCCCATGGCAATTGAAATCTAATAGATAAACTGTTGCAACCTTGTTAGAGCCATCTCTGACAGTCCAGGTGGATACTGAAGTAGTGAGGGACAGGATCATTTTAAATGTATTTTAGAAGTAAGAATTTATGATCAGCAGTGGCAGTTTCTTTAAGCCTACCATTTCATTCCATTTTTAAGTTGACTTTCACTCTGTGTGTGTGTGTTTATAAGCTATTTATCTATGAGCAATGACAATACACTTTAAGTACAAGCAAACTGTATTTCTGCCACATGGCACTACTAATATTAGGGCTGGTTATGGGGATTTGTACTGTGAAAATCTTGCAATGGGGCTGATGTGGTAAGAGGTACCATGTAACTGCTTTTTCCATGACTTCTCCCTCCTATTTTCCCGTTTCCGATTATTTTTAGTTATTTGTTCAGGGGTTAACTTTTCTGTTGTTTATGCGATCAGGCTGGTATTATGAGCACACTTTTTAGCTAGCCACCCATTATAGATGTGAGCATGCCGGTACACACAAAGGATTCATTGTGCATGCAAGTGTGGTTGTTGTACAATAGGTTGCCACATATGTGTTAATATAGTAAATGAATTCGTATAACAAAACCTAATATTAAGGATCAGGTAAAGGCCAATTTTCCAATGTCGTGCCTATCTTCAAGAAAGAGAAGAAAGTGAATCCGGCAAACTATAGGCCCATCAGCCTGACCTCTATCCCAGGGAAGGTCTTAGAAAAGATTATCAAAGAGGCCATTCTTAACAGACTGCCTGATGGCAACATCCTGAGGGATAGCCAGCACAGGTTTGTTGCGGGTAGGTCTTGCTTGACCAATCTCATTTCCTTTTACGACCAGGTGACCTATCACCTGGACAAAGGCGAAGAGATTGATATCGTATATCTTAACTTCAAAAAAGCCTTCAATCTGGTATCCCATGATCACCTCTTAGTAAAACTGGCTAACTGCAGCCTGAGCTACACCGTGATACGCTGGCTGGGGAACTGGCTCCGTGGTAGGACCCAGAGGGTGGTGGTTGACAGAAGTCAATCATTGTGGTGCGCTGTGACCAGTGGGGTCCCCCAAAGGTCTGTCCTTGGGCCTATACTATTTAACATCTTCATTAATGATGGACACATTGGTATCAGAAGTGGACTGGCCAAATTTTCCGATGACACCAAACTGGGAGTAAAGCGTCCACACCTGAGGACAGGAGGGTGATCCAGGCTGACCTTGACAGGCTCAGGAAATGAGTGGACAAGAACCTGATTGTGTTTAACACCAAAAAATGCAAGGTTCTCCAACTTCGGAAGGAAAACCTGCAGCATCCTTATAGGCTCGGCAGTGCTACGCTGGCTAGCACTATGGGCGAAAGGGACTTGGGGGTCATGACTGACCACAAGATGAACATGAGCCTGAAATATGATACTGCAGCTAGATGCTTCTTGAGTAAATCCCAGGACGTCATTCTCCTGTTGTACTCGGCCTTGGTGAGGCCACAGCTGGAGCACTGCGTCCAGTTTTGGGCTCCACAATTCAAAAAGGATGTGGAGAAGCTTGAGAGAGTGCAGAGGAGAGCCATGCGCATGATCAGAGGTCAGGAAAACAGACCTTATGATGAGAGGCTGAGAGTCATGGGACTCTTCAGCCTGGAAAAGCACAGGCTCAGGGGTGATCTGGTGCTTTATCAGGGGTGCTTACCAGGATCTGGGTGAACATCTGTTCACCAGAGCACCCCAGGGGATGACAAGGTCGAATGGTCACAACCTTCTGCATGACCGTTTCAGACTGGACGTAAGAAAGAACTTCTTTACTGTCCAAGCCCCCAAGGTTTGGAATAGATTGCTGCTGGAGGTGGTTCAAGCACCTACTCTGAACACCTTCAAAAGACATCTGGATGCTTATCTTGCTGGGATCCTATGATCCCTGCTCATTTCCTGCCCCTGGGGCAGGGGGCTGGACTTGATGATCTTCCGAGGACCCTTCCAGTCCTAATGTCTATGAATCTATTAAATTTAGCCTTTGGCTACCAAGCTAGTCAGAAAGCAGCTATAAGCAAGATTTCTCTTACGTGTACTTTCTTGGGGGAAGTTTGACCTTTTCTTTTTATATAAAGACCTTGCTACAGTTGTCCAAGCCACTGTCACTGGGAGATTAGGCGGCTGCAATGCTGCACCTAAAATCTGTGAAGAGGAAAATCAGCGCAGATTGTGGGTGCCAGCTGACTAAGCAATATTCAACCAGTGATAGGGACCTACACTGACTTCCAGTGTCTGTTGATTAAAAGTGCAGGTTTGATCCAGACAGGCAGGTGGTTGCAGACAGATGGGTTGTCAGGAATAGGCGTTATTAATAGGCTTAATAATAGGCTTTATTAATTAAGGGGATCCTGGGGAAGTGTGAACTGGCCCTCAAAGTGAGACTTCGCACCTTCAGTATCTTTGTCTCCTTTTCCTCCATAGGCACAATGTTCACAAGTGGAATCCCACCCCTCCTTTGCTTCCACACTGGACACAAGCTAAATAACATACGTAATGTTCATACGAGCCATTATCCCCTCAGCAGCCCTTGGCAAAGTTTGGCATTTTGGGAAAAATTCCTTCAACACCTCCTAAAATGTGTGATCAGTCAGATTTTACAATATCCTAAAGACACAGCTCCA
This sequence comes from Alligator mississippiensis, assembly GCF_030867095.1. Classification (NCBI taxonomy): domain Eukaryota; kingdom Metazoa; phylum Chordata; order Crocodylia; family Alligatoridae; genus Alligator; species Alligator mississippiensis. The sequence continues at coordinate 95,343,654 of NC_081828.1, read as the reverse complement.
GCTACAACTAGGGGGAAGATGGGAGAGGTTGTTCCAGAAAACAAGAGGCTTGAGTTATGTGGATAGACATTTAAACAATAGGTGTTGGAAAGAACTAATTAGGTTCCTTATCCCTCCAGCTGACCCATGGGCAGGCAAAAGTACCACTGGAAAGATAAACCTCCACAGCATGACTGTTCTCTTGTCTCCTGTGAGCTTTTCCTTACCTGCAGCCTGGCCCAGTTTCCTGTTGGAGGCTGTGAATATCTGGTGTGCCGGCTTGCAGCCCCTGGTTAAAAGTGAGGGGGTTTGTGGCAGGGCATTTTGTGCGATAGGTCTTTGACTTGGAATGTGTGTTGCAACATAAGCTGTCAGAAAATAACTTGTTGACAGTGAAACCATATCAGAAATGTTTGAAGCTGGAAGTTTAACTGGCTTTCAGTGCACCCTCTGGGCACCCTGTAAAGGGATAAGACTGGATGGGGTATGAAAACTTAGCCACAGAATTAGAAAGGGAAACCTTGAATTCACAACTGCACACCTCTGTGCAAATGTATTCTATTAAATCACCAAATACCCTAATGTATATGTATAGGAATGAGCTCTGCTTTGTATTTATCATGGATGTGACATGTGAGAGGAGAAAATGCTGCCAACCTATTTATAGGATTCAGTGGCCCTGCATAGATTATTGATTTGAGCCAGACTGCTGAATCAGCAGGTTTACATTGTCCATCTTACCTTGGGTTTTGCTATAAGCAGGGGGTTATATATTTTTCTAAGACATGTTTAATAGGAATGTAAACAAATACAATCCTGGCCATTGCAGTTTGTGGATAAAATAATGATGATAATAGCAACAGGGGGCTGTACAATTCTATGTAATCCCCCTTGTCCTTGTGATTGCCAAGGCAGTATGGTGAAATTAACAAAAAACTGCAAATAACAGATTTCCAAATTCTCATGTATATGGGCCCTTCAGTTTTGCCCTGAGTCTGGTGTTATATGGCCCCAGCACTAAGAGATTCATTTAGAAAGGCACTTAACCAAAGGACACCATCACAACTATGTACAATTAATCAGCTGCACCCAAAGGAGAAATAAAATACCTTTAAGCACAAGCATTTTATCTGTTTCAACTGCAACTGGAAATGTGTTATATTAAGCTGAGGGTTTTTTGTGGGGGAGGGTTTTTGTTTTGTTTTGTTTTGTTTTTTTACTGGAGCAGGAAGCCTTGGCAATATGTTTCTTTTCTTTTTTTACACATTAAGTGAACAACTCTCCAATAGATTTGTGATATACCCTTACTAAGGAAAGGGCATATCACACATGGTATAGGTAGAAAGGACACACCTAGCAGGATTCCTTGCCCCCACAGATGCCTTTCCATAAGCCTAGGAATGTGTTTGCAAGTGAGGAAAGAGATAGCAGTGAGGGCAGAATGGTAATAGTTGTGTTATTCTCCCAAGGTACTCATAACTTTAGCTTGGGTGAAGAGAGACAGCCTTGGGGAACGTTACCTTTTTGCACAGTTCTTCACTGTAAAGAACTGTTCTTTAAGTGGAATTCTGGGAGAAACCCCTCATAGGGAATCCTTGAATAGTTTCCTCCCCTCAGTGGAGTCAAGGCAGTGGGAGATGGGGAGGGTACCAAAGCCAGCATAAGCCTTCCACAAGGATAGCTGTTGGCTGCTATGTACATTGGGTGGCTTGTTGGGCTTCAGGTGTGGCCTTGCATGTCATTTGGAGTACATGGGGAAGTAATCACTTTGGGAGGCCTGTTGTGAAGGTAACTTCCCAATTTTCTTCTTACTGCTTCTCTTCTTTGGGTTTTATCCTGTGTAATTTCACTGTAACATATGTGTAGTTTCATTTCTGAAAAGTACAATTACTTGGAAATGATGTATTTATTCTTGTCTTTGAATCTGAAATGATCAACATTTTATCTCTCTAAAAATCCCTAACATTTGTATGAGGGGCCATTGTTTTATCCTCCCTTCATACGTTATGCTTGAGCTTTATAAAGTTAAGTATAATTTGTACTATGATTTATTGTATTATATTGTATTCCCATTGCTCTTCCCAATCCTAGTCATGAGCCGAGACCCCACTCTTCCGGGTGGTTCCTACCAAAAGTTAAAGGTGACAATGCAGACAGAAGACAGGAGAAGGATAGAGACAGAAGTGAAAGAAAGTACTGAGACCACTACTCATTGTCATGATGACAACCCACATGATTGTTGTTGCAATAGTCTATTTTCTATTAGTTAAATGCAAAACCCACTATTTATGCAGCAAATTACAGAACACATGACCCCCTTATTTTGCTAACTTTAATTTATGAGAATCCCCATATAAGGGCCATTCATTTTTTTCCTTATGAAAAACAAGGAAAGGTATTATTAAAGATTATAAGAACATTTAATAAATACAATTTATAAATGCATTTATGTAGGCATACATTACATATGTTGAATAGATATACACATATACGTTGTATACTTATATATATATATATGTATAGTCTGTGTGTACATCAGAATTGGGAGATAGGCATTTAATATTTAATACACTATAGACACGATAATCCATACTGCCTTACTAATGCTCCTGCCTGCCTCATGAACATATAAAACCGAATAGAAGCCACTCATACAGTTAGCCAGTATTACTCCCTAGTATCTCAAAAAGAAAGGGAATTACTTGATTGATATAACACTGTGCCAGTGTCAGCAGTCAAGTTAGCCATGCCACCTTATTTGTTGGGCAGCAAAGATACCTGATCATTCCGTGATAGGCTGCTGACTTCCTCATGTTCTATTGTGAGGTGTCATGCTTCATATGAGTCACTAGGATTACATTTTGTGTCTAAAGCAATGCTACCAAAGGCTAATTGGTACTAATATGAAAGTTCACAGTTGTATAAATTACATACTTGTAGAACTCAGATAGTACACAAAGCTCTGTAATAATTACTGTACTCACTAATACAATATCTACATGCAGAAAAGAAGAATTAATTTCTCTCCCAAACATTATTAATCCTAATAAACATAATGCAGTAATCAATGTGGCAGGAAAAGCCACAGTAGTAACTGTCATATTGATGTTAATGTTTTATAGCCAGCAGGAGGCTCCAAATCTACTAAGACTCGTGTATTGTTTCATTAGCTTTCTGCCTCTAATACAGGATGTTCCATGAAATAGAACTTTTCAGTTTAATCACACCACCCTCATATACATATACATATATATAGATATATATAGACATATAGATAAATGATTTTCTTTAGCACCCGGCAAAATGAAAGAGGAGCAATATTCAGATAGTTTTTCAATAAGTAATTTAAAGCCTTTGTAGTAGCAGCAAACCATAATAATGTTAATACTAGTACAAGCCTTTTTTATTGCGTTAGAGTTACTCGCTGGTAACTCTAGCTTGGCTGTTTTGTCATACACACTCTTCCCCCTCCTTTTTTTTTGTATGTGAAAGTGTATTCATGGTTAGGTTATCCTCATATTTATCCTGCTAGAATTGTCTTATCCATGACCATGATGTAACACACCTTGTTCAACCAGTCCATTTCTATTAATGGCATGGGGGATTTGTTACGTTATTGTATGTTCCTGCCCATATTGGGAACTTGCAGGTATTAAATGAGAAAAGTATATGGTCTATGCAGTAGATCCAGCTGCGTAGTTCTGCTCTTTGAAGGACTTAGATAAATCAAAATGAAGTAAAAAGAAATCTCCTTGCTCTGTATTCATTCCACATAATAATACCTGCTAGCTATAGGATATATTATATGTAGGGTCTCAGAGATTAAAAAAAAAACCTGATTTCCCACCCCCCCTAACATCACTGAAGGCAGAAGCAGTTCCTGTGCTTTCTTATTTCTGTATGCTAGTAAACAATAATTACAAATGTGTTGGGAATTTCCCATGTATGATCAAAAACTCTGCCCCAGCTTCTAAGTTGCCTGGCAACTGACTCAGCCCAGCCCAGCCCCTGGCTTGTTTACTTTTCATTCCATCCAGGAAGAGCACAGCAACTGCTGATGCGTCCTTAGCCTGACGAAGGGTTTTTGAACCCGAAAGCTTGCTTAATGACTATTCTCCAACCATTTGGGTTGGTCTAATAAAAGATATCAAATTCACCCAAGGAACCTTGTCTGCCTACGTTCTTAAAAGGCATTTGAACATCTGAAAGGGGTTATTCCTCAGTTAAAATACAATCAGGATGCTGATCCCAGGTTACAGTCACTTTTTTCTTTTTTCTTTTCCCCTGGACTTTCACACTGTGCATAGAGTCTCTGTTTAGCTTGAACAAAGGGATACACTATCATAAACAGCAGCAGTTTTTTTGTACAGGAAACTCCCCTTTCAAGTTGCAATTCTTTCATATTAAATCTGTTTTTTATACTTCTTCACTGTTCTGCTATGAGTTGATTCTCAAACTTACCTCAGGAACATTAAAATCTATGCAGTAAATGGTAGTGAATTAGATAATCATGAATTATCCAATGACTATTTTTCAGAAATTGGTGACTAGCAGGACAGGAGACAGGGGGGTACTTGAAGGAGGCTAGAAGAGTGGTGATTTCAGTCTTTGTGGTGAATTATCCCAGGGGTGAATTAGAGTGCACTTTGCTTGTGTAAATCCAGATTAATGTCACTGGACTTTCTTTCCTACTATATAAGTGCTTTTGAGAGTAGATTGTGGACTTAAAATCCTTCTTTGTGCTTGTCCGGTCATTGCAAACTGTTTCCTCAGTCAAGTAGCTGGGGCCAGATCCCAAAACATACTGAAGGTACCTAAACTCCCATTGGAAATCAATGAGGATTAGGTGTCTAAAAAATATCTTTTTGGATGTTGACCCATTGTGTCTCATCAGAAGTCATATCCAACAAGAAATATGAGTCTCATTATTTCCATCCAAAGGGATTACTCATGCTCATCAACCACATATGGACAGACTGCTGTCTCTAGAGAACTTTGTTGGTGAATATGTGTTTACTTGTACCAGTTAAGTTGCTTGTTTGAATGTAGCTGCAGAAGCTAAATTCCTCCAGACATTTTGTCCAAAGTGTTGTTTGTCAAAGCTTGCCTTCTGCATTGTCATAGGGGTTTTTTTTAATGCAAGCTATATATATATATATATATATATTTTTTTTTTTTAATCAAATGTGTGCCCTCACCTATTGGCTCAAAGGACTTTCAGAAAGGGATAATATTTCCATAAAGAAACAGGAGCCATATGCTCCCAGTCTGGCATTCAGCTGTACAGAAGTAGAATGCTTTCTCTCTACTAGTCTGTAATGCTTGGTAAATCAACCACCAGCATGCTACACAATCCTGTGAGACCAAGAGAACAGGAGCAGTATGGTGCTGAAGTGACACATAGGCAGGGTCTCTCTCACAGTTGGAAGTCAGTGCCAATAAACGGGGAAACCTTACAGATCTAGAGTTCTTTGCATTAGTCCCTGTTTCCGTGTTACATTTATTTTCAATTTTCTTGTGCTTCCCTCTGCATGAAATGCAATAGTGGCATGATCCACAAATGAGCTTGGAAGCCTTAGCCTTCTTCCAGACTTCCTAACTTATAACAACTGTGGAGGTTGAGTTGCTGCTGTACAGAACAGCAGTAAATTGTGATGGAAACTGTATTGTAAATTATGATTTATTTCCAGGCAACCATGCTGCATCAAGCAACTGATAATCCAATGTCTTGTCTGGCCGGTTAGCATGCTGCTTGAGCTGCATAAAGCTGAGGTGCCACATAGCTGCTAAAGAAAGCCTAGATGTGGGTAGTAACCTGTAAGATCATATACTTTGTTACCAGTTTTCCTTCTGTGTTCCACTCAGCCAGACCTGACTTGGTCCTTTCTGACATGTTTTGTTCCTTCTACTTGCCTTATGATATCAATATGGAAGGGTATAGAGAATAGAGAGCTTTACTAAAGGAGTGCCTCTGTTTCAGAAATGTGGTTGTATTGAATAGCTAATGCATACAGCATTTAGTTTCTTTAAATTAAAATGTATGTGTATAAAGTAAAAATAGATTCCTAAATAAGCTACATTTTCAGTAAATGCCTTGAGTTTTTCATTGCAATTGCACGAAAATTTGCACTTTTCACTTTGATTGGCTCAGGTTAAGGATATCCTTCTGAAGATTCAGTAAAGGGGCCTGGCTTTTATAAATTGGATGCTTATACTTTCTCAAAATCTGGCTTCTTTATGCACTTCTAAAAATCTTGACCTTTTGTATGTTAGTCATGTGGCAGCTAAGATCATGAAAACCATTTGCACTCCTTCCTAAAAACCCACATTATGTAGTGTCCAAAATCATTCAGAATGTGACTGTGGATGTGGCTATAAGAATTCATAATCAAGGTACTACCTTCTGTATTCAGCACTGGAACACAAGCAGTAGTTTTCATATGCTTATGGTTTATACAAAAGCTTTGTGTTCCACAGTTTATTTTTCCCTCTGCTTTCTTCAAATAAAATGACTACAGGTTGCATTTGATTAACAAAAAGTTATTTTTAATATAGGTGATCTTATTTGTATTATAATAACAATAACACATAACAATTAAAATAACAATGACATTTTAAAACTATCCAAAATAGAACCTTTGTAGTACTGTTTTGCAAAGTAGCTCTTGAAAGTACATTTTGCTCTATTAAGAGGTTACCAGTGTTTGCTTAACCAAATAAAAGGAATTTTGGTTTCAGAAGCACCTGGAATGGGCATCCCCCCCATATACCTGTGAGTCCAGTTTTAATCATTTGTTGGACTGAATGTATAGCTTCAGAGAAGCTATTGTCTCAGACATAGCCTCTCCTTAGAGAATGGAAGGGTTACAATTTCTGTTTCAGATCAAAAGAAATCAAACTTGGGAGAATGCAGAGGAAAGGCTACCACTAGAGGATGCCACAGTTATTCAGTTTGTCCCACCCTTGGTTCTTTGGAGAGGGAAGAACTGAAAATCTGAATGGTGTTGACCAATTATATTGTTGGAGGAAATTTGGAGGAGAATGTGTGACGCATTCATGAGGTGGAAGCATTAACAATGTATGACTTCATTGTACTGCTCATACAATTAATACATTGTTATGAGGTCATACAAAATGAATGGGATATAGCTCATATAGAGCTCTATTACTTCCTTCCTTTAAGTGTTTTATGGGGTGTGCACTTTTTATCCTTGTGGGAAGTGCAATCCCCACATTTAGTTTTTGGATATAGAGCATCTGTGTAAGCTTTCTGAGCTGCTTAATCTAGCCAAAATGACTAGTTTTACAATAAAAATAGTAACTGCCCCTTGGGCAAATCTGTCTTCCATCTGGAATCTTCCTGCCTGAGACCTGCCTTAGAGACATACTACTCAGGAAATATGATTCTAAATGGGATCACATAGGGATAATGCCCTTCTGCTAAATTCAGCTCCTAAATGGCTTTTTTGCAGAAGTGAAATTGTCTTTAAGACACAGGAAAGAAAAAAAAATATCTTTAAACTATGTGCTTTGGTACCACTGGATGTTTGCTCCATGACTGACCAGGAAAAGCTAGCTCCATCTATCATAGATGGAGCTACATTTCATATCCATGTTTACTGAGATTTTAGGTGAAGATATAGCTTGTTCTTATTGTATGCTACATATTCCAATATAATATCATGGATCTCTGTTGCAGTATTTTCCAGTGTGTTTAGCAAGCAAATACGGAGACAGCACTGTATGTTTCAGCTACGTACAACCAAGAGATGGCAGCACTACTTCAAGCATTCTACATGTTATGCTAAATAGTAACGTATCTGTCAGTAGAGCATCAAACTTTGTCTTTCGTGTATGGTACACACTTTCACTGTTTATAAAGAGTCTGTATTAAAACCATATTATTATGCTTTCTACTAATGGAAATAGTCTCTTACCATTGCAAATCTACAAAATGCAATATGATCTCTGCCTGAGGAAGTACCCATCACATGCTGGGATGCTAGTGAATACTTAAAAGCAACAAAACTGCTTTGATTAGTGTGACTGAACAGTCTTTATATTCATCACTTTTATTTGCTTCCTTTAATTATTCTTTACTCTATTTTTACCCAACAGAAAAATTTATCTTACTCCAGCAATTTTTCCTTTTTTTAATCAAAGGGAGATTTTTAAGACACGTTAATATCCAGTGTTTAATGGCCTTTTTTACTTCTGTTTCTAAATGCCTTTTTCATATCTGAAATAAACATTTTTAATTAATCCCCTCAGTGCAATGTGAGAAAATCCCTAAGGGACACAACAATAAAAAGTATCATTATTATCAGCAAATTCTTAGGATTTACAATAACTGGGTCTTTTAAATTCCACCTCCTATCTCTAATACTCTAATGCATTGTTGAAAGTAGTTTATCTATGTATACAAGAGATAGACAGTTTTCTCTTAAATTTTCCCTCAATGTGAATTTAAAAAAACATGCATGCATCGATAACATATGACAGTGATTTTCAACCAAGATTCTGTGGCACTCTGAGGTGCCTTGAGATCCTGTCAAGAGTGTTACGACCACATGATGTTAGTGCCATCAGATGTGCAAACATGATTCATAAAATATACCCAGAGATTACAAACAGGAATTCATAGTGTTAAAACCATTCTGGCCTGTTGTAGTCTGAGTTCTTTGGTTTAGTATTGTTCTGTATTCAAAAAACAAGTGAAAGCTGGGTGCTGGCATTTTTTGAGGTGTGCCTGAAGTCTGAGAAAGTTGAGAGCCACTGACTTATAGCAATAAGCATGTATCATTTCTTACCTGTGGAGGTTTACAGAGAATAAAAATGAGCTAACTCAAGTGTCTGGAAATAACATAAACAGGTTTATGGTATAAAATAAGATAATAGATTTCTGGTTGCATACTTTGAGGAGATTTCATATTTTTGAAATGATGTATGTGAGTACAAGTATTCTATGTATTTCATTTTTAACTAAAATGAATAGGGCATGTGTGTCTGTCTACATTGTGAAGAGAAGCTTTCATTAAAGATTTTACAATATAGGAGAGAAAGAGATTAAACAGATTAAATCCTGCAGAGAGAGGCTGTTTATGTGTTGCTACTAGGTTGATTTTGAAAGCATCCAAAAATTCCTATTTTATTGGTAAACACAAGTAAGAGATGTACTTGATTATTTCTGAGCTTTGGGGATATGATTATTTTTTATAATGGTTCTGAGTCTTGTGTTCACTCACAACTGATTAGAGTGATGTTCCATGGATGGCAGCACATCTAGCATACTTGTGAGTTCACAACAAAATATAAAGAAAATGTTTGCATGAGTTAAGGTTTGGGGCTTTCATTTTCAAACGAATGCTTTCTAGAATACTTAGCATTTTCCCTTTTGTTTTATTTAGTTCTCTATTTAGGAAATGCACTTACCTTTTTGAAACATTCCTATTTTGGCATTGCTACTGCTTCAACAGACATGCTCTGACATTGCTTTGAAGCAGTGTGGAAATGGCAGTCTATGCATTGACAAATCTCCTAGAGCATTGCTGTCCTTGTATACTTGGGAATTCTGGGCAAATTAATTAAATCCTTGTTAATTTGTGAAGTGGATTAGTCACATTTCCACTGACCATTTAATTAAAAAATAATGTGACCCTGATTTGGGCCATGGACTAGCATTCACTCCCTGGGAACTGGTCTGGTGCCCCATTTGCTCCACCCTCCCCAGGTATGGTATTGGGCACAGAGCTGTACCTGATGTGACAAAGACCCCCTGAAGTGGGGAGGGTGGACAGAGGAAGAGCACCTTTCCACTTGTCCCCCTGCCCCCCAGACACATTGCTGGGTGCAGGAGTGTGCCTGCCTGGCTCCTGTTGCTGGCCATTACAGGGATGCCCTTGCTGTTGCAAAGACCCCTGGACAGTGGTATTCTCGTGCCCCGCAGTTCATCCCCAGATCTGGTACCCTGCTTGCCTCCTCTCCACATCCATAGTTATAATACTGGCTACAACCCTGGGTGCTGGAGCAAAAAGATGTTTTAATGGACGAGTCTGGAAGACAGTCCTCTCATTGACCATGGTGTTTAGGTGCTCCTTTTGCCCTAGGAGTGGAGAAATGGTTTCACCCCGCTCCACACCCTGTAGGCAGCATCCTTCATAATTGAGCTTTTTCAGGAACATCTCACTAAGAGGAGAGGAACTTTTGAGTGACTGGACTGCCATGGATGAGAGGCAAAATAGAGTTCCCTTACCTCGACATCATGAAGTTGCTAAGGAACCACATCTCATGATGCTGCAGCAGCCAACACACTGCAGCCTGTTCTCTTCTCCTAAATGCATTGATGTGCAATGCACAGCAGACCATACAAGCTGTCTGGACCTGTGGTTGCGTGTCCTGGCAAATCTTTCAGGTCTCTGGCCCTGTACTTCCTCCTCCTTTTGGCTACTGCAGTCCCCACTGCTGGCCTGTGTCTATGGTTTATGTTTCTATTTCTGCAACCCTTATCTTTCTTTAGTACACAAAATAGCAAGAGGATCACATATATTTATTGCATACAGAGAAGATTAATCCCATATTTTTGTGCAAGTCTATAGAAACCAATGTTCTCTGGAGCTGGACTTTGCAAAAAGGCCTGTATCAAGATTAGCATATAAGGGCTGAGCACTATAATTTAAATCTCTCATTAGAATAAGATATTTTTTATTAGAATAGATTTTCGAGAGCTCAAGTAAAACTGATTTTTGAAAATTTTCCAATAGAATGGAGGAGGATACTATCTAGGTGAATCCTAGTAAGTTAAGATTAATGGGATTGGCTTTTATCCATTAATAAAATACATTTAGTAACTTCTATGTGATGCTTTTATTTTGCCATTAGTTTTGATGCAAAATTCCCACTAAGTGCAAATGTAAGGTGTCACAAGCCCTGATGCCAAGATATAGTTTACATTCTAAAATAGATTTCTATTTGAAGTCCTTGGGTTCATCATGTGAATCATGTTTGCATACCAAACAGTGATAACACTGTGTGGCACCCTGAGGCACCCTTGAAAGGATGTCAAGTCACTCTAGTCAGAATTACTGTTCTAGTATAATCTTTGATATGCAAGTAATGAGAGAAAAGCAGCAAATTTTTTAAAGTGAGGAAGTATGAGGGCTTTTTGTACTCTTTTACATCAAAAAATTCTATGGAATTCTATTCAGATTGTGGGTGACCAAGCTTGGGATCCGGGGAAGGGTCGGCTGGGTTGTAGCCACAAACCCGGCACGTACAGATGGGTACTTGCGACCGCTGGAGTAGAATTAGGCACAAACGCGTACTGGTTCAAACAAAGATGACTTTACTTACCCTGCCGAGATGTACAGCATAAGAAGAAAGTTAACTTCAAACTTCTATTCCAATCAAACTGAGGAGCTCTTATAAGACGAGATATCTTCAAACCGGGTCTGAACTCGAGCATGCAGGACACGGGGGGTATGTTGGGGGGGTCAGCGATGGGGAGTCGTAGCGGGTGATCAGACCGCCAGGTTCCACTCCAAGACAAGCACGGAGTTCTCCCACCTGGGCAGAAACAACTCCAACCCTTTATACGGCTAGCGAGCCAATTGCCAGCCGCCACGTAGGAATAATTTGAAACCGGCCAATTAGAGTATTCGCATTTGCATATGAACAGCGGGAACTTTTCCACGCCGGGGCTCTCCACCGTGCCGAGGATTCCCCTGTCTCACCATGCCTTGTGCTAGAAAGTTCCACTGTACCAAGGCACTCAACTAATCAGTTCTGACACAGATATTTTGATACATTAAGTACGGTTTTGATAAAGTTATCCCAACATTAATCATTAAAAATCAACAATTATCATATAATGTTATCTGAAGGCATGACAACATTCACTGGTGTTTATAATACAAAATACTAAAAATACCTTAGCTATCACTGTGGGAGCATCTAATAAAGGTTTTAATAGCAACCGTTGTGTGTGAAAAAAGCAGTTTTCTCTGAATTGTCAACCTTTTATAATGTGTCAGAATGAAAGTGCAACTAGAACCCTGTGTGGAGTTGGAGAATTCTGGTAGTGGTGGGGTTGAATTCAGCTTTCTACTTTTGTACCAATGCGAGTGGGACTACATGTGGCATAGCGAATAATAATAAGCTTATCCAGCCTCCTCCCGATTATTTTGGAAATTATAGATCATACTAATGTGTACTATTTTTCACTACATCTGTCTGTGGTGACTAGCTTTTAACTGGTTTTCACATGCAATACTGCTCTGATCTTCTGCACTGATGTTTTTGAAATGCCTTAAATAAACTGTAGGCAGTAATGAATTGAGAATCTTTTTTGTTTAAGGATGCAAAAGCCTAGGAGAAAAAAAAGGAAAGAAAGCAATTACTTTATAAATATGCTTTAATTTTATTGACAGCAACAATTAACATATGTCTTCACATCAGATCACCTTTGTTGTTGGTGATTATGGGGAACACAACTGACCTACAGACATTTCTATGAATCAGTCCCAGAACCAGATGGTGCCAAGAAAATAATGTTAAAGAAACAACAGACTCAGACTGTATTCAAAGATTGCTTTTTAGGTGGTTATTGGTCGGGCATTCAAATATCTGAAAATATTTTCACAATTAAGTAACTGCTATCATTGAAAATTTAGAAATATTTGCAAATGCAGTAACAAGAGAATTATAATTTGTTTTAAAATTGGCTTGGAGAAACTTAATTTGGCTTTATTAATCCATACCAAGTGTACTGCAATTGGTATGTCAGTTCATTGTGGCCAGGTACTACATATGATTTTATTATTTTACCTTTGTATTTTCTTTTAGCCTCAAGAAACTAGTAACTTCTTCTTAAGGCAAGTGAACTAAGTTGTCAGATTTTGTATACTATAAGTATGCATTTACAGAAAATGTGTTTAGTTACTACTGTTCTCCAAGCAACTCCTCCTGCTCTTTCCCACAAGTTCCATACATAGGATCTTTTAATATATATAACAATTCTAAGACTTTGGGAAACATAAGTTGATTAACATGTCATTTGGAAAGCCTTCCCACAACATCTTATTTTATACTAAAAAGGCTATTTAGGTATTTAATATCCAGTAGAAATGTTTTAAAGACAGATAAAAAAAAATAATGTGTGTGAGAAATTAAAATAGACAAGGTCTTTTTTGTTCCAGTGTTTCTCTTAGTTTTCCAGATGGTCAAACTGATCATCTCTGTCAGCTAGGGTAGAACTTGATATTTATGCTAGGATATCAGATGGTGCAGTCAAACTACTAAATTTGTTGCCCATTGAGCCTGGGCAGCGTTCACTGTCTATCACACAGTCGTTGGAAAGGAGAAGTGTTGTTTAGCATTACTTGGTTGCTTAGCTTCATAAGACACCACAAATACAGAATTGCAGCATCTCTGTGGGATAAAACTGAGTTACAACTTGTGAAACAAACTTGATTTTAGGATGCCCATTCAGGGTAATGAACTTTAAAGCAACAGCCCATATGAGCAGGGAAAAACAGGGCTTTTTTGACTGGAGGCTTGATGCAGAGAGAGGCAGGATATTCAGAAATAAATGTCTCTCTCAGTCTCAATGTATTCTATGTCCTGCTTATGTAATGATTTTGGAAGGAACCGTACCAGTTCATTCCTGTTGTTTTGACTTCCTGGAGATCATGGAGTTAATAGGATTAGAAGGGACTCAAGTATCATCTGGTCTAACTCTCTGCACAAGTGCAGGAATGGTACCTTTAAACTCTTTATATCTAACTCTTATCCAGCCTCCTCCTGAAAATGTCCAATAAAGAAGATTCTACAACTTCTCCATACAGTCTCTGGTATTGCCTCACTGTTCTAACAGTAGGGGAGTTTTATGTTATTTTTTCCTGAGATGAAATCGAAATTTGCTTTGCTGTAGTTGAAAACTATTGCTTCATGTCCTGCCTACATTCAGTTTCTAAATTCCCTTCCTACTGCTTTACATGTTCAGGCATCCATTAAAGATATGTAAACCTAAACCAGAAAATTAAATCAAATCCATGGATCTTCCCAAGTTAAGACATGCACAGACAACTCAGAGCATATTCAGCGTTGCCCTTTTTGCCATATCAGGGTAAATAAATATTAATGCAACATGAGGAAGTTGGGAGGCATTTTTTCTAACAGATAAATATTTCAAATTGATCATTTTAATGCAAAAGGATAAAAAATCACCAGTTCTATTATTTTTAGTAGTAGTAGTAGTAGTAGTATACTTTGTTAGTTTTATAGAGACAAAATAAAGAATAGGTTTACATGAAATTAAGATTCCCTCATGGTAACACAAAATTCCTGTTTGCAAGTATACCTGTCTGGGATACTTTGAAATAATTTCTCTGAAGGAATCTATGCTGCAAGGCTCTACTATATTTGAGGTTTGCTTAGTAGAGATCAGAGAGTTTGGTATGCTCTCATCTCTGGTGTAGCTCTAACTTTAAGGGAAGGCCCTAATGGAAGTCCCTAATGCAAGATCCATATGTTGGCTACAAAGCACCAACTCACAGGATCATAATAAGTTCTAGTCTATTGGACAGGATGTGAAGTTACCAATAAAATCATAAATGCAAACTTTGAGTTATGGGTGGTACTGGTCACCTTAGCACATACACATGCACTCACTCATTCAAATCCATGTAGTATAGTGTCTAGTGGCTGCTGTAGTGATTGTGAGCGCTGGTGTCAGTATATCTACCTATCCAAAGCCCTGGAGTCTGCTGTTGATGGTCAGCTTCCTTCAAGGTGATGTCTTCTCTAGAAGAAGGTCACTTGCTTGTCCTTGTGTCTCGGTAGGTCAGGTGCTGCATGAGAGGGCACCACTGAGGGTCATGCTTCACTGCCTTTTATCCCTTTCTGGCAGACTTGTGTGATCCCCCATCATCATCTTGGCTACCCAATCGGGACATTGCTGTCCCACGTATGTCTTGAGTAGTACCTGACAGCTGTTAGCCACAGGGGTCTCTGCCTGCTGGTACCTGAAATTTTGGGAGTCCACCCTTGACTTATTGACTTAATGACTATATTGTCATGGGTTGCAGGAATAGTGCATAGGGTGAGTGCTCAAGTTCCAAGAATCAGTTCTTTAGCTTGATTAGCTTAAAACGGAGTTCCTTTGGCTAGGCTATTGTCTACTGATGATCATCATTCACTCGCATTCACTCAACGGATTTTATCACTTTACAGTTACAATTTCAATGCATTTTTAACAATGGTCCAAGGTGTAACTTCATTCTACAGGGAGTACATTCCTTAAGAGTTTAGAAGTATTAAATATAAAATATAAAATACAAAATGCTATGGTAAAGACAAGACAGATGAAATATGAAAATGCACTGTGAGAAATATATAAAAATGCAATGTGAGGTTGTGAAGTTCAAAGGCTACTGGGGACAGTAAGTGAGTTTGGTTAGCACAGGATATATTTACAGTCTTTGCATTGGATATTTTAGTTTGTTAGTTTTCTTTAGTGACACTGAGCTTAATTGATACGTAGATGTAGTTTCTAGCATTCTTCTACATAAAACCACTTCAGCTTTCTGGCTTGCTCTGAGCCTTTCCACACCCATGCAATGAGTGTGCTAGGTCTCTGCCAATGCTGAGAAGGAAAAGAAATGCACAAAATGGGGGGAGGGGGAGGAGGAGTGCAGGCAAGAAGAGGCTTCTGTTATATCAATGTCCAGAAGTGAAATGTACAAAGGGGGCTTTCTGCTACACATAGGACACCTGTACTAGTGAATGTAGGCACATCATGGCTACTTACAGACGTTAAGAAAACCCCCCAAAACCAGAGCTTTACTTTAAACTCCGTGTGCCCATACACCAAGCACAGCGATTGCCCAGAAGAGGCATTGCGTTAATTGTGCCTAGCTTGCCTTGTCTTTATGGATTGGCTGCTTTAGTGGGGCTTTTTTGGCACTTTTATCTAATAGCTGACTCAATTAGATATTAAAGTGCCAAAAAGCCCTGCTGAGCAGCACAGAGTAGCCAAAGCTGGCAGAAATCTGGGCCGTAAGTTATCTAATTTCTCGCTGTTATCTCAGATAGGTTAAGGGGTCCCATACTAAAGGGTAAATCATTGGTTCTCTACTTTCTTAGACTCAAGGCACCCTTGGAAAATGCCAGCTCTTAGCTTTCACCCATTTTTTACTATGAAAATAATAGAGCATTTCTTCTGTTGCAAAGAACTCAGTAAGACCGCACAGAGTCAGAAGATACTTGATCTTATGGATTCTTATTTGAAATCTGTTAAATTTGTTTTGTGAACCGTGTGTAGATGTTTGCACACCTAACAGTAGTTCATGGTGCTAGGGCACCCTGATTGAGAATCACTGGAGTAAATACTACAGACACAGTGTGAAATACTGACTTCATTGAAGTTAAAAGGAATTTTTCATTGACTTCAATGCTTTAAAGATTGCAAGCAGAGAATCCAGTTACATAACAGCCCCCACAAAGTGTAAATGATGAACAGGGATCCTGGTTTTCTTTGATTTAAAAAGATCCCCAAATTTCAGATTTAAAAAAGTAACTCCAAATCCACATTATCATGATTAAAATGAAACACCACTATATAGGTATCTATGTATTAGTGGTGTTTCATTTTAATCATGGAAAAATGTGGATTTGGGGTCACTTTTTTAAAACTGAAAATTGGGGATATTTTTTAAATGAGAGAAAACCAGGATCCCTGATGATGTGTGTGTTTGACCTGGTATGTGAAAGAGATTTTTACTTCAAAATATATTTAGTTGATCTCATTAATTTCTGGGCAGAGATTAAACATATTAAATGTTTTCAACTCTTGCTTACAACTTAAATGTTTTATTCAGTTCTACTTTTTGTATGTAGCACAATTCTTGTTTTGCACAATGTCTCTGTACTCAATGACTGATAACAACAAAAAAAGAATCAGGAGGATGTACCATATGGAAGTATAGATGGCATATAAAAACGGAACTAATTTGAACAATTGCTAGCTTACAGTTAAAAGACGTATATTTGATAGGTCTGGTATGACGGGACAAACTTTTTCAGGGATGTAGTGCATAAAATTTAAAAACTGCTGCTCCAGCAGTTTTTAGCCAAAAAACATGAGACACAGCTAGATTTCACCAGTGTCAAGCAGAAGCTGGAGAGAGAGCAGCTCATTAGACTAAAAAAGACATAGACCATTTCAGATCCATATGTCCAACACAAGAATTTTTTATTCCAACTGCAGCAGTTAGTGTAGCAAACAAAAAATACACATATCATATTCCCAGAACTGGATGATGACAAAATCCAGATTTAATATTCTAAGCAGGCTAAAGTTGATGCATAGGAGAAGCAGATATTTAAATGAATTACCTTAAAAGGCAATCTTTTCTTTTCTTTTTTGCACGTGGGAAAGAGTCAGTCTGACCTGGTTATGCAATAGGTGATTGAAATAATGTTTGGTTGTGTGCTATGCACTTTCATGCAAAAATCACCCATTCGTTCTTGACAGAGCTGTTTGAACAATAAGGGTTTTCATAGGTACCTAGCATTGGCCTGACTGCTAAGATTGAAGTGAGTGGAAGTTTGTAGCTGAATTCTGAGTGTTTCTGAAAATTCCACCCTCAAACCTCAAGAGAGTTACAAGTTATGAAGCTTTTCAAAAGAGTTCACACTGCCAAAACCTGTTTCTTTTCTATTTACTCTGAGCCTGTTTTCAACTATTTAGCCTTGAAAATCTGTTACAGATGCAGAAGATCATGTGAAAACTACAGGTGCAACTAGGTATCGCAGACATACAAGTGAAATCTTTTTACATCCTAATCTTATAGTTTCCCAGAGAAATAGGCAGACAGAAAATCATAAAACCTCCTTTTACTTATGCAGTATAGTATGAGAAGCAAGAATCATGAAGAAAAGGCAATCATAGCCTGTCATTTGTGTCAATATGCTGGAGACTCCCATGGAGTGAGATCATGGAGATCACAGTAGGAAAGCCAGCTAAAATAAGTAAAACTTGTTTCCTGCTTGGCTTCCACCAAATTTTTTGCAATCAGTAAAAAAAGGACTTAAATCCTGTCACACATCTTTTCTTTTTTCTCCCGTGTATCTGAGATAATCTTGGGACACCATCATTTTTGTTCAGAAAAGTGTGTGCTCACTCTTTCTTGTTTTTCTTTGCTTTTTCTCCATTTCTCTCCCTTTCCCTTTCCCTCTCTCTTTCATCTATCTATCTATCTATCTATCTATCTATCTATCTATCTATCTATCTATCTATCTATCTATCTATCTATCTATCATCAGAGGCTATAGGTAGATAGATACAGATATATGTCTATATATAGATATCAATGTATATATCTATATCTATACACTGTGTGTGTATGTGTGTGTATAATCTCATTTTTTGCTCAAATCTTTTCTACTAATAGAATATAAAAATGAAAGTGTGTGTACCCTACTGTTTTAACACACTTAGAAAGGTTTAATACTTAAATTTGCAGATGTTACCTGCTCATCTATGACGCTGCAATTTGCATTTGAACAATAAATAAGTAACCTATCATCCATTCCATCCCTGTTTGGTTCAGCCAGCCCATTTAGGAAATATGATTCAAGGTACAATTCAGGTAAGATTCAGGATAATATATTTATTTGGTCCCTTAATTACTTTACAAAATGAGTCGTGGTTCTATATCACTTCAGTGCTTTTAAAGCTGTTACCTTATTGACTCAACTTTGAGTGTAGAATTGTTCCAGCCACTGCATATATAATATAGGGAGATTGCACAGCCCTTAAAATGCGAGACCTCAGTTTTCTGCCATACACCTCAACAAATCTGGAAGACCCTTCCATTCTGGAATTGTTTCAAGTCAACAGTAGAATTGGTGTAGCAAAATCAAAAGCACAAAATGGTAACAGTGAAACAATTACTGACAAAACAACATGAAATCCAAAAGGATGAGGCGAAGCCAGTGATTCTCAACTAGGGTGTCATAGCAACCTGGAGTACCTTGAGATCCTTTCAAGGGTGTTTTATGGTATAGTACAATATTAACACTGTTAATTATGGGAATACCTACACATGATTCACAAGATAAATGCAGAGTTTTCAAATAAGAATCTATAATGTAAAAAACATTCTGGCCTGTTTTTCTTTCTAACAGACAAAGTGCTGTGTTATTTTTTCCATGGTCAAAAAAGAGTGAAAGCTGAGAGCTGTCATTTTCTGAGGGGTGCCTTGAGTCTAATGAGGTTCAGAACCACTGAGCTAAGCCATAGGTCTCCAAGGCCAGCAACATTACATACAGACTTTAGGGTTCACCTGAGGTGAGAATTTTGGGAGAGGGAAGGGAAGCTATGTTGTCTAAAGAAAGATTTGAACTCTAAGACATGAGGGGAATTTGAATGATGTTCAGCTGTGGCAATGTCTCAAAGTCTCATAAAGAAAGAACAATGGAGAATTGCCTGCAAACTATTGAAATGTTTTTACTCAAATGCAGTTCACTGACCCATCTGCACATAGCCTAGAGACACAGAAAGGTTAATCCTGTTAGCAGTAGCTTTGGAAAACTATTCAGAATTTGCAATAACAAGAGCTTTGTGACAATTGGTAATACTGGATTTCAGACTTACCATGAAGCTTAAAAGCTCTCCGTAGCTTCACTAACTTAAAACTGGTATTTTACAGTTTCTCCATAACCTGCACATTTTAAAGGATCCTGCAGGGAATAATAAGGGCCTAGGTATGAATCAAAGCAGAAAAAGCAGGAATAATAGTTAAGACCTCAGCCATTTATTTTAACACATTACAGATTCATAGCTGGAACGTCTACATTTGCTAACGAAGCAGAAAATGCAGCCAGTTTTCATAAATGAGGATGTCTTTAAGTAACTTAATTGGCAAATGACTGGAAACAAAGAACTGAAAGCATAAAATTGACCAAGTAATGATCAGGGAAAGGCACAGCCGCATAGTACATATTCATTGGTGGAAAATCACCAGTGAAACCAAATCCAGAGTAATCTTTAATAGGACTTGAAGTATGTCCAGCAAACCAATAAAGTTCTTTAGCAAGGGTATGTGCATTCATGCAGTGAGGGAATTTAAATGGCTTTCCAAAAAGTAATCCAAATCTAGTAGTAGTAGTAACAAGAAAGAAAGCTAACCTTGTACATCTGAATATTGATAAAGAAAATCCGTCTTTCCCTTGCTAAAAATTATGGGAGGAGTCTGACACAGCCCCACAGCCCTCCTGGGGGTGTGGGGCCCCGGATCTACATGTGGGATGACAGCATGCTGCTGCTGCCAGCAAGTGATACGAGTTTTGCTTTGAACAGTTTGAGGTGGAGTTTCACAGAAACCCCTGCACCTATATCGTTGAAACATGGCAGGCTTCATGCATTCAGAAGAGGCAACCATCCCTGCAATTTTCATCTGAATCAAGCGAGAAATGACAAAGTTATAGGCATTTTAGTCATTCCTCATTATAGCCTATGGCCGAATTACCAAAACAGTGTTGAAACTCTGAAACAGATTAGGTCGAATCGAAATAGAACAGTGATTCAAAACACCAAAAAGAATCACTGTCCTCCAAAATGGCTGAAACCGAAATGAAACAGCCATTTTGCACAGACCTAGCACTAATACTTTTTCCTGGGTTATCCTGTTATATGTCTGCATGGTTATTGGGGTTCATTCTCAGGACAAAATGGTTAGGCTGGGTACTCTCACTGGCCACCTACTCGCATAGGAGAAGCAGTTCAATTTGGAAGGGCTACTTGTGTAATTTAAGGCCAAGTACAGACATCATACTTGTACCAGTGTAAGTGATCAGAAACTGATCTATACCTGTAACAGAACTTCAGCACACAAATTGGTCTGTACCCATAGCAGAACAGAAGTTTGGCGGTCACAGACTGGTTTAAGAATGGCAGGACCAAATGTAAGATTTGATTTCCCCACCGAGGAGTGAATATGTGTTTTGTTGACTTCCGATCGAAGCTACACCACTTACAGAATACTACCTAACTTAGATCAATTCTTTCTCAGGGTTTTTGAATGCCTGTACCTAGCCTGACTGTACTGCTTCTGTTTTGATCAGGGTTAAATCCCAGGACAATCAGTCCTGGATCCAATGAGACGTATGTTTATATATACATTTTCTCTCTCTCTCTCTTTCTCTTTGTTTTATATTTGGTCAAATCTCACCCCCAATTCTGTAGTTTGCTCATCACTATACAGAGGCAAAAGAAAATTCTACTAACCTCAGTGAAGCCCCCTGTGGGCTCAAGGGTCTACTCACGTGCATCTGATTGTAAGAACAAGGTCTTTGACTACAGAATTTTCTTTTTTTGATTGTATGATAACACATTCCCAACAATATTTTACTTCTTGTGTTCTTTTTTCTTTTGATGGGGGGGGGGGGGGGGGGGGGGGAGACTTCCACTTGAAGTGGAAGTATATCCCAGAATACATTAGATTCAGATTTTGTTTTTTTGTCTTTGTATTTTATCAAACAGTATGCTGAAGTGTTTCTACTACGTTATGGTTATTTTCTATGCATGATCAGAATACACAGAATGATTAGGCAAAATGAGCTTTGTCCTTTCTCTGTTTACAGGTTCTCCAGGTGGTGCTTTTTTTTTCCTTTTTGTAGAAGAGGAAAGAGAGGAATACACATCCTCCTTATGGAGAAAATTCCTGTTGAAAATAATCATGTTTCCTCTATGCTGAGTTTAACAACTCAGTTTCCTTTGATTTCTCAGTCTCATATTTTGCAGTGCAGAAATAAAGTGCAACTTTATTTCTGCACTGCAAAAGCTCAGATGCCTTTCTGCCAAGAAATTATGGCCCTCAAAGCATTTTCAGCTCCCTTTCTAAAACAAAATGTATACCCTTGAGTAGCTCCCAGTTAAGCACCACATGTGTGTTCTGGGTGGACGCAACTTGTAGCAAGCAAGGGCAAGTCCTTCACTCAAGGACCTAATGTATATGACTCAGACATGCTCAGAATGACATTCTTGGCCATTAGTGTTCACAGGACTATGTCCAGTTTTGGTCTCCACACTTCAAGAAGGATTGTGCACAGTTTGGACACAGTCCAGTGGACAGAGCAACAAAAATCATTAGGGGCCTGGGAGGCATGACTTCTAAAGAAAGGCTGAAAGAGCTGGGGTTATTTAGTCTGGAGAAGAGAAGACTGGGGCAGGGGGGACTTGATAACAGTCTTCAAATACATGAAGGGCAATTAAAGAGAGACTGGAGATTGGCTTTTCTTTGTGACTGTTGGGAACATGACTAGGAAAAATGCCCTTGAGCTGCAGCAGGGGAAATTTAGGTTGGAAATTAAGAGGAACCTACTGACTCTGAAGGTGGTCAAGCATTGGGACAGGCTACCTAGAAAAGCTGTGGAACTCCATCCTTGAAAGTTTTCAGTAGAGGTCAGATGCTCGGCAGGGAATGCTCCTGCCTTGAGCTAGGGGCTGACTTAAATGACCTTATGAAGTACATTCCAGTCTTAGGATTCTGTGGTCCTAATGGGGTAGGAATTGAAACTGCAGAAAATGCAGATGGGGAAGGACAAAGGAATCTTTTTAAAATTGCAGCTTGACTCCCTGTTCCCTCCATCCTTTCTCTGCCACATCTGGTTTTCAGCCCACTATCAGCTTTTTATTTGCCTTACCTTCCTTACTAGTGCTGAAGCTACATTGCTAAGAGATGTTGTTGGGTTTCCTCCCCCCTTTTGTAATGCTATTGACGGCATTCCTGCAGAATGCACTTCAAAGAAAATCCAGCTCATTCCTCAGCCTTCTTGGCAGCAGCACAGCAGAGCTAGTTAAGCAGGAGGGCCTTTTTAAAATTTCACTAAAGGATAAGCTGGGAGCTGATTTATAACTTGTAGTTTTGCCTTTTAGTTAAGTTGACAACTTTCAACACACTCAGCCCAGCACCTCTAGGGTGGAGGAAAAAGCCAATGAGATATTATCTGGGAGTGGGGATGATGGAGGTGCATGAAGGACACTTGGACTAAGATTACATACTCTTGCAATTTTGGAGCCAAAACCTGTAGCAAATATTTCTTTGTGTATCCATGAAAATGTAAGTATAAATGAAAAATAGTGGGCAAAGAAATCTCTATTTCACTTCTGAGGGGCAGCCAGAATGGCAGGCTCTGAAGAGCCCATGTCACTGCCACTGCTGCCTCTGCATGAGCAGTTTCTGAATGAGGAATTAAGCGTTCACTTCCCCCCTTGCTCTGAACATTGCCTAGGGCACCAAAATTGTAAGTCGCTGTGCTGAAAGAAATATCCTCTAGTGCCATTCTTCTTTTTGCCATATAGTAACTAATGGTAGCATGTGTCCTTCTGTATGCTGTAGTGGGGTCTGGCATGACTGTCCAATGAGAATTTGTTCATGAGTAATTCATAGTGTGAATGTAATAACCAGGTTCATGGAGCAGGATTGGTAGTCCTTGCTGCATACTTCTTCCTTGAAGGCCAGATTTTCTAAGACATTTAGTTGCCTAGAGATGCAAATGACCATTCTGGGATTTTGAGAAGCACCTGAGCAGGTCAGGTGCTTAACTCCAATTGAAATCCAGTGATTTAGACTCTTAACCTGCTTAAGCACTCTCGAAAATCCCACTCCATGCTCATCTGCATCTCTAGGCAAATAAATACCTTTGAAAATCTGGCCCTAAGACCCTGAACTGCGCTATGGTATACAATTATGATATGACACTCAACTTACGATTTCTGATCACGAAAGGATAGTTTAGGTGGTTGGTTACAGCTACTTGAAATTGAAGTGATCTTTTAGATGATTGGCAGTTTTAAATATATTACATCATTTTAAAGAGAATGCATTCTGTTCCTTTATATCTACCATTTGGGATTGAAATATGTTTTGAGATTTAATATTCATGTATATCTTGATATAATAGCTCTCTTGATCTATGGTATTTATACAGATACTTTAACTTCAGTAAGTTTTTTATTTTCTACATGCATTGCATATTCATGCTCACAAATAGACATAAATAGAAAACAATGCTATTAAGCATTTCCTGTACAAGTGAGGAAGGAAGAAACGGAGTGCAATTTCTATTTTTAAATACTTAAGATCTCATTCAGAAATTATGTTGATGGAGAGTCCCATTAGTACATAAAGAGGCAAATGGGTAGGTTGCTAAACTTGTAATTTATAACACCTTTTCATAATAATGCTAAAGTGAAAACTTGATATTCTTTCCACAAGCAAAACTTTTTATGAACTTCTGAAGAGTTTTCCCTGAGCAAGGGTAGCAGAAGATCCACCTTGTTTTTCTCTAACAAGAACGGTATGTGGTGGGTATTGTGTCTAATAAAGCATAAGGAAAACAGATATTTAAGGCTCAAATGAGAGAGCTTTCTTCAGCTAATATTTTGCTAGCCTTCTAAAATCGTATTAACATGTGTTTAATTACCTACTTATTTTAAAAATATTTTAAAGGAGTAGTTGTTTCAAGACACAATATTACAGTTTTCTTTTTATTTTATGATCGTTATCTTTTCTTCTGATGATGATGATGTGAGATTGGAAGGAAACATTTTTAATGTATTTATTCACTGTCCATCTACTCTGGAAAGATTAAGAAAATTGTGGCCATCTTAGTACACGTATGTGTCAGACATGCTCTGTCAAAAGAGGAAATTGATTTTTAAATGTGCATTAAATAAATATGATAGCAGCATATTGTCTTTGAAGATATGTCCTATATAATTGGTGTGCTTCTCAGGGGCACAAGGTGTAGAAGAGTACAGAGGCATTAGAGGTCACTTCCATGCTCATGAAGAAACAAGGAAAGGCTCTGTTTCAGTATCAGTGGCTGGAATTGCTTTGCCTTGTTGAAGACAGATGGTGCTGTGCAGGGGGTACCTATTAGTGAAAAGAGGAACACAGAACCAATGAGTAACTGCCTCACTCTTTGGAAAGGTGTGGCGTGAAGTGTCACTCCAGAAGAAACCTTCATATTATGGAACTGAGAGTTTTAGGCGCTGAGTGCCTCAGAAGTCACTGTGTTGGGTGCTGCATGGTTAAATTAGGCAGTGGGTTGCAGGTAAAGTCAGGGAAATACTGGGGAGATGGCTTGGCTGTGGTGTTCTCACAGGCTTCAAATGACTTGCTGACCACTTCCAGAATGTTCTGGAGGAGAAGGTGAGGAGAGCGGCTACAGGAGGACTTCAGTGCAGGAAGCAGAGGAGCAGTTGCTGAGATCGCTATATTGACAGCAAAACAAGGTCCAGTTTATGAGAAATGGCTTATGGGCAGTCCCTCAAACCTGGGGAAAACCCACTAAAACTACAATGCCTGCTGTTTTATTCATGCCACAAAAGAAAAGACAGGATCAAGCCCTACGTGCGGTTTGGAATATTTCGAGATATCCTTGTTTAAGTCAACAATAAACAGTTAATGTTCTAGCAAATATATATTCACGAAGGTAGGCACTTGCTTTCTCTGTCTCTCATGGCATCAGATATCAGCTTCCAAATCTATGAGCCACTCTCTGGTGTTGTCACTCAATGTGCAGGTTCCACACTTTACAGGATGAACATCTTTTGACAGCCCTCTTGTGTGAATGCAGTGTCCAACAATCAGCACAGCATCGGTTGAAAGCTGCAATCTTTACAAATGCCCAGGCAGGGCAGATGGAATCTGCACAAGGGCAGCCATAATGAAAGTTCAGCAAATTGATTGCTGCAGGAAGCTTATATAAATAGGATGAACAGTAATTAAAATGAATACATTTTCTCAGCTGTATTGGTTTTCAAGATAATTTCTACATAAGAAAAGCTACTATACAAATTCAGATTACTTTAGGGTCATACAGATAACCCATCTTATTTGAGCAAGACCCTAGAAAGTGCACATAGCCTGAGTACATGGGCTGTGTGCAGTGGTTTGCTGGAGTTCACAAAGAGAGAGTTTTCTTAAGGGCTGAAGCTGTCAGTGTCTTCTGGCATTTCTCAAATAAAGGGGATTTATATTTGGACCTCTCAGTTTGCTATGGACCTCCCATCATTAAGGCTCAGATTTAAACGCCCTGGAGCAGGAACCATAAATGTATATGTATATTTACAATGTCTAGAACAATGGGGACTTGGTTTTGATTGATGCCTAAGGATGTTACTGCAACGTAAATGTCAAATCATCGTAATGTTAGTCAGGGTGATATCTCCTAGTAATAAAATGTACTTGCTGATTTCAAACATCGCTAGGCTCAGGAAACATTGAAATAATAATATTAAAATAAGCAAAAAACATGTAACATTGGTGTTCAAAAAATTTACATGGGTTAAGTGTGCATTATTTATATGTATGGTTTTGCTAACTGTCTCGGCCAGGCTGAGCCGACTCGAGGTGATTTAGAAACTTCTCGTTCGTCAGGGCGGGCTGGTGAATGGAGAGGCTGACAAGGCTTAATGGTTGTAAAAAACTTTACTTAAGTTGCGGGTGGCTGCGACAGAAACGGTTCGGTCATCTGGACAACAATGTGAGTTGCTCCAGCTGGCAAGGCCAAAGCCAGTAAATCCATCCGTAACTCAAGCCGGTGGGAAAAGGGTACGTCTGGGATTGTGTTCGGCGACGGGAAGAAGGATCGATAGGTGATCAGTCTATCGACCAGCTAGCCGCAAGTCGGATCTCTTTAGAGGCACTCTGCAGTGTGCTCAAAGTTCTTCGACTTGGGCGGAAGTCGTGCTAGTTTTTAAACGGCCAGCAAGCCAATTACCGGCCGCCACGTGTGAATAATTTAGCGCTAGCCAGTAGCGGGACACAAATTTACATCCGAATGGCGGGAACTCTTTGCACTGTGCACTTCTGTGCTGCAAAGGGAAAATGCATCCTGCAAAGACAGCTGCAAATTGGCGGGAACTCTCTCCTGCACGCAGGTTCTTTATGCAGCAAAACCCTCGCTGTGCAAGAGGCTCTCATGTGACAAGAAAACTCCATAGTGCCGAGGCACCAAAATCACTGGGTTATGACACTAACATCTGTAGCGTACCCTCACTGCTACAAAATCTTGCCTTACAGATTTTTGCAGGAGTAGAGCCATGGGAAAAACTGATACTTAGGAGTACTACTTTTCTTTTCTCTTTTTCTTCTTCTTCTTCTTCATCTCTTTCATAGCTTCTGTTATAGTACTTTGCACATGTATGCTCCAAAGATGAGGATGACACAGTAGTATTTTTGAACGTATCCTGATGTTGCATCCATTGTAGCGTCTCCTGTGCTTACATGAGTTGCACTTGCTTAATAATGCTTCAAACATAAGCACTGATTCACTCTTCACTATAAACCCAAAACAACATATTTAAGTAGATGTGAAGCTGTAAGTCCATGTTGAATAAATGACAGTGAATTTACAATTGTATAGATGCCTTTTGACTGGAAGTTGTAATACTAGCCCTGAGTTTTGTATGGATTCAGTTATAAATTAAAGGTCATAATAGCCCCTGATAATGCCATGGGGAGAGGTAAATGGTGTGTGTCTGTCCATTTACTTGTGTCTGTATATATACAGTGATATATGTTTACTATTTTATTGCTAGTAGCTTTTTTGCAACAAAAGTAGACCTAATCTACTGGGTGTTAAGTTTTAATTTTATGCCACACTTGGAAAATTCATCTTCCTGTCTATTGTAGCCCTGGCACTTATATCCCAAATAAATAAAAAGATCAAGTCTAAACATGAGCATAGAAGAGAAAAATAAATTTGATGTGGAGTACTCAGGTACATTTGACCTGGCATATCTGGGTTATATTTCTTCTATAATTTTTGTTGAGGAAGGCCCTACACATTTCTTGTCACATCACAATGTTCTATGAGAAGGTGTGAGTTTTCTTTTACTAGCAGTTGTTGAATGAAAATCACATACTACAGAATTCTCTTTATATTGGGACTCTAATGTATGTCCTAGCATAGCAAGTAGAGATCTTCTAAGACTATGGGGAGAAGACTTAAAAAGGAGTTTTAAAAGACTTAAAATAATATTAAATATTTCACAGACTGTAAATAGAAGAATAAATAAGGGTTTTTTTTATCTTCCTCATTTGTCTGATCCATTTCTGTCAGTAGTAAGCCCAACCTCCAGAGGTCCTTCCAGTCTTATTTTTCTATAAAAAGATCTTCAAAAAGAAACTAGTATGAATAAGAATAACTTTGAAAGAGTAGCAACCTTGGCTTAGTTCAAGATCTTTAAAATACATATAATGTGCACCTTGAACTTCTGTGACACAAACTATAAATTGAAAAATGTGGGCACTCAACACCTTTGGGATCAAGAATGATTTGAAAGTAGAAAAGAAACTACATATTCAATAACTCAGGTATAATTTTTCTTTGTTCTGCTTATAATTTCAGTCAATTCTGTGGAAAATACTGTTCTCTTTAATGACAACATTTACAGATCTCAATCTGTTTTGTATGGAGAAAACAGCAGATATTATGCAATATCTTTTCTGGTTAGCTCAGAGACTGCTGCTGAAATTAATACAGTTTTAGGATCAATCTAACACACACATTTACTGTACTAAAACAAAGCAAAGTTAGCAGGTATCGCCTGTGTTGTTATAAGCTTGTATGCCTAATTCTACACAGCACATTTTGGGGTTGTTGCACCTTCAACTCTTAGGTAGCTTCCACATTGAAGTCACTGAGGAGTTCTTAAAAGCTGATTTTATCATATGAATCTCTGATAGCTTCTCAGTGGCAACCAGCACATTTACACCCTTATGTTTGTAAATAAGTATCTGTGTGTAGGGTCTAATGCAAAGTTTTCTGGAGACTTTCTTTTGACTTCAGTGGGTATTTGAATTGGGTCCATAGTGCATATAATGTATCTGGCAATAATTCAGTTGTAAAATCTTACAGATGGCAAGAAAATCAAGTGAATGATCCATTTTTGCTGTGCCTGCCACATTTATGGTTGAATGTAACTTGTAAATACATAATGACAGTGGAAAACAGGTACAGATCATAAAACTGAGAAATTGTGTGGGTCAGTATTGGTGGCTGTGGCAAAACTGATTGTCATGTAGTGGTTTGTCAGGCATACTATGCATCTCCTTATTGTAAGAAGAAGAAAAAAAGCATTTGGTAAAGAATAAATAAGCAGGCTTCGTTTTTCCTAAGGGATTCAGGCAAAGATAAATAAAGTTAGAAGCAATTATTTTATTGTATGCTAAATTGGAACTTCAGCACCGTTGTTCCTCCCCCTTCCCCCTTTCTAGCTTCCAAACTGACAAAACAGCTACCCAGAATCTGCATCTTCCCCATCTATCAATGTTTCCAGAAACAATGTTTTAATTGCCATGGGAAATGCTCATTTGCTTAGGTTCATGTGGGATCAGAAGGCTAAGTTGGCAATGAAATGTAATATGGTAGTGTGGAGAAAACAGGTCTGGAGTTGAAAAGCACTCACAGGTAGGTAGGAGGATTCTAAATCTAAATATGTATATATCTGCTATATCTGTATATAATTTGTATCTGTATGTCTTCTATATGTATAAAATAAGGATGATATTAAAACTTCAAATTCCCTGTTTGCATTCTCCTAACTTATCAGCCTCTGTCCTTAGATGGTGAATGAATTGGGGCAGACTTTGACTGAATATCTGCAAAACACCCAGGACATTGTGGATGCCACCATAACAGACAGGTCCTCATTGTCATCTCTTGGGCTCTGGGTAGCAGAAGAGGGAAAAAGAGAATTGTATTTCCTTTCCAGACATGAAAGGGAGAGGAATTATATCCTGAAAGCAAAAAAAAAAAAAAAAAAAAAAAAGTTGGGGGGTGGGGGGGAATGGGATGGGAGAGTTAGAGGGAAGTTGTTTTGGACATCCAACAAAATTGTAAAATATCTAGTGTGATTTCTAATTGTTAGAGAATTTAGAAAGTTTGTATTGTTGCCTGTGTGGTTTACTTAGGCAACATATCAGCCAAAAGGACAGAAAAGTCTGTAAACTTCAAATGATAGTTTTCTTCAGGCTGTCCTGTCACAAACAAAGATGTTTGCTTCTTGCTATAACACACAAGAATATGCAAACATAGAGGGTACATCCACATACGCAAGCATGTGCGCTTTCAGCTGGGGCTTTTCGCTGCTCAGGAGGGGTGGGTCCCCTGGTCCCCACACAGTGCAGCCCCACCCCTTACACAGCACATGGAATGTCCACCCCCCTGCAAGGCTCCAGCTCCCCCCTGGAGGGCCACAGCCCCTATTCCCCACGGGGGCACAGTCCTCCCGGAGGGCCACAGCCCCCCCGCACAGGGCCCATAACTTACCTCCTGCAGCCACAGCAGTGGGAGTGGGGTGCTCTGAGCCTGCTACTGCCAGCTCCCAGCTCTCAGGGACTGCACGTTGAGCCCAGCCAGGTCCTGCTGGCACTAGGGCCGCTTGGGCTGCCTAGCCGGGCTGGTCCCGGTTGGGTTCGGCACGTGGTCCCTGCATGCCGCACCGGGTCCTGCTACCATGGGACTGGCCTGGCTGGGTAGCACGTGTGGCTCCAGTGCCAGCAGGGCCCAGCTGGGCTCGGCGCGCTGTCCCTGTATGCCGCACTGGGTCCTGCCTCCGGTGACAGCACTGCCTGCCCTGCTGTGCCTGCAGGGAGGTGGGACATGGCAGGACCCAGCCCAGTGTGGCTCACTTGTCCGGCTTTGCACCAGAGTGGGTTGCATGGCTTTGGGAGGCACAGCTCCAGCGCATGCCTCCTGGAGCTATGCGACCCACTGCGGTACAAAGCCGGATTAGCGAGCTGCACCAGGCTGGGCCGGGTCCTGCCGTGCACCACCAGCTTTACTGCGGCTGCTCTGGCCACTCACCCCACCACCCCAGAGCCCCGCAAGGGCTACTATGCCTCCGGGTATGGCTTTGGGGCTGCCACACACCTGCCCCCCCACCTCGCCCCCGCGGCACCAGCGTCATCAGGCAGCATGGCTGTGTCACTTCTACAGGCACAGCGGGCTGTGATGCGGCACTGTGTGATCCAGACTACTACATGCCAAATGGACATGGCCTCACCCATCCAAGGCCGTGCACTAGCGGGCCAGGCCGGGTCCATTCTGCATGTAGGAGCCCAGGTCACACAGTGCTGCGTCACTACCCACTGTGCCTGCAGCAGAGCCACAGCCATGCTGCTGGCTGCCACTGGCTCTGTGGTGGCTGGGTTGGGGGGGCAGGCATGTGGCAGCCCCCGCTCAAGCCCCTCCATGTCCCCACCCACTGGGATACCCACCCTGCCACTCCCCACTCCCCCGACACCCTCATCTACCCACCACAGCCCCCAAGAATCCCCACTCCCAACATCCCCCCAACATCCCCCTGCCACTACCCACACCCATTCATGCCCACCCACACCCATAACCCCCCCACCCCATTCCCTAACTTACCTTAGACAGCATCGGGGGCAGGAGCAGCACCAGAGACACTCTGGCCATAACCAGAGTCTCTCTCCTGGAGGACTGACTCCCATGTTGCCTCCAGGCATGGTCTGTTCCTTGCCCCGCTCTTCTGCAGAGCCCTGGATATCCAGGGATCTAATTTTGTCCTCATGCTACAAACTTGCAGCATAGGGAACTTTTTTTGTTCCCACATGTGCCTCTTGCAGTGTCTCAAAGGCATTTGAGACGCTGCAAGAGGCACATGCGCCCAGAGAGGGTAAATGTGAAAATGTCTCAAAATGTGTGGCAATGTGCCATAGCTTGTAGTAGTTGCCTGAAGTTGTTAACAATGTGTGCACACTTGAGTGCTGGGAAAAATGTTACTAAAAAAAAAAAAGAAATAAAAATATATAACATGTAGCAAGTTTATTAGAATTTGTGGCAGCTGGGGACCAATGACACAGATCCACAGATGGACTTATGGAGAATTTAGGTACCTACATCCCTGAATACAATCTGTAGGCTACAGCTCCAACTTTTTAGGTATGCTGAAAGTCCTTAGGCATCTAAGTGTTCACCAGTAAATTTCTCATAGATATCCAGACTTCAGCTTCAGCATGTGGATAGTCAATCTGAGCAGATTGAATACCTGGGCAACTTTCTTACCTGGGGAGGCTGTTTTAGGACCCTCCCCCTCCCCCCCCCCCCCCAAATTAGGCTACCACCTGCCTTTAAATTTCTTGCAGGGCCCAGTCCAGTAGTTGTTCTCCAACATGTCCTGACAGACTTATTTCAGCCCAAAAGACAGCAGCAATGGCCACGTTTGCTTGAAACCATGGCTGAAGGAGGCCAACTTGTATATATTAGTTCAGTGGTTAGGGTACTCACTTGGGGATGGGTGAAGTACCAGGCTTCCTGCTCCCAGGACTGTTTTTTGGTTTTGTTTTGTTTTTTTTTTGGGGGGGGGGGGAAGGGGGCAAGGAATATTAGGTTTTTTCATTAGATGTAAGATACAGAAACAGCCGTGGGAGTAGAGATTGGAACCCAGTGCTGCGTATATACATGCTCGGAGATGGGGGGGGGGGGGAGGGGGGGCATTTTAATTAGAACAGTTCCCGGACAGTCACTTTAATTAAAATGGCTCACCATCACATGTATTAAGACTCCCACATTTCAAAATGGCCAGGGGGATGCTTTCACTAAAGCTCATGCAACAAGATTTAATTAAAGTACCCCTGTGGCCATTTGAAACGTGGGGAAGCACTTAATACATCTGACAAGGGTATGCTGGAGCGTTTTAATTAGAATGCAAAGCATATTTGATTAATCAAGTCTGTTCGAGACTGTTCGAGTCTAATTAGAATGCATCCGAGTATATAGGCATCCCAGGTTTCTGCCTCCTCCTCCCAGGTGCGTGCCCTAGCCACAGTGACACACTTCTCCTTGTGCTCCTGCTCTCTGGCCTAATGGATCTTGAATTTTTGACTGCACAGTGGTACAGCTTCAGCAGAAGAGGTGGAGAATATGTCTTCTGTTCTGTAGTCAGTCTAGCTAATAGCCTAGCAGTCAAAGCACTCTCTTGGAAGATGAGACATCTACATTTGAACCCTACCATACTAAGGAGAGCTTTCCTCTTCGTATATGATTGCTCTCATCACTACACTATTATAGTAGAAGGGGCATAATCTCCTCCTGGCCATAAAGAATGAGCTAGTTGCCCATTTCCAAAAGATGACATCAGTGGCTAACCCTGGACAAGGGTTCCTGGCTGCGAATTCTGATGCGAACTTGCTCCCTCCCTGGAGCACAGAATTTGGTTCCAAAATCAGTGTTCTTGTCCTTTCCTATGGTCTACTTTAGTAGTTTAGGTTTGCCCCAGCTAGCATGCATGCTGTTTGTGAATCCTTTTCTGAGGTGCCCAGTTCTCTGTGGTTATTTCATGGTGAACTTAAAGGGAATCTACTCTGGAAGCAGATTCCAGCATCTAGGCATGGTGCAATGCTCAACATCACCGCACATATATACTTCTTGGATGTATCCTCAGGTGAATTGTGATATTTGAATGACTGCTAGACACTTGATCAGGATAGCCAGTCCTTCCACAGAGACTTAGGAACAGAACAACTGACAGTCTCCTTCATAGATATTTTAATATATCATATTTGATATAGGATCAACCCCCCAAATAATGACAGCAGCTATGATTGTATGGCTTAAAGGGATTTTTTTTTTGCTCTTAAAAAGATTACAGTTTGTATTCATGAATGGTAAACAGTATCTCAGTATCCCATTTTCTATATAAAACATACAGATATCACAGCTTACAGGTGCATTTTTTCCTTAAACAAATAGAAAATAATTATACAGTTTTCTGGGGATAGTTTAATCCAGTCCCTAAAAAACTATTAAACTATGTGAGAAGTGTTATTCCCCTGACCTACTCCTTTTGTATAGGTCAGGTCATCCATTTACTTTTGGGACAGCTATCCAAGTCTTCCTTGAAATGGTGGTGACCATCATTAATATTAGACAGCTTTTTCTATAGACTTTTTGAAGTAAAGTCATTAAGATCAAGTCCCTACTGGGGACACACTACTCCAGATGTGGCCTCACCAGTGCCAAATAGAGGGGAATAATCACTTCCCTTGTTCTGCTGGCAACACTCTTACAAATGCAACGCGATGTGCTGTTAGCCTTCTTCACAACAAGGGCACACTCTTCTGGTACTGCATCTTAATGCTAAATATCCATTTCCAGAGCTGTCAGCCTAGTCCTGTTTTCCAGCACTGTATTAACACATTAAAATGTTACCACTACCCAATTATTTTAATAACATATCCTAATTGTAATTTATGCCTTCATTGGAAACCCTAGCAAGACATTTTTTGATATGGGCTATATTATGGACACTTGGCGTGGGATGTATTTCATGTCATACTCAATTACTTGCCATTGGAGTTGAAAATGGCAGTGATCAAAGGTCACATTTTAACACCATGAAATGTAAACTAACCTGTTTAATTGAAACAACTTGTTTTTAATGCTAGGATTAATATTTTCCTTTAAATATTACATCTCTTTCCAAACTGGCTCTTTCTGTTTCCATTTGGTAAACTGTGAACATTAACTCTTTATTTTTGCTTGTTCTAAAAGAAACTAAGACTTGTGCAATTGACTTAGTTCTTGTCATAAGCGTCATCAGACTTAACGTTGCACAGTTGTAGGGACAGGGTTGTAATCCTCTATAGATAAGTTACAAAATATTGCAAGCCTATCCATTTGTAGTGGTTTAGGTTAAAACATTATTACTTTCTCTATGGGCATGTCTGCACGTATATTTATGTCGACTTAAATTTACTTGGGAACAGCCTGGCATCTACACTTGCAGGCGTTAAAGTGCATTAACACTGTGTGGATTGACTTGGGTCTAAGGTTAGTCCCAAGTCAGTCCACACACACAGTGTTACTGTGCAGTAAGGTGCTTACAAGTGCATTACAATGCAGCAACTAATCAGGCATAAATATGATACCTGTATGATGCATGTGCACACCTGAACTGTGCAGTAATTTCAGTTACTGCTCAGAAAATGCACACGTGTAGATGCACCCAATGTGGAGAAAGTAAAAAGAAAAAAGAAACAGCAAAAAATCTCATGGAGAATCCAGGTAATATTCTCCTTAAATCTGGTGGACAAAGTTTAGGTCTGGATCATTTGATATATCATTTCTCCATGGCCCAGTTGAATGGTAAGTGGAGAACTGAGAAGAGATTTTTGATCTCTCTAAAGAGAAGGAACTGTGGGATTGGGTTGGCACCTTCTACAAAGTCTCTGCAATAGCCTTGGACTGCTATGCTTTCAGAAGCTCCAGTTCACAGCAGTACTGAAGCAAATGCTCAGGTTCAGGCATCTGAATAGTCCCATTGATTCAGTGAAAGCTTAGAATATGTTTTAATGCTTTTCAGCACAATCAGTGAGGATTGTTTGAATCTTACCTGGTACTAGCCCATTTCATTAATGTTCTTTGCTCCTAGCACCATAGGAATTCATACAAGTTTATAGCCGTTCTGAAAATGATTTGATTTGTGGCTCTGTGCTATGGAAAAGCCTTCATAGCCTAATTAGTAAGAAGAAGAAAAAATCTTAAATTTGATGTCTATTTAGTAGAAAGAAATTGTATCTGCCATTTTACGTCTTTTATTTCATAGTACACAGTTCCTGTCATAAGAGGTATGTTAGGTGCCTCTTTTAAAGATTTTTTTTTTTCTTATTTAGTTTTCTGAGCTCTGTTTAAATTCTGAGTAAAACTTGGAAGACTCATAATCCTACTTGCATTATGATTTGTGGTAACAGTTAGATTTAATCAAAATATGGCAGATTAAGCTATACTCAAAATTACTAAACTTTTTGTTAAATATATATATATTTATATAACATGCATTATCTAAAATCAACCTGATATTTAGTTTTAATTTTAAAATAATCAGCAACACATTTGGATCTGTTAAAATTAAACAGATACATGTAGGCACTTCTTTCAAGAGTTGAAGGTAATTAAGGTGAGGGATTGTTTCAATATTGCACCGTATGCATAAGATAGGACTATTTGAGTGCAGTTTATAAGTTGGCCAGAAGCAAGGTAATATAATTACAGTGCATTCGAAATTAAATGTTAAAATGGAAGCATTTAAATTGGGAAAACTATTATGTTGGACTTGTGTTATTAATCTCCAAGAGGTATGGCAAAGGTTTTTTAAATGAGTTTTAAATGCAAAACAAAGATTGATGAACTGTCTTTTCTTTGGTTCTCCAGGCAGAAAAGCATGCAAGAATGTTGATGTGCAAGAATGTCCCAACAGGTTCAGCTGGGGAATAAAGACAAGTTTGCACATGGCTAACTTTGCTTTCCTGTGGGAGGTTCATTATTTCCTATGGGAGTTTCATTATTTCCTGATTTTTGTCTAAAGTCGTAAACCAAGCTTCAGATCCACAAAGTGGAATCTTTGAAGCTTGATTCTTAGTTGTTGTGTGGTACTGTTTAAATGTAAGACTATGATCTGAACAGGTCATTTGGCCCTACCAAAAGATACAAACATTGTTATTTTCCTTTGTCAACCAATTCTGAATTAATTGCCTTATCCTAATTTGTATGGCGCTGTTTTTATAAGTTGATTGGAGCAACAGGGATACATTAGTATCCCGGTCTTCTGTGGCAGAGATGCATTTTAATACACTGATGTAATTATTAGGTAGTACTAGTTTGTGATTTAAGCCTTCCTTAATTGTTCACCTGAGAGCATGTATGCAGTTCCCTTTAGTACTTATAACAAATGCAGAAATGTGACAGCAACAGAATTCATCAGTAGTTGCCTAAAGCTCACTATGGGCTATAACTGAGCCAGTGAAGCAAAGAACTTCAGATTATAATATCTTAAAGCATCTTTTTGATGGAAATTGTATAACTTAATGTCATGTGAATGTGTAATATAATAAAACATTAAAAAGAAATCAAATATTGATTAAATAGATTCAGCCAACCATAACCACAAATGTATTCAATTAGAGATTTGAAAGTTCAGTGCTGTTTTTAGTCATATACTTATGACTAAAAACCTCACTGCATATCAAAGTGCAGGACCTTTTGATCTCTATATATAGAGGACTTGAATCTTAGTATATCCTGCATGAATTCTTTTGTGATAAACATGGAGGAATGGGAATGTAGTGTCTTTGGGAAGACAAAAGAGTTGAGAGAGATTCAACATAAAGAATACTGCTTCCATGATAGAAGATTGTCCACTAGTGGTTTGGCAACATATGCAAAGGTATAGTATTAAAGCTAGACAACCTCTATTTATTGCATAGTTGGCAGTTGTCCTTTTAAAGGCAAATAAAATAATAATGAGTAGTGTGAAGGGAAAGTTCATTTTCATACAAAATTTATTATTAGATAAGACCACAAAAGAGAAATAAATCAGGGCAAACCCACTGACTTATGCCAACTTTTTTGTAGTATAAGCAGGTGATGACTTCTCCGTCTGGTTTTTAAATACTGCTGTAAGCTATCTGTAAATAGGGAGGCTAATTTAAGGGCTTGCATGATGACAGTAGAAAACAGAGCATAGAGAGAAATCTAGGTCTCTTGCTTCTCATCTAATCACAAGGCTTCTTATAGCATTGAAGAAGTGCTGCAGCCCAGCAAAGCGTGTTTTCTTAGGCAATGTGCTTCTAGAAACCCAGGGAGGTCAAGGTTTGATTGTTTATCTGAGGGATGCCTTGCTATATCTCAGCTTCCTATGTTAAACCATCCATGTTTGTACCAGTTTCAAAATCTTTTATCTTATCATCAAACCAAATTCTTAATTATTCCTTCTGAACACAGTGGTAGCTTACCTATTCTTTTTGAGTAAGAACTTTAGGATTTATCTGTGCCAAAATTAGAATGAGATTGTAAACCACGCTGGACCTGTTTTTAATATCAGACATCATGGTTTAATTTATGAGATCGCTATGAAATAGACTTTACAATCAATGAATCATGTATAAGGAAGAAGGCTAGCTAAGTACTTTTAATGCCCCAACAAAACTAATGCAATATCTTGACCCTGAGCCTTGGATAGAGCAAGTATGTGGCTACTGTAGTAGAAAAGCCTGTAGATAGACTTACCACCAAATTAAAGCAGGAAATGGTGTATACAGAACATGAGAAAGCAGAGGCCTGATACCAGTCAGGGTGTGGCAAGAGGAAATCAAGTGACTGTTTTTATTGTACAATCATAACCTCAAGATTTGTGAGCTTTTTCAGGCCTGTTCTAAACTCTCAAAATTTCAGTGCCACAGCTATGCAAGTGACAGGAAATAAAGGAGTTAGGTCTCCTATGAGAAATGACCTTTCTCAAGCTATTTACACCTATTGCTCTTGTTATGCATAGTGAAAAGTTTCATAAGTGTTCATTGAATTTGGGTACCTCCATTTGGAAGAACTCAACTTAATCCTCCATGGACATAATATTCAGCTGCACTGAATGCTCTCAGCGTCCACTGATATATTTTACGTTCTAACTCTGGGGTGCTTTGATCTGAGCAACAGAGAAGTAGCACAGACATCCACACAGGATCCACGGCCTGGAACTCTCTCCTGGATGTGGAAATCTTTCCCTTTTCTTTAAAGAACTGCTTCAGGCTTACTCTTTTAATTTAAAGTGCAGAGAGCAGAGTGTATGGGGTGACGGGTGTCATGACCCTCATATATGTAATAGCCTTTCAGTGAGATCTATCTCCAGAATAGAGGGCAAGATTTCTTACTCTTAAATCTACATATGGACTTTAGGCAAGCTTTTGCAAAATCATGTACAGGAAATGTCTACACCACACTCATGTATGTATGGATGTACTATCTAAGACTCAGGGTCAAGATATTGCATTAGTTTTGTTGTTCCAGGCAGCAGCGCCCTCAAGCTCTCATCTGCTCAGTAAAGCCTATGTCCTGAACCAAGGGCAGTGTGGTTGCAATCCTATGCTGCTGTAGGCCTTTTATTACTAGGCCTCTTCCAGTGCCAGTGCTGGGCAGGCATAGCCATACTCGGTTCAGGAGGTAGTCTGTGGTGCAGTGTTTGAGAACCCTTCCCCAGCATGCTAATTCTTCAGTGTAGACAAACCTTAAATGATTCGGAGTACAGGCTGTGGTGGGCCAGTAGGGGGCGCTCCTGTGTTGAGCCACTCACCTCACTGTGCCCGAGCACCTTCCAGGCTCTGAATGCCTCCCTGGGGGCGCCTCACATCTGGCCAATCCCCTTCCTGGAGCACCCACCTGCTAGCCTGAGGGTTCCACTGCCACCACCCAGGGCTGGGCTTGATTCTGGCTCTGTGCACCCTGGGAAACATAGGCCTAGTAGCCCTCAAGGGTGCTTGATTCACTTCAAGAACTTGGGATGCTTCTCTCGGTCAGAAGCACAAGTAGTGGTGTCCCTTAGTCAGCCGAACCAAGGGGACCCCAAGGCATAATCTAGACCCACTCCCAATAAGTCTCCCACGCTAGGTACAAAGGTGAACTTTACTGGTTACAAGCGGTAGGGTTGGAATAGGGTACAGGGTAGGGCAATATCAGAGAAATCCCATAGAACAAACTCCCATGGCTGGGTAGCCTTTGATCATGAATCTGAGTTGCTGCAAGCTATATATCTAGTTAGATCTCAGGTAGATTACTCACAAATATCATCCAGAGGCTGGTGGAGATTCCCTCTGGAGGCAGGCAGTTCCTTAATCACGAGTTTTGAGAGAGAGCAAGTTTCCAATGGTTCAGCTCTTCTCTCTCTCTGAGTCTCCCTCATGGCTGCTGCCCCCTCCTCCTGGGCAGTCCTTAACTTATGTAGCCTTTGTGACCTCATTTACCTGGTCCAATGGAGGCCAGAACCTGTTGGCTGTCAGCCAACCAATTTGAAATGCATCACTAGTTGCTGGGCAGACTTGCAGTTCCTAGCTTCCCAGGGAGCAAGCCCCTCACCCAGGTATGTGATACCAGTCACGTAGGCAGAGGGAGCAAGTTTCCCTCCTCCCTCAGGGATGTATCCATCCCAGGTTACCTAAAGAAATAGGGTAAGGTGTGTATCCTCTGCTGGGCCCATCCTAACCAAATTGTCACAGATCAGAGTTTTTGGGGAGAAACAGAGGTGACCTTCTGCCACAGAGGCCCCATTGAAAGTTAATATAATTTATGCTAGCAAGTCACTTAGGCCCCCGACAAACCTAACATTGTCAAATTAACAGTACCCTAAATTGTAACATACCACATGTCCAAGCAATTTATGGCACTGTAAGGTGGCAAACTGGTCACAAAGATGTTTAGTGTGGAGCATTTTTATGGCTGGTTTGTATTGCATTCTAATTTGAAAATGTGGCATGTAGCAGGTGGGATCCAAAGGTGGGGGAGTGGCTCTCACCCCTCAGGCTCCCCATATGCCTAGTCCTTTAAAGGTGCCCTGTGCAGCCCCTATACCAGGTTGCACCAGCATGCCTTTCAAGGTTCAGGTGTCCAATGTGAAAGTGTGGCCATGCAGACCAGCATGGTGGAACTGTCAGGCTGTACCAACACAATCTTCACCTTGCAAGCATCTAGACCTTTAAAGGTTCACCTGTGTCGCCCAATTCAGGGGGGAGAGAAGGGTGGAAATCTAGGAACCAGCAAGGTGAAAGGGTGCTGGTGGAAGCACAGCTTCAGGGGCTTGTCCCCCAGTCCACAATGCTGTGCTTCCCTCTGTACATTTTAAAGGTCTGGTTTCCCAAAATCACACAGCCTACCATGTATGTCTGACTTGACTAGACGTGTTTTTTGGAATCTGGGATAACATACCTCAGATTCCAGTTGTGAAATTAAATTAACATCTGCCAACACCCATCATGTACTCTTGATAGTTTTACTTTTAATGTCTTCCCTAAAGACTTTTAATGTCTTCACTTCCCCATTCCATCATCCCCAAATTTTTTACTCGGGGCATAATATTGTACCACAAAAATTCCCATTTCAAACAGTTGGGAAGTAAAGTAGCTAGGGCTGAACTCTGCCATCAGGAAGTTAGTGCTCAAAATGCAAGAAATCCTCAGGTTTACCAGATGGCCTAATGCAAGCTCTACAATTTAAATACATGCAAACTTCTCTCATAAGAGGTTAATTACAAATTCAAAAAGCTACACCCAATTGTTCTCTTGTTGTTAATTAGCCAGTCCAGTTTTGCTAAAGTGTTACTGTGATAAATGAAAACATTCATTTGAAATAGAAATAACAAGAGTGGTTTCTTGTCCTTGTTCTCCTCCTATTCCCAGCTGTAAAATGCCACTCTCTTTAACAAATAGGTTTATGCAAAGTAAAAGTAGTGGTTATCTTGTGGTCTGGGAAGGAAGGAATGTTACTTGTGACGGCATTTGCACAAGGCAGTGTTAGAGCTTACTGCCTAAATTACATTTTTAGAGAAACTGTTTTCCAGAGGCAGCTCTTCAAGGGTGACAAAAAGCAGTGAAAGTCTGTAGTATCAATTTGGGCTGTGCATCTTTAAGAAAGAAGGGTTTTCTCTCACTTTTTTAAAACTAGATACAATTCTGATATATAACAGAATTTGTAGTACAATTTTATGGTGAATAAAATTATTAAAAAACATGGTGTTCTACATTTGTTCCTCAGTGGTTTTCTATTCAGTGTGTTGATTTCAAAGTTAAAGAAAGCTTTTCTAAAAATCCCATAAATTCACCCTGAAATCAGAGGGTCAATTCTATTTTGCATATGATCACTAATAATAAGTACTGCTGACCCAAGTGGACCATTAAGGGCATGTTTAAAAAGATATTAAGGCTTGAATCTGAAGTCAGGCTTAACCTGCCCAAGCCATATGAGTTGCCCTTTCCCCTGTCTGTGTCATACCTTGTGTCTCACTAAAGCTTTCTACCCAGTGCAGCTTATTGTTTGAATTTAGGATTAAGATATATCCCAGGTTCCCTTTGAAGACCTTCTAGGAATTTGTCTACAGACTACTTGCCACTCCTTCTAGGCCTCTGCTTACTGGGAAATAGACAGAGAATATGGGGTACAGAAGGGCTGGGAGTTAAGAACAGGGCTTTGTGGGATTGTTGCTGGCAGGTTTCCTTTGCTCAACATCTGCAACGTTGAGGTCGGTTCCAAATACAGGGCAGACTAGGAGGAGAGGGGAGCAGGGTAAATCTTATACCAGTAAGTCCGTCATGACTTCCTGGATCAGGCTTGACAGCCACAAAGGATTGACCTTAGGTAGATATGTAAATAGTTCATAACGTTGGACTTGATGATGACCATGAGGTTGACCTAACTCTGAGTTGCATGTCTATAACTGTTTATCTTTATTCCATCAGTAGGGCCTGTGAGTTTTCATGAATGTGACTAGCACTTTAATAAACAAGCCATTCTGTTGATAATTCTCAAGACAATATAGAGCTTTTCTCATTCTTGGCTCTCTCAAACTGGTAAGAGTAAAATCAGCAAAATCTTGTTTTAATTTCTGAAGTGAGCAGATAACATTCTTGGTATGTCCTAGGAGCAGACCTGGGGAGTAAGAAAGTGCCGTGCTTACTTAGCCACTTTACAACATAGAGCTGTGCTTTATATAAATATAAATAGTCTCCATGCTGCAGTTGGAAGGACACCATTCAGAACTGTTCAGATGTTTGTGGGCATGGATTCTCATTTTACCTATCCTATCTACTTAATTAATATATCAGACACCTGTCCTCAATCTCATTAACCTATCCTCAGTCTCATGGCCTGGTCCTTTTCTCTGTTCCCTAACAAAGAACTTCCCCTAATCAGAGAGCAGCCTGATATTCCCTTAAAAACAAATACATACATGAAAATTAGAGAAGCAAGGGGCAACTATTTTCAATAACACATTCTCCCTTTGTCAGAGGGGAAACCTGGAGAGCAGCATCACTTGTGCAACTTGATTTCCCTCCACTTTCATACAGAGACATAGGGCCTAGACAGAACATGCTTATATCAATGCACATAACATTGGATTAAACACATGACTCACTCTCCTTAGGTAGGTGCATCCTATGGACATTATTATAGCTCCTTACCACTGGGTGGTAGAGGACCAGGTAGTGGCTTATTTACCAAGAGCAAATGACTACTGTGTCATTTGCAGACACAACTCCTAAACCAGTGCAACTTACCCCAGTTTTTTTTCTCCACTCCCTTTTTCTACCAACATCCACATCAGTTATGTTAACAAAAGTATGTTCTGTATACAGGGCCTTAGATGTCCAGGTTTATGCTAGTATAATTCTATCAAAAGCAATGTTGTCTTCCTTACATAAGAGGTTTTCAGTACTTTTTTTGTTTTGTTTTGTTTTTCTAAACAGAGGAAAGAGTTAAAAATAAAAAATTACTAATTATTCTATTAGAAGGAAGTATTTCATTAGAAAAAGGTAATATGTATATAACACGTATGTATGACGACAGTTCTGCCTATGCCATAGCAAATCCCAGACAAGAACATATTAGGGTAAGGCCAGAATCAATCAAATGTCTTAAGATTTATTGGGATTCCTGTTTAAGAATTCAAAACTCTGTACGCTTAGCGTGATATGAAAAGGCAACGGTCCTTGTTATAAAGCACTCAATTTATTGGCCACAAAGGGTTAACCTGATGCTGCAGAGGACGATGATGCATTCCAAATAAAAGAACAAATGCCTAGAAATAGATCCCTTGCAGATAAACTGTATTAGACTGGAAACACATCTGTCAAGTGTCAGCTGCTGAGACCTTGCAGCTATCCAAAACCAATCAAGTGTCCGTATAATCCATTGTGGTATACAGAGTTCAACTCTTAAGTCTATGTAATTATGAGGCCAATTCCATGAGCCACACAAACAAACATTTGTGTGTGCTTGTAAGCATTACAATGCTATAAGTGAAATTTGAAATAAAGACATTTAGGTTTTATGAGACTGTGCATGCTAGCACATTAAGCTGGTCATTACTGTGTAGTATCCCAGAGGATCTATAAACATCTAGACATTGTATTTGATAAGTGCTTTGGGTTGTCTTTTGTTTTGTTTTGTTTTTTGAGCACAAGAGATCTTACAAATGAAAATGATGGTCTCAACACTTATGTAAAATAGAGCTTAAATTATTCAAAACACATGCATTGTTGCATGTACTTTTTTTTCCTACCTTCAAAGAAATGTTGGTATAAGTTCTTTTGTGGCTGAATAGAATGACTTGGGTGACTAATGGGATCCAGATCCTTTTAAGTCTAGATTCCAGTTCCAGTATATCCCTTGTCAGATGTGTGCAAAATTCATTACTATTAGCTGTTTTGCAGTCTTAGTCAAAGTCATTCTATACATCAAAAAATGAACAGCTTGACAGGGACACCCCATGCTCCCAGTTCTGCTTTATTTTTCCTGCTACATGACCTTAGGCAGGTCACTTCATCTCAGAGCCCGCATCCAGATGAGCACAGTCTTGCGGTATGTGGTGCTGTATGTATCTGTAGACATCTGTATGTACATCTGTAGTGTTACATACTTCATGTTAAGCTGTTTTCCGCAATGCAAGGAAGCAGCGCAGACATAGTTTTTGACCCCTGATTATCCAGAGGGCAAAAAAACCTGTGCAAAAAAAAGTGGAACAGCACATGTGAGGGCAATATATGCCACTCACTCAAAACCAGAGCCTGGCCAGCCGGAGCCATGTTGCAGCTGCTGGCCAGGCTCTGAGTGGCACAATCTCCACTGCTGCAGCCCCAGGAGGCCCCCAGGTAAGGCTGCTGGCATCAGGCCAGTGCTGACCCCAGCCTCCCGTACCCCACCCTAGGTAACTTGCTGTACACCAAAGGTTATGTGGCATGGGCATTCCCT
This sequence comes from Alligator mississippiensis, assembly GCF_030867095.1. Taxonomy (NCBI): domain Eukaryota; kingdom Metazoa; phylum Chordata; order Crocodylia; family Alligatoridae; genus Alligator; species Alligator mississippiensis. The sequence continues at coordinate 95,298,849 of NC_081828.1, read as the reverse complement.
GGGGACAACTAATGACAGCACAAGGTGAACTGCTCTAGATGTCCCCAGAGAAGCAAACATCCATGCTCATCTGGACATGGCCAGAGTGCCATGGTTTCTGTCCCTATCCTTTAGAAGGCAGGGACTGACTCACTGTGGGTTCCTATACAAGTGCAGGGAGGCTGCTCTGATGTGCTGTAATTACAGCTCATCAGATCAAACTTGGTTAATCAAGTCTGCTGGAGCATGGTAATTACCGCAATCCAGCAGACTCCAGTGTCATGTGTATCAGTGTCCCCGCACTGAAACATGGTGGTGGGGCACTTTGAACTAAAGCTTGTTTGACAAGCTTTAGTTCAAAGTGCCCCACCCCACCATTTTTCAGCATAGGGACAATGATATGTGTGACACTCCAGGCACTTTTATTTAGCACAGCTGTTGAAGCTGTGCTAATGAAAGATTTCCATGACCCCCTGCATCCCGGAGCATGTCTATGAATGCCCTGTGTGTTTCTAGGCAGGGTCCTGTACCATCAGGTCCTATTTTGGTTGGGGCTTGTGAACAAGGTTGTACAATATGAAAAGCGCTATGCTGCTTTTGTAAGCCAAGGGCACTACACACATCAAGGGCTCCTTGTGTTTATCCATTCTTTCCTACAAGCTCCCTCTTATCCCCCTCTGTTTCACAGACTTCTTGCAACTACTCCAGCCTCCCTCATGCCAGGGTTTCCATTCCATTCCTGTGCCAAATAGATCCAGCTTCAGCTTCTGGCAACTGGTTGTTACTATGCTTTATCTGCTAAATCAAGGATCTCTTTAGTACCCTGCACCCCTGTGAAGATGCTTATGTAATCAAGTTACCTCACTGTATTTGTGTTTTGATAAAGGTTGAGCTCTTAAGCTTTTTACTCTACATCATCAGTTCCAGCTATTTAATTGTTGTGGCTTTTTCTGCCTTCAGTTTTTAGCAACCTTTTAAAAATATGGACATCAGAACTATATGTCATTTTCCTGCATTGGGAATTCTTACCAATTACCATATACAGAGTAAAAACTACTCCTTCCTATTCCCCCTATTGTATACACACCTAGGTGGATCCAAGTTTTACTCAGTGGGGTTGCAGCACACCACCCTGCAGACTGTGGGAGTATGGGGTGAGGTGTAGCCAGATCCTTTAGGCTGGCAGGGAACACCAGAAGACCAGGCAGGGAGCAGGTGTATGTGGGCAGGGGAAAATCAACTTGCCACCACTGCTGTCCCCAGCTAACCCTCGGCTGCACAGGAAGACCCAGAACTTCTATTGCCCCACTCCAGCTGAGGGCTGTGGGGCAGACCTGAACAGGGAGCCAAGCTCTGCTGGAATCAACAATGGTAGAACACAGGTTTTTTCTTCTAGGTGTACCGTGCTGGCCAGGAGAGTAGGTAGAACTGTCCGCTGCTGCTGCTGTCCCCAGATGAGCTCAGCTCCCTGCTGAACTGTTCTCTGCAATCCACAACTGGAGCAGGACAGGAATGGCTCTGGGGCTCTCCCCATGCCTGCATCAGTTGGGGACAGTGGCAGGAGCAGGAAGCAGCTTCCTCCTTCCAGCACCACTCCCAGTCAGTGGGGAACACCTGGGGGATGACAGGAAACAGATGCAGGAAGAAGCAGCCTGCCCACTGCTGCTACTGCCCCTTTGCAGCTTGGAACCCTTTACAGTCTCAGCCCATGGCTAGAATGGGGCAGGAATGACCCTGGGGGTTAGCCAGGGACATCAGCAATAGGAGAGGAGGGTGTAATGGCAACACTACACCCCTTTACTCCCTGGATCTGTCCCGGTATACATGTAAGGACTGCATTAGCCTGTCTTGAGTTAGGAACTCATGTCAAGGTCCTTGTCTACTGTGACTTGTAAGGTCTCTTTCCAGAATCACTGTTTTTCAAGATGCAGTCCTCCATTCTCTAGATGTATTCTTTATTCCTTGTTCTGAATCAGGTAACCTACAGCACGCAGGCCTTATCCAGCCCACCGAAGCATTTCATCCAGCCTACAATTCTCAAGACATTAGCAACAATTAGATGGGGGAGGGGGGGGATTCAAGTGGCAGGTTTGTCGGCAGTAGGGGAAGCTGAGACTATCTTTGAACTGGGCTCTATTACTTCATCTCAGTACTCTTAAAAGGTTGCAAGCTCCTTTTCTCTAGGCATACCTCTTTCCATCTGGCTGTATTAAAAAACATTTTAATATTTAATATTTAATATTTTAACTGAATGGGCCCAGATTATCAAGTAGATTATGTCTGACAGTCAGTCCATCTGCAGTATCCCCAGAATTATTTATCTGCCAATCTTATTAGTAGCAGTATTACTATTTACTTTTAGATCATTAGTAAAAATGTTGAATATTTTCAGGCCTGTTGGCACTGGAGTAATGATATACCTGTGATGTTCCAGGAATTATGCAAAAGGCAAGGATTTCTGCAGGTGATAACTTTTACTGGACCAGCTGCTTAGACAAAGTTTCAAAGGTGAGGCATTCTTCATCAAGGTCTTACCTCATGAAGAATGCTTTGCATTCAAAGCTTATCTAAGCAGTTGGTCCAATACAAGATATCACCTGCAAAAATCCTTGAGTCAGACATATTACCAATCTTTGCAAAACAACAATAGAAACAGCTCTATTTAATGATGATGACTTGCAGCTGATTGACCCTTTCTGTGATATTAGTAATCCATTTAATGTATTCTTTATTGCTGTTGCATCAAACTGTTGATCAAAAGCAGGGGCGGGCAAAATGCAGCTCACAGGCCAGATTTGGCGCACCAGGCCATTCTACCCAGCCCATGGAGCCCCTAAAAAATTTAGTAAATTAATATTTATTCACCCCAGTTCCCTGTCAAAGCTGACAGGATCCAGGGGCAGTAGGACCCAGAGGGAGCCCTCAGCAGGCTTGCAGGCTTGAGCAGCCCAACCCCGCCCACCCCCAGCCAGTTCCCTTTTTTCCTGCCCCTGCCCTGCTCAGCATCATGTGGCTGTGGCTCCTGGCTGCATCCCCCAGACTGTGGAGCACAGGACAACATGGGGGGTGGGGAGTATGTGTGTATGTGTGTGCATATGCATACACGTGTCTGTAGGCACAGGGGCAGAGTATATGTGTTCATAGGGTCCCACATGCACACCCCACCATACACATGCAACCACACCTCACCTCGCACTGCTATACACAAACCTCAGCCACCCTCCCCCCATACCCACCCACACCCCACATGCTCCCTCACCCCACATACTCACACACCCACAACCCCCACAAACCCATACCCACCCCCACAATAAACAGTGAGTAAGACTTCATTTTAGGCTATTATACAGTCACCTCTGTGTACACTACACAAACGCATGTAAATCAGGAGAAAATATTTTTTGGAATCAAATTAATGAATGTTGTAGATGTTTGATTTTTAGAATGTAATTGGGTATTTTTCTGGTTCTCAGATGGCAAACCCCTTGCTTAAAGAAGTACTTCCTGGGGCAAGGGGAGGCACTTCTGGTGGTAAAAGTCAGAGGTTAGGGGGCAGGACTTAGAGTCACAAGATGGTGACCAGGGCAGGGCACCTGTCAAGGGGCAGAGCTACCCATGTGGCCCTCAACAGCTTGCCAAAATTCTGTAAGTAGGGTCTGCCCAAAATAATTACCTGCCCCTGATCAAACATCATAATCCAGACTGATGCTGAATTCATGAGAGCAAATTTCATTTCAAAATAGGTAAATGTTTAACCACAGTCTTAACAATGGACCTCAAAGAAGTTACTTTTTAATGAATGCACATCACTTGCAATGATATTCTTCTGGGAATGAGGAAAAATGTTTTATAACTCTTTTAACAGTCATTAGTATTGCATTTTAGAACATAAGTACATGTGCATAAGATATAACAACCTAGCAGATCATTCTTGCTGAGGTTGGATTCTGTGCAAAGCAAAACTTTTCACCCTATTTATAACAATGAATATGCATATAATTTGTAAGTAAAAGACATATTAGTGAGAATGCAGATATAAAAACAAGGATCTAAATGGGTTGTTTTGTGTATGGGTGTTTCCATGGTTACCCAATTATAGTTTTATGATTTTAAAACATACTAGAGTTTAAAAGCCTTGAGAACTTTTTAATAAATTACTCTAACCATTACTAATTAAACATTTTGCAATCATAGTAAGTGCTTTAGAGTAAGGATAAATAGAGTAATATTTCAGTTTCCATAGCTGCTTTTACAGACATCCCTTCTGCAGTTTTGCAAGACTTAACACATTGCTCTGATTATAAGTTGAAACCTACATTTTCAGATTCAATTTTAGGAAAAACACAAATTAAATTGAAACACTAGTAAACTGATGTTTGCCTTTGATTCAGGAAATGCAGCCACATGCCTGCAGTGGCTCAGGCCAGAAGCTCGGGGGCCAGAACATGGCTCTCTGGCATTTAGTCAGCATGGGCTCTGTGTTTGCTTCCTCTTCCTGCTGCCCTTGAGGTCTTTAGGATTTGCAGTTCAGAATCGCACCAGCAGGGCTCTGCAGGTTTGCTTGTCACTTCCTTTTTCTGCTTCCAGGTGCCTCTGGAATTTGTAGTCCACAGTTGTAGCCAGCAGTAAGCAGGGGGAAGGGGTGTTTAACTCCCCTCCCTGGCCCCAGACCTCAACTGGGGTCTGTCTTGAGGGGGCAATCCCTCCCCACTCAGCAGACTGGGCTCCCCACCCCACAGAACTGCTCAGTATTTTTTAATGGTTAGCAAGACTGGCGCTTTCCAGTAAAAAACAATGATTTGACTCTTCATACAGACATGTTGTTTTCTTTAAATGCCAGTTGTCTCTGACCCTTGTGAACAGTGTCAATAGTGATCACATGCCTTACCATTTTTCTGCTGTCAGCAAATATCTGTGAAATATCCTGCCAAAGTACATGCCTTCTCTTCCTCCAGTGCAGGTCCCCATAGAGGGTGACAACCTATAGTTGCTATCATTTTTCTCCATTTGCTGAAGTGACAGAGGTCTGCACGGTGAATCTAAAAGTTTCAATCCATCTGATGGTCCATTTGAGTTTCTGCACAAATCCACAGGCTGGAATTTCCTACAAATCTAGGAACAGACTTCCAAAAATCTACAGAAGTTCTCTGGAGAAAATCATATGCAATCATATAATTAAAGATTATAATACTGTATAATACATATAGAAGGGGCCTTTATTCTGATATTTTCTACCTAGGGAGTTCTTTATTTTTAATGTTCTTATTTTAACCTCCTCTTCTGGGCATAATCTGCACACATGTTCACAATGTGCTTATCCAAATCACACTCTGATCCAAAATAGGATAACCCCCCCGCCCCTTAGAGCATTTATACTGGAAAATTCTTCAATTTTAGAGACACCTACAGTATCACTATACTGGGATTGCACCTACTGTTTTGTTCTCATATAAAAATCCTTTTACAAAAACATGACTCAATGTATGCAGCATATGACTTAAAATAATTCGTTAGTTCATGTAGCTAACTTTTTTTCTTTGTGACATGAATGAGTAGCAAAACAGTTGAGGGCCTTTCCCCCAGGTTTCTAACAGCATTCCCACTACATGTGTTAAATTGTCACAAGGAAGTTTAATATTTCCCTTGATGACAGAAACCCAGACCATTACCAAACAGTTCTGTATGCACAAATAGTATGATTTCTTTAAAATGTTGTTTTATGTTTGGTTTAACTTACAGTTTTGTACACCCACTAAAAAGTATATATGAGCATTTGGTGTCTTCAGGCATATGTGTTTGAGTAATAACATGTATTGAACTATATTCTTTGCATTGCATCAGCTACAAAATTGGATTTTGTTTCTCCTTTATGGCACATGTCCTTAAACTTTCCATTTTTGCCTTAACTAACAGTGACAATCCTGTGATGTTTTGAGTAGACCCTGCACTAAGTACAAGAAATATAAGCAAATGGCACAAATAATGTCACCTTAGCATTACTTATAGTTTACCTTAGTAGCATAGGTAACGGGGTGGATGCATGGTAACGGGGGCAACAGTCCCAGGTGCCTATTCAGAAGGGGCCGGCACCTCTGCCATAGACTGCGTTGTGGAATCTTTGTTGAGGCAACAGCAGTTCTGCTGCCACCAAGGCCCCTATATGAGAAAGTAAGCATTCACATCTACAACTGCCCCTGCTCTGCACCACCCTAAGCACCAACTTTTAAAGTTGCACCTCTGATCAAGCCTATTCAAGATAGACTGAGAGGTCAGTGTTGCCCTCAGGCCTGTCTTCTACTGCGCTGCAAAGAATACCAGCCAGGGTGATGTTTCTTGTTAGGATTTTTGTGATCTGAAACTGAACAAAGACCAAATTATTTCATACAGGCCTCTGAACAGTTATGAGAGGTTGACTGTTTCAGTCTGTATCCCTAAATCCTAAACTAAGCTCCTTTCTCAGGACCAAACCCTGAGCCATCTTGCACCCAGTATAATGACAAACATATACAAGATGGGATTGTTTTAATGAAGAAGTAATCATTATAGGTGTGTGTCTACTCTGCTATTTTGAACCTACTAATGCTCAGTTTGGATCTGATTCAACAATAAAAGTAAGACTTAAACTGCAGCACTTGTAAAATTTTGTCACCCTGACTTTGCATTGGAGACATGAATCAATATGTTAGGAACAGGCAGGTCTGCAAAAAAAGGAGGGGAAGATGTGAGAGCATACTTCTTTGCCACCAAAGGAAGCCCTTCTACTGGAATGAGTGTGTTGTGTGGTGACAGGTTTAGTTTGCTCTGATACCTCCAGAACATTCCTGCAGCATGTTCATAACTACAGTATTACTCACTCAAACAGATTCTTCAAACATCAGGAATACAATTAAACTTTGGTTCTGTGCAACTGCCACGGGAATTTAGAAAAGAGGCTACAGCTCAGGGATTAGAATCATCACCAGCAGTTTTTGCCTCTCAGAGTAAAGAATGTAGACCATCTATCTATTGATTTTTTTTTCAAAAACCAAATATTTTTTGTAGTATCAACAATATTGCTTTATAAGCCTGCCATTTCTATAAAATAAAGATTATTGTCTACATTCATATCTTAGTGGCACAGGCCCCTCTACTCCCCCCAACATATATATGGTCTAAATTTTGACCTCTGAGTAATTTATTGCTTACATTTGTCAGGATTTGGGTTTGAGCTGTCATTTTCCCCAAAATAACTATGTCTAATATCCTGTCTTCTGTCCAAATCATTTCTTAAATGGAATGCAGCTAGCACAAGAATAATGACATTTTTTTCATTCTTGAAATGGGATTGTTGCAGAGCAACTCTTATGAGAATCAGGTTCCTCCCACACTGGAGATACATGATGATCTAAAAATAGACATGGTATTTCTGCTCCTTGTATTTGACTTGGCAAAGCTGAGAAAAGTGTTAGGAGAGTGGTACAGATTACTTATTTTTAGAAGTTTCTCCGTTACCCAGGTTCTTTCTCTGTTTCTCCATTTCCCTTTCTTGATAATGGGATATCATGATGGATACCCTTCTTGCCTTCATTGGTAAGATTTATTGGGCAGAAAGATATATAGCTCGATCTATTGATCGATTGATTGATCTAATTTATTTTTGAAAATATGGAGCTCTCCTTCCATTTACAGTTTAAGGTACTGCCTTACAGATGTTTTTCAATTGGAAAGCACAAATGATGCAAATGTGTCTCCTTAATTAGGCCTTACAAGTAGCATGAGGGAAAAGCCTTATTAGAGAAAAAATGCTGTAGTTGAGATGAAAAATAAGGCACTATTTGGTTTTTTTCTAAATTTTGCATAAGTAAGGAAACACAAAAAGTACATCCAGATAAGTATGAATTAGGAATAAAACAGTCAAGCATGTATTAACATACCTAATACTGTTGATCCTAACATACAGTTCCAAAAAGGCTCTTCAGTGTAACTTGTGTGACAAAGTAACTTGTGAGAAGATGTGAAATTATATAGAAGCATGAAGTACTAAAATCATGTGGAAGAAAGAAGTACATATTTCTGACAGATATCACTATTTTATTCTAAATGGTAATAGGTCCATTAAATTTGTCTGTTCATACCTGTGGAGTGTGTGGTCAAATTCTTATGTTGGTGGGGAAGCAGTTAATTTTCTGCAGCTAGCTAAAGGAAAGCTGCATTTTGCAAACTGATGAGGCTGGACAGTGGTTGAGAATTAATTTCACACCTAGTCTTCCCACTGCATCTCAGCTGCACCTGGTAAAGTATTAGGTGCTGAATAAGGGGAGAAGGATTATTAGATATTGTACTAGAATTGAGAGGCAGTGAGGGCATACAGATCCTTTCTCTCTTGAAAGATCATCTGAAGTAAGCCATCTCCATGTGACTGAAGGGAGCCTTTTAGGGCCTTGTTACACAGTAATTTTGGGTTGCTCCTGGAGCTGTTAACCCTTGGATTGTATGCACATTAACACCTAAAACTAGTTTTAAGTAGTTATTATGCTGCTCAAAGGCTAGGTACAGACATTCAGAAAGCCTGAGGCAGAATTGATCTAAGTTACATGGGTTTCTATAAGCAGCATAGTTTAGATTGGTAGCAAACAGAACACGCATTCACCCTTTGGTATGGGGCAGGGGAACAAATCTTAGACTGAGTTATTTCGTTTTTAAACCCTATATGTTGCCAAACTTCTATTCTGGTACGAGTATAGACTCATTTTCAAAATCGCTTATACCAGTGAAAGTGTAATGTCTAGACCTGGTCAAAGGCACACCATTCCAGAGCAGGATTCTCTCTGATCTGTGTTACCCAGCTCGAGTTATATAAGGTGCAGCCATTCCAGGCTACAACTTAGTGTAAACACCCTGCCACCCCCCACCGGCCCAGATTAGGCCCACTGCCCCTCACCCCAGATCCCTGATCACTGCCTCTCGCCCCCTCCCCCACACCATGCTTACTTCTGGCTGTGCCCAAATGGTCTGTCCTGCAGAGCCTGGAATGGGATGGGCCAGGGGATACTTACCTTTCAGTCCTCCAGCTGCTGTTGACACCGGTCAACATTTATGTGGCTCACAGTATAGCATGTAACAAGGCCCTTAGGCTTTCTATACCAGCAAAATCTACCACCAGTGTAGCTATTTGAATAATCCTCTTTCTGGTAGGATGAGATATTAGGAGAGAACTGAAAGTACCCTACCTCCCACTGTAGCTACCCCCTAGTGGCGATGTGCAGCAAATGCATGGGGCATTCTTTACATTCTCTTTTCAGCTTGACAAGTTTTGCCATGCCTATTGCAGAGATGCTTGGGACCTCCCAGGGGAACTGCAACAAGGATAGATGACTACATGGATAGAGTAAGATTTTTAAACTGTGTGTTTCCTTGTTTTCCTCTGCTTTGAGGTTTTGTGAATCATAGAAAGTTAGGGTTGAATGATGGCATTGCTTTGTTTTCACCACTTAGCTTAATTGACTTAGTCCTCAAAATAGCTTGGCTTCAGTCTCATTTGAAATGTTCTATAGCCGACAAGTAAACTGAAAAGTTTTGTGCCTATGTGAACTCAAGACTGCTTGTGAAATCCCGAAGGAACCTGGTGAGTTCTCAGTCTGAACCCACTGAATCCCTCTTAGTATGAATGGATTTTCTGACAAAGAATTATTTCAGTATATGGTTGTAAATACTTTTGCTGTGTTTTCAAATATAGGCCCAAATCCTGTCTCTTCTTTTGACACCCAATTCAGTGGTAGTTTGGCACAACATTCAGTGTTAGCAGAATTGCTTGTGGTGATATTGGGAGATATGCTCCTTTCTATTGCATATATGTAACTGCCCAAAATTTACCTAGCTCTCTGAGTAAATTATAAGAGGGAAATGTATCCCATTCTATCATCTTAGCATGCTGTTGTCTTAGAGAAAGCCTAAGAAATATATTTGAAATTAAGGCTTGTATACCCAAAATGTTTCTCTAAATATATCCCACATTTGCTCACTCTGTACAGTATGTGCCCTGACTGTACTACAGAGCTCCATTAAACAAATAACCATGCTTCAAAGGCTTGTTGTCATTCTTTTAACAAGGCTACTCATTTAGCAGTTACTCATTTAAAAAGGCTCCACTGTACCTGTAGTCTGGTTGAGTCTACAAGGGACTTCGCCCTAATTGTACTGACAGCTGTGGATCCAGTAATCCATTCATATAAAGATCAGAGTGGTGCTCACAATCTTAAAGCAGGGAACTAATAAAAATGTAGATGAAATGAATGCTGGGGGCACAGGAGAAGGAGCAGAAAGCTAAAAATCCTAGCCAGGACAATGTTTATGCTATTGCATCATTTTGGAAAGCCATCTTCTTACTGCCATGAGGTTTAGCATGGCAGTTGTAGAAACAGGAACACTCATTGGATCATGTTCTAATCCCTGTAGCATAACTGGGCACTGACTTAGAGGGGGTACAAGAATAATGCTCACTATTCCAGAGTCTTTGCCCCATTCTGAGCAGCCCTGCCCCTTCTGGCCATAGGAGCTCAGTTGGAGAAGCCTGTGTCACCAGGCTGTAGAAGATGTCTGCTGGGATACAGCACGAATAGTTCCTCAATGCCCAGCCATAAGAGCCAAGTGCAGGGACATGGCAGAGGCAGCAAGGGTCTTTTGAGTCCCTGGGGCAGGTAAGGTAACCCTGCAGGGCTGGTCCAGCTCAGCTGCTTGGGCTGGGCAATGAAGGGAGGTATAAGGCTGCTCCTGCTGTGTCCTGGCACCAAACTCCTACAGCTGGGTGGCAAAGGGCTTCTAAAGCTGGCTTCCTATGGCCAGAAGAGGTAGGTCTGCTCCAGATGTGACAGAGGAGCACCCCTCTCACCCCCGAAATTTTGCCCAGGGTGCCAAAATGTATAGTTATGCCTCTGAGTCAGTCTGGTTATTATTGTTTTTCCTGCCGTAACAAATTATATAATCTGGTTCTAATTTTGGCCAATCTGTGAGGAAACTAGTTTGTTTACCTCTAATTGTGATAACCAATTAATTCTATAGGCAGGGTGTATAATTACCAAAAGCCTTGGCTTCCCCTGACTTGCATGCACTGTGAAAATGAGGCAAAGCAAATAACCTGCTGATTCTTCGCTAGATGATTTGTTTGAAAATTTAAAAGCAAGTCAGCTTGATAGCTAGGGACAATGTCATTCAGGACAATGAATGGTTTGGTAAAAAGAACTTTGAATTGATGTATCACTTAACGGGAAGCCAATGCAAAAAGCCAATGCAAATGCCTTAAATCAGCAGTAATATGCTCAGACAGGCAAGTGTTTGTACTGGTAAGAGCTGTTGTATTTTAAACAGGCTGCATCCTAGCTATATGAGCTGGTAGTCCCAGTATTATTCGTCTACTGCACAGTTAGCGTCTCATGTAAATGTGCCCACTGACATCTCGAAAACACCCATGTATGAGGAGTTCCAAATTTGTTTTGAAGAATAGTGACCTCAGCCTGGTAATGCTTTGTAGATTGTGCATGTATATACATGCATATTGTATCTAATCTTTAATAATGGTTCCAGGGTACATCTCCAGAGATTAATTCAAGGTAGAACCACATTTTCTGCAGGGGGCTCACAATGGTCATTTATGTTTCATGTTAAATATCACCAACATAGAAGCATGACTCTGCAGTCAGTCAATATGCAGTACTTCTGTTTTGTTGAAAGGCAATGCTATGCAGTAATAGGCATATGCATATTTCAATCTGAATCTGAAATATGATTTTGGATTTCTATTTTTGATGAACAAAGGGAATACCCTGAAATGTTCAACTGACTCGTCTAGTGGTAGAAACTGTAGTCAGGCCAGTGACAATACCCATTAAAACTTGATTTGTCTAACCACTAAAGGAGCAGCCATGCTTGGGGTCTTTTTTTTTGATGGTTGTTCCAGCTTATTGGAAGAAACAACTCTGAGGTACCAAGAGATAATCCTACCTGAAACAGTTGATTCATTTCAGCTAGGTTACTCTGAAAAGTGACATTTAACAATACCATCATAGGGTTCCTCTCCCTCAGGGATTATAGATCAGATTTGTATATGTGGGAAATAAGGAGCCTCCACACCCCAGTCACATACACCACCAGTCCCTGCCCCACTCTGTCCCTCACTGTGGGGGCCTTGATCTGCACCCCCTCCCACCCCATAGATTTACCTGCAGGGAGCTGTTCTCCAGTAGGGCTGTGCAAAGCTTCGGTCCCTGATTTGATTCAGTGGAGATTTGGCCCGATTCAGTGGCCGAATATCTGAATCTGAATTGAATCAGAGAACCCTTTAATCTCTCTGAATTGAATCGGAACCCTCTGAATTGATTTAGAGAGATTTGGAAAGATTCGGCAAATCAGACATAGATACAACTTTAAATGTTTTTTTCTAATATGCCTCTAGGTAGCAGGCGGCTCATGAATGCTGCAATGCTGGGGTGCACGGAGTGTCCTACAGAAGCGCAGGGGCTCCCCCTGGCACACTTGGCAGCAGAACCTGAAGTGGACCAGAAGTACTTCCGGTCCACTTACGGGTCCTCCAGGGAGCGTGCTGGGTGGCTCCCCCCACAACACCCAGCTCAGTGACTGGTGCTTCCTGGGTCTGGGGGGGCACCCAGGGTCCCCCCACAGCCGATCGCTGAGCTGGGAGGGCACCCCCATCCCCCCCGCACACCCTCCAGTGGACCCGGAAGTGGGCCAGAAGTACTTCTGGTCCACTTCCGGGTTTGCCGCTGAGTACATGGAGGCCCCCCCCCCCGGCACTTCTTTGGGTCGCTCCATGCACACCACCATCACAGCATTCACAAGCCGTGCTGGTACCTAGAGGTGTATAGAAAAAACTTTTAAAGCTGTGTTTATGTCCAAATTGCTGATTCTCTGAATCAGCATCGGATCTTCAGATTTGGATTTGGCTGAATTGAATCAGGGACAGTGATCCGAATCAATGAATCGAATCACTGTCCCTGATTCAGGCCGAATCCAAATTCAAATCGAATAGGGCCTGCTTTGCACATCCCTACTCTCCAGGCTGCCTGCCTGTGTTCCCAGCCACGTGCATGTTTGTAGGTGCATAGATGCACATAGTGCCCACTGCATCCTGCTTCTTGCAGCCCTTGCAGGCTGGAATGCTGTCAGACTGCAAGGGGAAACCTGCCATTTCCTCTGGATTCCTGTATGACACTGTGAATCCAGGACAAATGCTGTCCCACTAGGACAGGGACTTGAGGTTCCCATTCTGGGACTTTGCTACCTAATTAGGGATATGTGGTCACCCTGTGCCTGAGTCAGCATGCAGGGCCAGTCTGGCAGGGTGCTGCATGCTATGTGTGCCCCAAGCTACCATATATCCCATGCAGAATGAGTCTGAGTGGGGCTGGTGTGTACTGAATTCAGCACAGGGGGCCAGCATGGAGTGCACACTACATGAGGTGCCCTGCTGGCCAGGTCCTGCACATTCATAGATTCATAGATGCTAGGGTTGGAAGGGACCTCAACAGATCATCAAATCTGACCCCCTTCCTAGGCAGGAAAGAGGGCTGGGGTCAGATGACCCCAGCCAGGTGCCTATCCAGCCTTCTCTTAACAACCCCCAAGGTAGGGGAGAGCACCACCTACCTTGGAAGCCCATTCCAAATTTTGGCCACCCTTGGGGGCTGGCCAACGGGTGGCCAGCTCTGGGGCTGGTTCTATCTGGCCGGCAGACTGACCATCCTAGGTGAGTTTATCACCATTGGTTTACAACACCCATGGTTTATTCATGATTTATTTACCAAGGTTGATTTCTGTGATGAATCGTTATGCATAGCTATGAGATATTGACATGATGATAATTAAAAATGCACAATTTTTTTAAGTAGCTGAGTCAAGAAGTCACTTGAATAAATTCACAATTGCCAAGTTCTGTTTCAGTCATTTTGAAGTACAGTGTAGTTCTAACACATAAGCTTGCAGAAAGATAGATATAGCAGGATAAATTAGGGGAAAAGTTATCAATAGCCACATTAACTGATAATCAAGGAGGTTTGAGGTATCTTCTTTCTTTCATGCACTGGCATGTACAAACATACCACTAGGCATTTATCATGCATCAAGATGATGATAATATACCTTTAATGTGCAAATTGATGCTGCTGTAGTTGGAAACATAAAAATATCCAACTTTACTAATGCAATTGTTTTGTGCCTACTTTTATTCTTTATGCTTTATGTCCTGTTCCCTTAGGCTTTTCCTTCTGATATGGGCAAATTTCAGTGATGAATAAAGATCCCTGTGAAATAAAAACTTCTGTAAACTGCTGAAGCTTCATCTTAAGTCCATTTACCTGATCCTCCTAATAACTTTTCTATGTTTCTTCCAATCACCCTGCACCACACTTGAGGATGGATGACCATGCCTGTACTCAGTGTTCCAGATTAGATCTTCCACAGTTCCTTTGCCCAGAACAAAGGTGTCAGAGTCATCTTGGACAGTGGGCTATATACTCTGCTTTGCAGATGTCTACAGGCCATATCCATAACTTTTTACTTTTTTGGACATCACTAGCGGTTTTCAGCATATATCCTTTTTCTAATTTTGTGGATGTATACAGATTTGTTAGGAACCAGGTCTCCAAAAGAATGAAAAAATATTTATTTTCAAAAAGTATTTCTTAAAGCTCTTATATGGAAAATGAAGAAATATAAAATGAATTTAACATAAGATGAAGACACATAAGATGAATTCCTTCATTTTTTCACATACTAATACCTCATGAATTGCTAGTACTGCTCCCAGACACCTGGCACCTCTTCACTGCAACCAGCTCCTTGATGTTTGGTTTCAAGGATTATGCTAAGGCCACTTTTAGGATGGCGTTCAAGTGCTTGTTACTAACTCTCAAGTGTAGTTTTGACTTGCTGATATTCATCACTGAGGAGACTTGTTTTCACACATGCATGCAAACATAGGTAACATCCTTGATGTGAGGGATTTTATTGCTGGATAGTCTTCTTCCAGGTATTAATCAAGTTTGTGAATCTCTAACTGTTGAGAACTTCACCATGGTGTTACATTGAAAATCAGTGAGTTCCATTACTAGTATCTTATACAGAGACAGGGAACAGGAAAATGAAAAGTCTGAACACTGCTTCATCCTCCAGAAGTCAGATAACCTGTCCTGGAATTCATGCTTGACATCACCAATCTTAACCACATACTCCTGCAAGCTCAGACCACCTTTAGTTTCAGCAGCACTCAGCAGTGACTTCAAGGTGAGGAAATGTGCTGCATTGCCCAGAAAGATCTGTTTTTTCCAAAGCAACAGCTTCATTTCAAAGACATGGTCAGTATCATAAAACTCAGTCACAACCTAGTTCTGAACCTGCCTTTTTGTGTTTGCAGTACTGAAATGACCAATTATGTCCCCTAGAAGGTGGGGTCCTGTAACCATTCTCCATATTTCAGTTCAACAATGAGTTTCTCTTTCTCACTCATAAATATTTAAATTTCACATCACTGTTCAAGAAGTGTTTTAAGACAGCCCTGTGATTCAGCCAGCCCATTTTAGCAGTCCACTTGAAAGGTAACCTTCCTACAAGAGTTGGTTGGACTGCTAATGGCTGAGAGCTTTGAATCAGATGAAATTCAGTTTTTACCATAATTTTCATCATATGGCCCATATCCAGAATTTTGGCACAGGGAGCTTCCTGATGCAGACTGCAGTCTGGACCAACACTTTACACTTTTTCCTTGAGTTTCTCTACAAATCCTGCCTTCCTTCTCACCATGGAACATGTGCTTTACAACAATGAAGAATGAAGCTACCTTCAACTTTTCTTCAGTGTTAGGCTGGTAGAGGGGCAGAGAATCCCAAGAGGAAGAGAAAAGACAGTAGGCTGGATGACCCATCTCTGTATGTACGTTTGACATCCCTACCCTAGAACTTCACTTATGCTATCAGAAACAAAGACTGCATTAGTCTGTCATGATTTGCTTCGGCCATGCAACATTTTATCCTGCTTTCCATTTACCCACACATCTTTATTCTTCATTTGATTTGACAGGTGTATTACACATCTTTGCTACCAGAAGTGACATTCCAAATAAGAATTTCTGAATTTTCAAGGAGTGATTATCTGGTCCCCATCCTGAATTGAAGGCTTTGAGCTCTTTGACTTTGGCTTCCACTATAATTATGGTAACTTCCATTTCCATACCTCTCCACCCATTATTCCTCCTGTTTTTCTCTTCTTATGTTTGACTTTATCATTTACTGAAAGCTGAGACAACATATTAATTTAATGTTGGGGTCAGTTCTAGATGATCTTTTATCTCCTCCCCAACCTTAGTGCACAGCAGTCCCATTTTTTTTTTTTTTTATTGGGGGAGAGAGGGTTGTTATCTGTTTATAAAGCTGAATAATCTTTTGAGCTATTTGTTTCCATTTCCTTAGTAAAATCTAACCCAATTGGACTTTTGGTAATTCTGAATTTATCCATGGCTACTTTGCTGTTCCATCCTATTCCACTATAGGCTTTCTCCTTACCCCTAATCACCTCCTTGTGGTAGTGAGTGATGTGAGCTAGAGGACAGTGTTAATACCAGTGTTTTTCAACCTGTGGGTCATAAACAAACTTTAAAAGTGGAAAGAAGAAAAACTTTAAAGAAGAAAAACATGGGAAACCATAACATTTCCCTTGCAGGTTGGCAGAGTTCCATCCTGCAAAGGGCTGCTTGGGGTCCCCCCTGCCCCACATACTGGAAGACTGGGACCTAAGGGTGGGGGGCAGGGGGGCAGTGGGTTGAGAGTGAGGGATACTGGGTCAGGACTGGTCATTGATCTTTACAAATGGGTCCTGGTACAGAAAAGGTTGAGAACCACTGGTTTATATGACTCTTAGGTAACTGAAAATCACATGCGCACACAAGTGTGTGCATACACATATGCAACCCCATTGGCACCATTCAATTCTAACAAGTCAAAAGATATTGAACTTTCTGTCGCTGCCGTGTATTGCAGTGAAGGGTATGAGACCTTTGAAGGCCGTTAGGCGGGTATTTATGACGCTTGGAGTGGAATTAGGCACAGACGCTTATAGGTTGTAAAGCAAGATTATTTATTTATGCCGTTAAGGTGGTGAAAAACGGTGGTCAGAGATATTTGGTTAGTTATAGCTTAAGGTTTGAAGGTCGGTTTGTATGAAAGTCTTTTGTCAGGCAGATAAACGGAAAAAAAAATCGGGCCGGCAGGTCGGTGATTTACGTCTTAAGATTGGGTCGAGACGCGAGGGGGGCACTGGCAAGTGATCAAGTTGTCAGTTACTCTGATACGTGTGATCAGAGGTCTCCAAGGTTTGTACGGAGGTCTCTCTTCTTCACGGAAGTGAAGATGGGTTTTATTTGTATATTAGCCAATTGTTTTTTGTCACGTTATAAATTTAATTAGAATCGCCAATTGTATAGTGGTCTTCGCTAGGGTGTTATCATAGGAACACTCCCAGACACTCCCCTGTCATTTCGACCACTTACAATGATTTATATAAAGCAAAGAAGGCAAAAGTTTTTATCTCTGTTAGTGGCGCAGTAATAAATTTTTTTTTGACATGCGCAGAAAAAAAACCTGTTATTTTTATCTTGTTAGTTAACCTTTAGTTACCTTGTATAGACTAAAACTGTTTTGATTAATATATTTCTTGCTTGTGGCATGGGCAGTACTTAATTTGGTTGTGACATGCCCCCTTGCCCATGGCACAGCAAGTTATATCATATTTATGAAACAGAGAGGGGGAGACGAAGACACGCGGTAAGGCTAGGGTGGTTGGTGGCGGTGCCGATGGCTTTGACCCAAGCTGATAACATCAATAGGACGGTGTTGGTGGACAGCGGTGGACTGTCATCGTCTGGTGGTGGGTTGACACCTCGCTCCTGTAGAGGGCTTGCTCGACACAGGAGGACCAATAGACACAAAAGGAACATGTCGTCATCAGACGCAGGACGACTCGAAAGCTGGAGCTGAAAGAAAAGAAAAAGAAACAAGACAGTAACTGATTTATAACCTAAAGGGTCGTTGTGTGTGGGTTTGTGCGTCGGGACAATCAATTATGATGGGCGAGAAGCGTAGTTGGTCGGTCCTCATGGATGAAGGTAACGGTATAGGTGTTTGGATATTGTTTTGGACGGACGACGGTTCCTTTGTGGATACGCGGATGTGGCTGACGTGGATGTGGAATGGTAATCCAGACTAACTCGTTGGGTGTAAATTTTGGGACCCATGGTTTTGGGGCCCAAGAAGTGGATTCATCCCACAATGTCTTATCTGTATTCAGTGATATGATGACTTCGTTGTTTAAGTTTGTCCAGTTTTTGAAGGTTTTGTCACCTTTTAAGCGCAATCGCTCTTTATAGAGGCCAATATGTCTTTTTATTATTTTATTGGATTGGGGATGATACGGTAAGTGTAGATGTCAGGTAATGTTATGGAGGTGAGCGTATTTGTCGAGCGCTGAGGAATTAAACGGTGGACCTCCATCTGATTGAATTGTGTCGGGGGTCTTTTAACTGGCAATTGTTGTAGTAAGAGCCGATATAATAGCGATGGCGTTGTTTTTTCGCAGGGGGATGACTTTTAGTTGTCGGGTATCAAGATCTATGATAACGAGTCCCTTGTTTGGAGGCTTTGTGCCTGGTACAGGTCCCAACAGGTCTATTTGTCAGAACTTTCCAGGTGTAAATTGTTGTGCGTCTAGCGCTCTAGCCTGATGGTTTGTCTTATGACACTTTTTTTTGGCGCATGTTTTACAGGCTTGAGATATTTGTTTTTAATCGGACCTTGTGTTATAGGGTGCGGGAGCTTTTGTGGTGGATCACCATCGTAGGTGACTAGCCCTTGGTCTTGGGTGTCCCCAGTGTTCATGTAGCCACCTAAGGAACGGATCGAACTGTGGTTTGGGGTCGTTTGTTTTAGCAACTAAGACAACATCACTCTGGAGAGGGTCTTTTAGAAGCTTGTCGATGATTTTATGTATTGGATCAGTTTTAAGTTTATGTGACGGTGTGTTTTATGAGCGGTAGAACAATAAATTGGGATAACAGGTTCCAGATTCTTTCCCAATCCTCTAGGTTTTCCACCGCAGTCGCTGTGTCAGTAACAATTTTGTAGACATATTGGGAATCAATAGCTATGATGGGAGTCGGAAGTGTTCCGTCGTGATGATGAAGACAGTGGCGGATGACAACTTTAAAGCCTAAGAGTTTATTTTTTGTGGCTGTGGCCCCTTTTGGGGCTCTGTATAATCCCACATCATGACATGGTTTGTAGTAGAACCCGTAGCCCCCTCCATTTCGAGTGGTGCCATCGGAGGCCATCCAGGCTGGGGCTATGGTCCCATAGAGAGTGAGCGTTGTGTTATCTTGTGTATTGGGATCGGGTGGCAAGTCTTTGTACTTCCAACAACACCAGTGATAGTGGTAATGCAATATCATTTCGTTCCAAGTAGCCGGTTTTTCTTGGAACTGTGAGTTAACCTTTGTGGCGTTTAGCAAAGGTAAGAGAGTAGCAGCTGGTGTTTGAAGCGGTTTATGTCCCTGGGATAGTAATGTGACGAGTCTTTTTGTCAACAGAATTTTTTTAAAGGCTCCGTAGCGATGTTGTGTCGCCTGGAGAGCTTTGTGTGAGGCATATAGCAGTTCGTTTTGGGGGTTATGGGCAGTGGCCCATACATGACTGGCAGTATATCTCAAAGTAATTACTAATGCCTCGGTGAGGTTAAGTGCTTGAAGTGGTGTGTGTTTTATAGCGTGGAGAAGATTATGAAGATCCTTTTTGTCTTTGTCTGTCCAAGGTGTGGCTTTCCGTAATTTGTTGTGGGTCTGACGCTGGAGTCTTGTCAATAGCAGAAGGTAATGCGGAGTGATGTAATGTCGATACCAATTGAGATGTCCCAAGAGCCGTTGAAATTGTTTTTTGTGTATTGGTAATGGATCTTTAAGTGTATCGAGCTCTGGGGTTTCGTCGTGTGTGACACCGGATTTAGTTGTGTCGGTAAATCTGGTACCTAGGAATGTAATATTTATCGTGGGTTGTAAGTTTGATTTTTTTAAATTAACCGTCCAGCCCTTAGCATGGAGATGGTCGACTAGACGGCGGGTGACCTCAGCAACAACTTGCTGATCACGACCCATAATGGCAAGGTCATCAACATAACTCTAAATTTTGAGGGGTTTTTTGCTGGCAAAGGATAGGAAGCGCGAAAGTCTTTAAGTGTGTCGTTCATTGTGCCTGTGGCCAATGCAGGAGAGTTGTGATATCCTTGCGGGCATATCGTCCATCGCTTTATCATATCTTTGACACACATGTTTAAGATTTCACTGTTGTTAATAATTGGAATGGAGAAAAACATGTCCTTGAGGTCAAGGGTCGTCCCGTATTACTTGCCCCCTTGAAACCTCGCCATTTTATATAAACACTGGGGTAGCGTAAAAGCATTGGGTTGCGTAAGTGGGAGACACCGTTTATTCGCCTCGCGGAAATTCACTATAAGTCGGACTTCGTTGGGTTTTTTGGGCTTTGCGATTCCCCACCCTGGTGATAGGTGGGTATTGGCCGCTATCGGTGTTATATATCCCTGTTGTCCGAGCCTCTGTAACAGGGTGACAAGGGCTTCCCGAAGATGTTGTTTGGTCGGGATTGGTTTATAACGCCATGTAGACGTGTTATGAAGCGTAGGTTGGTGTCGGTCGGGCTTAGCAATAAAGAATGGAAGAGCTTGAAATATTAAGTTTTTTAACTGGAGTGTCTTAATGTCTGGTATGTCTAAGATGTTTATGTCCCCTAGAACTGCTTTAAGGGGTTTTTTGTGATTGTGTATCCAAAATTTGACTTTTTTAGCAGTTGATATAGCATTTAGCCCTTGTATCATGATGGTTTTTGAAGTCTTTTTATGAGGTGTCGCAGGTGCTATGACGTTAATTTGTGCTCCCGTGTTCAGGAGAAAAGAAATCTTTCGTTGTATCGAGGGATTATCGGGGTGAACGATAATAAGGCTGGTATATGGGTGAGGATCCGAAGGGTCAGGCTTTTCTGTAGGGCCGCCGGCTCGCCCGGTGGCCACTACCCATTTTTTGGCTTCTGGGTGTAATTGAATCCCAACTTTTTTGTTAGGGCCTTTTGTCCATCGTCCCTCAGGGCGTGTAATTGTTGTTTGGTAAGGCCGGACTCTTTTATCAGGAACCAAAACATGGCCTTTTCTTTAGGGGTCCGTCCTGGGACTGGTGGTGAGCCTTTGTAGGGTGGTCTGTTTATTTTAGGTTGTTTTACGAGGTACACTGACGATGGGTCCGGTTCTGTAGCACAATTGACACCTTGAGTTACCGCTGTTGGCTTCATGAGGGTTTGGATACAGCCCAATTGACTGAGGATGTTCTCGGCCTGTCCGTCTATTTGTGGGGTAAGGAGGAGGTGAAGAGTGATGGCATGAGATCCCCCATAGATGTCTATGCAAGCTTCCAAGGCTTTAGGGGTGATTGGAACCATTCCGGGTTGCGTTAGGAATCGATGTGGCCACGGCCCAGCGGCCTGTTGCTCTGTCAAGCCGAACCTGTTGTGTTGAATACCCATCGGCTGTGGGCCCCCATCCCATGTGCAGTACGAGGTTCCTATTATTGTTAATGAAAGTTGTTCTGCCAACGCTATTTTCGGGTGGTCGTTGTGTCACAGGTGGGACTTGTTCACGATTTGGTGGGCTAGAAGCGCAGGGAGTGGTATGGCCCAGTGTTGGTTTTTTATGATTGGGCCGCGGTCGGTGGCGTGTCCTCCACTCCATGTAGCTTGATGGATGAGGAAGCTGGCCTCTTCCATGTCTAGTAATTTTGAGCCAAATTCAACTACCAGTCGGCCAAGCCAAATCGCCAGGGTTTCTCCCGGTTTAAATTTTGATAGCTGAAAAATATCTTGCATCTCTGTTCGGTTACGGGTGCAGTAGGTAGAAGTAGCGTGAGTTACGCCTTGTGGATCCGTTGTGTATTTTGTAACAACGATAGGGAAGGCCGTTTTTATGGAAGTCGGCGAAGACTTCATTGGTGGGGGCGGATTTTCCGTTGGTAGGGAGGGATATATTAACTTGGAGGTTCTTTTTTTTTCATCATAGGGAGGCGGTAGCTGATGTTCTGGGGTTGGAGCCATTGGGTCCGCCCCGTTGCACTCCCGTAGAGAATGAGGTAGTTGTGGACCTCCCACAACTCTGTCCTCCGCGTCCTTTTCTGAAGCTCCGCCCTTCTTCTCCGATTTTTTGAAGAAGCTGAGTTTTTCGCCGGCGCCATATTGGGGCAATGGTGTAGGTGATTGCTGCGCAGCAGCATTTTCAGCTGCGACTTTTTTCAGGGTCAGAAGTTGGCTATTTAAATTTTTAATAACGCGCGTTGCGTTAACAAATGCGTGGAACAGAACATTAATCATTTTTTCTTTTTTCCACTTGGGGCCTGCCCATTTGGTCGCGGTGCAACCCTCCATCTCCAAGTTTTTATGGAGCTGGGTGAAGAGTTTGTGACTGGGGGACTGGGGCACCATGGTTGGACAGTTAAACTTGTCGGGGGGTGTTCCTTCCCCGCCCTCTCGTACGTGGCAGATGCAACGGGCAATCTCTTGGGCAGGGGTTGGGTCCACCCCCGCCGGCACTTTTGCCGCTGTCACCACCTTCACCCGATGTAGGGATATGATTCCCGCTTCGTCCCTGGGTCTGTACATAACCCCTTTAGCGCTCATAACACACCCTAGGGCCCTCACATCGAGCTGAGCGCTCCACTCTTTCCCTTCTCCCGCTTCACCCCTTAGGGAGAAGTGTCCAGTAACCACATTCAGTCCTATTCCCCTTGCCTGATGGTAGGCAATGTGTGCCCATAATTCATCCAAATCGGACGTCAGGCGGTCCCCACTGCGCCATGGGCAGTTCTTTACTAGTTCCAACTCCATTGTGTCTTCCCCATATCCTGTACGTGACGCCACGTCGCTGCCGTGTATTGCAGTGAAGGGTATGAGACCTTTGAAGGCCGTTAGGCGGGTATTTATGACGCTTGGAGTGGAATTAGGCACAGACGCTTATCGGTTGTAAAGCAAGATTATTTATTTATGCCGTTAAGGTGGTGAAAGACGGAGGTCAGAGATATTTGGTTAGTTATAGCTTAAGGTTTGAAGGTCGGTTTGTATGAAAGTCTTTTGTCGGGCAGATAAACGGAAAAAAAAATCGGGTCGGCAGGTCGGTGATTTACGTCTTAAGATTGGGTCGAGACGCGAGGGGGGCACTGGCAAGTGATCAAGTTGTCAGTTACTCTGATACGTGTGATCAGAGGTCTCCAAGGTTTGTACGGAGGTCCCCCTTCTTCACAGAAGTGAAGATGGGTTTTATTTGTATATTAGCCAATTGTTTTTTGTCACGTCATAAATTTAATTAGAATCGCCAATTGTATAGTGGTCTTCGCTAGGGTGTTATCATAGGAACACTCCCAGACACTCCCCTGTCATTTCGACCACTTACAATGATTTATATAAAGCAAAGAAGGCAAAATTTTTTTCTGTGTTAGTGGCGCAGTAATAAATTTTTTTTTGACATGCGCAGAAAAAAAACCTGTTATTTTTATCTTGTTAGTTAACCCTTAGTTACCTTGTATAGACTAAAACTGTTTTGATTAATATATTTCTTGCTTGTGGCATGGGCAGTACTTAATTTGGTTGTGACACTTTCAAGCCAATTTATTCTGTATAGGTTATCATTATAAGTTAGAACAAGAAATAGGATAAGAAACCTTATCCTGTAATCTTTTAAAATGGCTTAGTTATTCCCCACCCCCCTGCCTCTTCCCCCTGTCACAACCCAATTAAATTGTGCCCATGCCACTAAGCAAGAGATACCATTCAAATCATCTTCATTTTAACGATTAAGGGTTAAAAGACTTCCCTGCCAAAATTCCTTGAAACAAAACGCTGGCGGAGAACTGTAGATAATTGGTCAGCTGAAATAAAATGCTAGGGGAAACTATATATAATTGGTCAAAAATTAAGCGTAAGCTCCTCACACGTAACACACACGTAACAGGTAGAGAAACCTAACCCACTACCTTGTAACTTGAGGAGACAAAGAGCTGCCGCCTGCCAAAAATTAAAGATTCCATATAACAGTTAACGATTGGGTATCTCTGTCAAACACCTCTGCCTATAAATAGTTTAACGGTTTCCGCCCAAGGCGGAGAACTCTGGGGATCTCTAAAGAGATACCTGTGCTCATCACCAGAGAGTTGGGAACTTGATCAATTCCCAATCAATCATCCCCGTCATCGTAAAATATTGACGTAGAAAAGTCTTGCAAGCCCGACCGTTCTTTCCGGCGCCACGTCCGTCATTACTTTGCTGTAACCTGAATGCGTGTACTCAACTCTGTAACCG
Organism: Alligator mississippiensis; assembly: GCF_030867095.1. NCBI lineage: Eukaryota > Metazoa > Chordata > Crocodylia > Alligatoridae > Alligator > Alligator mississippiensis. Next base: position 95,274,436 of record NC_081828.1, on the reverse strand, counting down.
AAGCTATAACAGAACAAAGGCTCGCCTGCGTCGTCATCAATATCTAGGCGACATAAGTAAACAAACTCCTGTAACCTACACGTCTGTGCCTGGTTAATTCCACTCCATCCATCAATTACCCGCCTGCCGAGTTCAAAATCTAAACACTCCGGTGTGAGTCAGACGGCTGCCGGCGGCTGCTCTGATTCACGACACCCCCTAGGGCTGTAAAGTTAGGAGGATATCACAGTCTCTCATCTGTCTTTAAAAAAAGAAAAAAAAGTTATGTAAAACATTTATGACATACTTTTCTTGTAACATACATATATCTTGTAACATATACAGTACATGATAGTAATGTGTAACTTTTTTTATTGGCATTCTATTGAAGTAAATCGTATGAGTCACTCATGGTTTCATAGCTTCTGAATAGGGCAGCCATCCCAAATGTATGTCAATAAAACACCTTATACCACATCATTGTATCTCAGTATATTTTTTACTCTGTACGTCTAATTCATATGATCTATATATTGTCAGTGAGAGTTCTCTCACAAGAATCCGGAACCAAATCATTTTCCAGTACCAAATGTTGTAAATCATAGTGCTGAGCTTTTTATAACAAACTGGCTTGTAGTAAAAAGGTGGAAGTTCAAATTGTTTTATGTTCCTGGCTTTTATTTGTATAAGGCCTTCTGTCTAGTAAAGTTATGCTTTTAAAGATGATTTTCTTGTAAAACTAACAGTAACAAATATGATGTTTCTGAAAAGATATTCTCTTCTTCTGAGTCTCCGAGCAGCTTCTAGCTGCAGGGAGGCCTGGTCCCTCTGTGCTATTGGCGCCACCTGGGACCACCTGGGCAGGCTGCTAGTGGACTGGGTGCTGCCCCAGCTTGGAGGCATCACGCCACCCGATCCAAATGTTCCCCGAGTGCGCCCAGCAGTCTTCCTCTGAGCAGGTTTGGGGAAGAGTTGGATTGGGCCAGATGCTGCCTCTGAGCTGGGACAGCACCCAGCCTGCTAGCAGCCTGCCTAGATGGCCCCAGGCTACGGGGCGAATTGACATCTGCATCACTGCAATTTGCAGTGTTGCAAACACATCTAAAACCCCCAAAACTGGCATATGTGTAATGTGTGATGCAGCATCCACACAAATTACATTTTAGTTACGTGTACATCATGACCGTAATGCGTACAAGCACCCACTGTGTTTGGATGTTCATAAGCATACCAAACACAGTACTACAGTAAGCTGTGAGTATATTTCTTCGATAAATAACCAGTTTTTGAAGGAGACTATCACTATATAATGCTAAAGCATGCTTGCTTTTCTCTTCAGGATATTTCAGTTGTTGATTGTATAGTGCAATTTCATGTATCGTTATAAAGTTTCTCTGAATTTATTATTATTGTTGAAATACTGCAAAAAAGATTAGCAACAATATAAAAGTACAAGATGCTGGCCTTGGAGGTCACTCTCCTTTGCTACTTCAAATCCTTCTGTTCTGTTGTTATGTACACAAGAAGATAAGTTTTATTTATGCTAAAAAAAGCATGGAACATGTTGCATGCATACATGTGCTGAGAAACAAAATACATCTGCCTTTATAACTAATCATATTTCTGTAGCCTCATTCATTTTTCATTATCCCCCATAGCTCCCAGTATTTTGGCATACCTTCTTTCCGTCCCCCACTTTATTGCATTAAGCCTGATAATGTTCACAACAAGTCCAGCATTATGTGATCTAGGTTTATTGTTGACACAATCAATTAACATAGTACCAAAATGAGACAAATTGAATTTGTTTATGTTTGTGGTAAATTTTATCCATACAAGTTAGGTGAACTCTGACCATGGAGGAAGCAAAGAGTATAAGACGTGGAAAGAAAAAAGAAGAAAATTTAATAAGGGACTAGTATGTCATAAGTTATTTTTAAGATGTTAATCCTTTGTGTCCATCCTTATTGATCCTTATTAATCTTTAAATATGGAAACACCTACTTTTCAACCAAACATGTAAAGATTTGGCTACTTTTCCCAGGTTACACCAGTTGTGTATAACTGCTGTAACTGGAGCATGTTGTCCATATTTTCAGTACTCAGAACATCATTAGACTTTTTAATGGCTGAGGAAAGACAACTAAAAACTGTTATGGGAGCAAACAATATTTGTCATTATCCAGACAGGTTCACAATATGAACATAAAGCACAAAAAGAAAGAGTTAAAAAAAAAAATTAAACCTTGGGCTTTTTTCCTCCCATAGTTTTCATAGTCTGTTCTTGGAGATTTTGTTTAATTATTTTAATATGCAGAGATTATTAGAAATTAGAAATGATTACAAATGCAAAAAAAGGTGATTTATCCAGGTAGTGCTTACCTATAACATCTATTTGCATTGAATTATTGAAAGAGATTTTTCTGCAAAATCTACTTGTTAATTTGTCGCAGAGCACTGAGGTGCCCTGCTCCTAAAGAGGGGAAACTGCTAGGGAAAGAGCCCTAGCAGTGAATAAGGAGCCCAGCTGTTGGTTGCCAGGGCAACTGGAGTCAGCAAGCGACCCACACCTGCCAGCGGTCAGCTGACTGTAAGGGGCAGGGCCTGGCCCTTATAAACCCTAGGAGCTGAGGCCAGAGTTTTTCTGCCAGCAGCCCAGGAGGAAGGAGCTCTCTGCCATGGGAGAGAAGAGAAGTATGATGCAGGAGCAGCATCTAACACTGAGCATGATGCAGGAGCAGCATCTAACACTGCTGTGAGATGAAGAATCCATGATAGGCTTGAACATTGTTATGGCTGGGCGGCTTCTGTTTAAGTTATAGCCAAAGGGCTTGCGTTTTGTTTGTTGTTTGTCACTGGTGGTTTGGGTGAGGCTATTAGGGGTTGGAGGAGGCCCCATAGGGAACCCATAGCAGTGTGGGAAAACCAGTGCCAGCAAGGGCACAGCATTCAGGGTGCACAGATCCCAGCCCCAGAGAGGGGGCGTTGCTGAGAAGCCCTGGAGAAGGGGGCAGCATTGCAGTGAGCCCCAGAGAAAGGGGGCAGCTCTTGAGAAGCCCCAAGGAGGGGGCAGCAGTACTGAGGAGGCCCCAAGAGAGGGCAGCGTGAGAAGGCCCAGGGAGAGGGCAGCGTGGTGGAAGAGCCCCAGAGAGAGGGGTGGCATTGCTGAGAAGGCCCCAGAGAGAGGGCGTGGAGAAAGACAGGGCCGCGGAGAGCCCAAACACCAGAGAGAGGGTGCAGACCTGGACAGAACAATGTCTATTCCAGCTGTGAGGCTTGGGGCGTGGTAAAGGGGTAGTAGGAGCCATGCATAGCCCATAAGGTTTGGGTGCCCCGAAGCACCCATTTGCTGGACAAGACCCATGAGGGGTCTGGGAGTCCACAAGGCCAGAGGTGACAGTGAACCATGTCCAAGGAGACGTAAGGCAGCCTCCCTAATATATTGGAACATCAAAGACATGGCAGGCAAGAATTTGAGGGTGCCCATGGGCCAACTTGGCACGGGAAGGGGGCCTTGAGGAGATCACGGCCCTCCTGTAGGACCCCACTGTGACAACTGGCGTTCTTTCCAGAAGACAATGGTAGCCGATGGGTTTCATTTTTTCACCTGCCCTTGGAGAAGACAGGTATCAAATTGGAGGGGTGCAAACTTTTCATTAAAGGAGTCCCAAGATAAACTCCACTTCTACTTAGAAGAACAGGGCTACTCTGCTGAAAATGGGGGACTCAACAAAACACAGCTGCTTTTTGTCTTCTTTCTGAATATTCCCTTGCTTGTTGAGTCCTCACCACACTAGTTTGGGAGGACAAGTTCTCAATGCTTTGAGCACTGAATACCCTGTAAAAGACTTTCAAGCATTTTTTTTTTCTCTTTTTGAATGCTCTGTATAAATAGAGTGAGAAGGAATCATTAAGTTTGCTAGAATCAAGTTTTGTTTTAATTGCTCTGAATGTTTTAGGAGCCCTCTTTCTGCCCCTGCCTCTGCTTTCCTCCTCTGCTTTTTATGCTTGCTTAATCAACAGGACAGAGAATTTCTTGTTTGTTATGCTACAAATAAAGAAAATACTTGTGACAATAGACCTGAATCTAAATGATTAAATGCTATGTTAAGAAATGAGGAGTAAGGAAAATAACACAAGGCTAACAGGCCTGTCTACTGTGGTAGAGTCCTATGAGATGCTGCGTTTCTGCTGATGAGACACTCAGCTTTAATTGATTTCTGATTAGGAACTGAGGGAGTTCTGCACCTCTCAGAAAGTACCCAGGACTGAATTTTTCACATTTAAGGCTTATGTTGAACCCTGGACTCGAAATTTAGTAAGACATATATTTGTTTAGTATTTTCTCATTCTATTTTCAGCCACTAACATTGATATTTATAATACCGTGTCAAAAAAATATTCTCTCTCCTCTCCGTTTTCTATCCCTATAACTACCCTTATTTTGTTATTGCACAGAGGCATCTGTTTTGTCGCACAAAGATGCATTCACACCCACCTGGTGTTTTGATGAGGTTAATATCTAAAATCAACTGAACCAGGTATAAAAATGCAGTGAGTTTTAAAAGGGAATTCTTAACACAGATGATTAAGCAATTTAAAGGACACGAACTGGTAGAGCAGACTAGATGGTGAGGTAGTTCAATAAAGTCGCTCAGGAAATAGGTGCCTTATCATAATTTAATTGCTAAAAAGGCCACATCCTCTAGAGAAAAAGGAGTAACAACTCATGCATTGCTGTTGTGAAAGGAAATCTCACAAGTTTCTGTCACATTTTTTGATGTGCATATTATTTTCTATGTATACGTTAGCATTTATTACAATGATCAAACAATTCCCCTGACATCTGTTGGGTTAGGCATGCAGTGAAACAAACTCCTGAGAAGTGGTATGTTTCACTGAAAGACATTAATAGAGAGACCCAAGCTACCTTTGTCAGCAAAAGGAAAGAATGAGTCTTTAGCCATAGGTGTCCGGGCTTTCAGAGGTAGCCATATGTACATAGCTAAGAAATTAGGGTATGATTTTTGTAGCGATACAGGTATAGCAAAACCACTTCAACTTTGACACTCAGTGAAGGTTAAAGTTTGGATGATTTAACTCTCCACAGGATGCAGTTATAAATAAGGTTGTAATAGTGGATACATACTCTTGAGCAGCAGCACCCTTCCCCTTCCCCCCACCTCGCCTTCCCTTTTTAAAGCAGCTGAAATGCACACTTGTCTATGCCTTTAGAGTTTGCCTCTTTTATGAAGCTGCTTTCTGGAATATGAAAAACAAAAACAAAAAAACCCAAACAAACAAAAAGAAAAAACACCCTAGCAAAGAATCTGTCGTAATTCCCCATCTGCCAAACCACCTTAAAGCTTGTCTTGTTTTTTCTTAAAACAGTTTTACAACTGATTTTTTTGTACAACAATGCAGGCTAAGCTTTGTAGGGGTAATATTAGCCCTCTATCAGGCAGAATTAAGAGCAATGCTCATCTTGATATCAACAGTTGCTGCTTTGTTATTAAGAATATTTTCATGAATATAATAGGTAGCATTTTGCTTCCTTTGGTGAGCTTTTGGGCTAGGTACAGACATTACACTTTTACTGATAGAAGTAATCAGAAACTGGTCTATACCCATAACAGAACAGAAGTTCAGCACACAAAAGCAGTTTATACTCAGAACAGAAGTTCAGCATGTCTCGGACGGCCAAAGCCGACTCGAGGTGATTTAATAATTACTCGTTCGTCGGGGTGGGCTGGTGAATAGAGAGGCCGAGAAAGCTTTATGGTTGTAAAACTTTACTTACGTCGCTTGCTGTTGCAACGAAAGTGGTCCAGTCATCTGAACAACTACACTAGTTGTTCCAGCTGGCAGGGCTCAGGCCAGCATGTCCGTCTACAAATCGGGCCGGCAGGGAAAGGGATACGTCTGGGATTGCACTCGGCGACGGGGAGACGAATCGATAGGTGATCAGTCTATCGATTAGCTCAGCCACGAGTCAGATCTCTTCAGAAGCACTCTGCAGCATGCTCAAAGTTCTCTGACTTGGGCAGAAGTTGCGCTAATTTTTAAACGGCCAGCAAGCCAATCACTAGCCGCCACGTGTGCATAATTTAGAACTGGCCAATAGCGGGACACAAATTTACATTCGAATGGCGGGAACTCTCTTGCACCGGGGGTTTCCTGCAACAACAGAAAGCCTTTTACTTTGCAAGAGGCTCTCATGTGGCAGGAAAATTCCACCGTGCTAAGGCACCAAAATCACTGGGTAGTGACATGCCCCCTTGCCGACGGCACAACTGGAATTTTAGACACATGAGCTTATCATCCGGCATCTTTGTTTCGGGACTCACTGACCTGGCAAAGCTTTAACAACCAGTAATATATATATATATATATATAAACAACTTGATAGACCGGTGTTTTCAACAAGTTACAAAATACAATAACTTTGAACATATAACAACAACTGTTGAGCATCGTCTGATTGGAGAACATCTGCTTGGGATTTTCCTCGTCTGGTAATCAGTCCATCCTCTCCTATTAACAGACAATGTCAATAAAATACTTAATAAAATGAGAGTAAATAGTGTTATAGCCAGTCCTGAGCAAATGAATGTTCCCCGTCTCAGTGTCTCCTTCATAATCATCACTCTACTAACTCGAACGAACTGTAGTCTGGGGCTCGATGAATCTCACACTCGGGAGGTTGTGAACTATTGCTTTTCTGGGGTTAGACCTGTGAAGAGAGAAAACAACAACACAAGACAAAAGACTCATAATTGGATTTACTGTAAGGATACTGGGGAAACATTGGAACGGCGTGTCATCCAGTTGTGATGAACGATAATAGGAGGACGATCAGGCTTCTCTTCCAATTGGACAGAATAAGTATTGGGATATTGTCCCGGTCGTTGAACCGTCCCTTTGTGAACTTGTGGATGAGACTGATGGGGGTGCGGTATTGAAATCCACACTAACTCGTCTGGTTGGAACTTGGGCTCCCAAGGCGGAGGTTTCTGAACATTAGCTTCGTCCCATAACAGTTTAGCAGTGTTTAGTGAAATAAGGACATCATGATTAAACTTAGTCCAGTTTTTAAACGTCCCTCCTCCTCTAAGGTGAAGTTGCTCCTTGTACAGACCTATGTGCCTTTCCACAACACCGTTGGACTGCGGGTGGTACGGTAAATGAAGATGCCAGGCTACATTATGAAGAAGAGCGAATTTATCCAGAGCGTTAGAGTTAAACGGGGGTCCTCCATCAGACTGAATCTCATGGGGAGGTTGCCATGTAGCAAATACAGCAGTCAAAGCCGAAATGACAGCAGTGACATTACTTTTCCGTAGGGGGATAACCTGTAACTGTCTTGTTCCCAAATCGACAACAACTAGTCCTTTATTTGGCGGCTTAGACCCTGGGAGGGGTCCCAGTAAATCTACCTGCCAAACTTTTCCTGCTTGAAACTGTGAAGAATCGAAAGCTCCTAGTTGGTGCTTGGTTCTATGGCACTTTTCTTTAGCACATATCTCACAGGCCTGAGCTACCTTTTCCCAATCACGCCGAGCTCCGTATGAAGCCGGTTCTGTAAGGGTTCAGCACCAACATTGATGGCAAGCTCGTGGTCCCGGGTGACCCCAATTCTCATGAAGCCACGCGAGGAATGGATTTACTTCAGGATCACTGGTAGATGTGACAGGCAAGGCTATGTCGGTTCAGAGTGGATCTTCCAAAAGCTTATCAATTACCTCATGCACTCGATCGGTATCTGGACGATGGGACTTAGTGTGCCTAATTAACGGAAGGCGCACAAATTTAGATAACGTTTCCCAAATATCTTGCCAATCATTCAAATTCTCGGAGGGAAAAGCTGTGCCCTTAAGAATTTTATAAATGTATTGCGAATCAATTGCAATGATCGGAACTGGGACTGTATCATTATGATGTGTCAGACAATGTTCCAGTACCTTAAGGAATCCTAATAATTCACATCTTTGGGCCGAATTATCATCTGGGTCAGCTTGAATGATTTCCTTATCGTTGCAAGCTTTGCAATAATATCCATAGCCTCCGCCATGTCGGGAGGTTCCATCTGAGGCCATCCATGCCGGGGCAGAAGTTCCATACAATGTAGCGACTTTCTCTTCCTCTTCCGGGCTTGGATCAGGTACCGTGTCCTCCAACCTCCAACAATGCCAGTTGTAAAGGTGGGTAAGCACTAACATATTCCAGGTCTTAGATTCTCCCTGAAAATGTGGGTCAACTCTGTCCGCATCCAGCAAGGGTAACAATGTGGTACCGGGAGCGCGTAACGTCCCATGCCCCCTTGCTAAAGGCTCCACCAATTGTTCGGCTAGGAGGATTTTTCCTATAGCTCCATATCGATGTGCCGCTTGAAGCGTCTTATGGGCTGTATATACTAGCTCATCGTGAGGGTTATGTGCAACAGCCCACACGTGGTTGGTGGTGAACCCGAGGGTTACGGTTAGTGACTCACCCAGATCGATGGCATGGAGTTGTGTATCTTTAACCGTGGCTAGCAGGTGAAGCAGGTTCTGCTGATCTCCTTTTGTCCAGAGCGTAGATTTTCGGGATTTATTATGGATTTGTCGCTGCAATTTGGTGAGGAGTGCCAAATCACCAGGTTCAATATAATGTCAATACCAATTCAAATGACCCAACAGCTGTTGAAAGTGCCTCTTGGTTGTGGGGAAGAATGTTTTCAATGGATCGATGTTAGGACCCTCATGAGAAATTCCATGCCGGATGGAACCGATGTATCGAGTACCAAGGAACGTAATGTCATCTAAAGGTTGTAAACATGACTTTTCCTCGCTCATTGTCCATCCCTCATTCTGAAGGTGAGTAACTAGTTGACTGACTATACTAGTAACCACGGAACCATCACGACCCATGATGGCGATATCATCCACGTAACTCCAAATCTTTAGTTCCTTCTCTTGGGGAAGAGAATATGAAGCTCAAAAATTCTTTAGGGAGTTATTCATGGCACCTGTGGCTAGTGATGGAGCGTTACGATATCCTTGTGGACAGACCGTCCACCTATACATGATGCCATCAATACACATGTTTAGTATTCCTTCCGGGTCGTTTATCGGGATGGAAAAGAACATATTTTTAAGATCCAATGTGACTCCAACCCACTCACTTTGTTGAAACTGTGCCATCTCAAACATACATTGTGGCAGAGTAGATGGATTAGGTTGTTGAAGTACTTGACACCTTTTGTTGACTTCTCGATAGTCCACAACCAACCGGGCTTCATTAGGCTTTCCAGGTTTCGTTACCCCCCATCCTCATGACAGGTAGGTGCAGGCGGTTACAGTCTTAATACAGCCTCGTCGCTCGAGCCGCCTCAGGAGGTCAGTAAGGGACTGCTTTAGAGGACCCTTAGTTGGGATCGGTCGATATCGCCAGGTGGAGTTGTTACGAAGCGTTGGTTGATGCCAATCCTGTTCTGGGATAATGACGGGTAATGCCTGTAGCACTTGTTCTTTAAGGTCAAGCGCTTTTATCTCCGGGATCCCTAAAATGTTGATGCCCCGTAGGACAGCCTCTAGGGGATATCGGTAGCCTTGGACCCAAAATTTGACCTTTGTTGTGAAAGCGATAGCATTAAGCCCTTGCACCTTAATTATTTTGGTGGTCTTTTGATGAGGTATCATTGAGGTAATCACATTGGTCTGAGCTCCAGTATCGAGAAGGAAGAATACTTGTTGTTGGTCATCCGGATCGGTAGGGTTGCAAACAGTGAGTTCGGCGTATGGTCGAGAATCCATAGGGTCAGGTCTGAACTGGAGAAGGCTGCCGGCAGAGCCGCCAGCCATCACTCATTTTTTGATGGGTCCTCGAATTTGAATCCCAGTGCTTCAGCCAGACGAGACTGGCCCCTTTCTCCCAAAATTTGTAGCTGTGCCTTTGTAAGTCCGGTGCGGGAGAGAAGAAAACCAAACATGGTTCTTTCCCTCAGGGTTCTCTCCTTCGGGGTTCCTGGAGGTGACCACCCTTGCTCTCGTCGAGGGATAAATTCTTGACGTCTGGGTCTCAGCTTTCTGGCTGGGTATGCTGAAGATCGGTCCCTTATAGTATCAGAAGCTTCTTCACCTTGTTGCATAAGTGCTTGTAGACGTGGGAGATGGCCTAAGAGATTTCCCACCGGTTGACCTGCCATTGGGTTCAAGAAGAGTCGGAGAGTAACGACATTTGTTCCTCCATATACCTCCACGCAGGCCTCTATAGCTTCCAAGGGCGTTGGGATTGCCCCAGGGTCCAATAGGTGGCGATGAGCCCATCTCTCTTTTTATTGTACGGCTGTTAGTCCCATTGGATTTGTTCTTGGGCTCCATGAGAGATATGACACCCCAACTATAGCTAGGAGGAGTTGCTCCGCAGTAGCCTTTTGTGGAAGACCTTCGTGCCAGGTGTGAAATTTTTGGGTTACCTGTCCCACTACGAGCACCGGGATCGGGATGGGCCAGTGGGCACTGTCTGTGACCACATTCAAATAGGTAGCACGTCCACCACTCCATGCCACCTGTCGGGTCAAGGCACTCGCTTCTTCTTTATCCAAGGTGTCAGATCCGAATTCCACTATTAACCGCCCTAACCACATTGCCAAGTTCTCTCCTGATCTCATTTTAGATTCTTTGCAAAGCTCTTGAATTTCTAGCCTGGTTCGTGTGCGTGAGATGACAGTGGTACGCGTGGCACCATCTTCAACTGCAACATGCTTCGTCACAGCTATCGGGTGAGCTGCGGTAGAGAAAGAGTTAAATTCTTCGTCTGGAAACGTTGGGTATATCTCTCCTCCCATTGACCCCTCCCCTTGGCGAGGAGGCGGGGCCGCTGGGAACGACGTCACCTCAGGGGGTGGAGGCACTAGGCGGATCCCCGCCGGGTCTTCTGAAGCTCCGCCCCTCTTTTCCGGGTTCCCCGGATGGCTAGCGCTTCTTTCAGCGCCATTTTCTGCTAGCAGTATCATGCGGCCGGTGCTTCTGACAAGCGCCGCTCTGGAACTTTTTGCCACCCACCCCAGCGACTCCTTACGCGCCGTATCCATCTGTGCCTCTAAATTTGCGTATTCCCTTAGTAGACCCGCTACTGTACGGAACAGCACATTTATAATTTTTCCCTTCTTCCATTTAGTTAGACCCCATCTCGGCACATGACGGCCCTTAGTTTCCAAATCCTCCCGGAGCTGAAAGAGGAGCTCATGACCACGCGACTCCGGCACCAAATCCGGACAGTTAAACCAGTCCATGGGGGTGGATTCCCCTTTCCCTTAAGTATTGAATGCATTGAGCGAACTCTTGAGTGGGGGTCAGCTTCTCTGCCTTCCGCGCTTTTACCCCAGCTAGGGATATGGTCGAGGTTTCCTCCAGGGGTCGATAATAGACCTGGTCGCTCCCCATTATGCATCCGAACTCCCCAAGGGATAGCTTAGTTCTCCATTCCTTCACTACGGCTTCTTCTCTCTTTACGGAGAAGTAACCATCAATGTTTCTTTCATCCCCTTCTACCACCTGGTGGTAAGCGATATGCGCCCATAGGTCATTGGCATTCTCTACATGGCGGGTCCCGGTGCGCCAGGGGCAGCACCTGATTAGGTTCTTCTCCATCACCGTGCCCTTTAATCCCATCCTCATCGCCATGTCTCGGACGGCCAAAGCCGACTTGAGATGATTTAAAAATTACTCGTTTGTCGGGGCAGGCTGGTGAATAGAGAGGCCGAGAAAGCTTTATGGTTGTAAAACTTTACTTACATTGCTTGCTGTTGCGACGAAAATGGTCCGGTCGTCTGAACAACTACGCTAGTTGTTCCAGCTGGCAGGGCTCAGGCCAGCACATCCATCTACAAATCGAGCCGGCAGGGAAAGGGATATGTCTGGGATTGCGCTCAGCGATGGGGAGACGAATCGATAGGTGATCAGTCTATCGATCAGCTCAGTCATGAGTCAGATCTCTTCAGAAGCACTCTGCAGCGTGCTCAAAGTTCTCCGACTTGGGTGGAAGTTGCGCTAATTTTTAAATGGCCAGCAAGCCAATCACTAGCTGCCACGTGTGCATAATTTAGAACTGGCCAATAGCAGGACACAAATTTACATTCGAATGGCGGGAACTCTCTTGCACCGGGGGTTTTCTGCAACAACAGACAGCCTTTTACTTTGCAAGAGGCTCTCATGTGGCGGGAAAATTCCACCATGCCGAGGCACCAAAATCACTGGGTTGTGACACAGCACACAAAGACTGGTTTAAAAATGGCAGAACTCAATCTAAGATTTGCCCCTCTCTCTCCCCATCCCCTCCCTCCCCCACCTCCCTGGGCGAATGTGTGTTCTTTTCACTACTGATTTAGACTACACCACTTGCAGAAAATCATGCAACTTAGATCAATCCTGCCTTGGGCTTCTTGAATGTCTGTACCTAGCCATGAAGTAGGGTTTTTTCTATTTAGCTTGATACAGGCAAAAGGCTCATGAGTGTTCATGAAATTCTGCAAGTGGTCATGAAAAATTATTTTTGTCTGGAGTGCAATTGGAAAAGGTCTGTCCAAAAATATATCTCTAAATGAACAGGTGATATGGAGTCTCAGGGCACTGATGGAGGAACAAGTTATACTGATGAGGGTTATAAGCTGTACAGAAAGGATAGAATGGGAAAGAGAGGAGGAGGGGTGGCGCTCTATGTCAATGAGTGATATACATTGACCCTTATCAAAACAGAATCGGAGGAGGAGAAAGTAGAAGGATTGTGGGTTAGGTTACATGGAGGTCAAGGAGAAAAGGATTTGGTGGTAGGGGTTTGCTACAGACCCCCACACCAAGGGGAAGAGCTAGATTTGGGGCTCCTGAGGCAGCTCTCGGAGACGATAAAAAGTAGGGAGGCGGTAGTCATGGGGGACCTAAACTACCCAGACATCTGCTGGGAGACACAGACAGCAAAGTCCCACAGTTCACGCAGGTTCCTATCCTGTGTACAGGACCTCCATCTGATGCAGGAGGTACATGGTCCCACTAGGGGGAATGCCTTACTGGACGTGGTATTGTTAATGGGGGATGACATGGTAGGAGACCTACAGATCGGTGATCACCAAATAATAGAATTCACCATAAGACGTCGAGTGGGTAAGATAACTAGTAGGGTGAAAGTGCTAGACTTTAGGAAAGCTGATTTCAATGAATTCAGGCGTTTAGTCAAGGACGCACCGCAGAGTAAGAGTTTTAAAGAGTTGGGAGCCCAGGAAGGGTGGCTGTGCCTAAAGGAAATGATCCTTTGGGCACAAAGGGAGACAATCCCAATGTGGGGGGGAAAGGGGCCAAGACGCTTCCTTGGCTGACCAGAGAAATCCGGAGCAGTCTATGGGCTAAAAGGGGGGCATATAAATAGTGGAAACGGGGAGAGATTACTAAAGAGGAGTATACCTCCTCTGCTCACGCTTGTAGGGATGCAGTTAGACAGGCCAAAGCTACCATGGAGCTGAGAATGGCATCCTGAGTTAAGGATAACAAAAAATTGTTTTTTAGATATATAGGGAGTAAAAGGAAGGCCCAGGGTGGAATAGGACCTCTACTAAATGGGCATAAACAATTGGTGACGGACAGGGGGGACGAGGCTGAACTCCTCAATGAGTTCTTTGCCTCAGTGTTCCTAAGCGAGGGGCAAGACAAGGCTCTCACTGGGATTGTAGAGAGGCAGCAGCAGGGCGCCAGACTAACAAGCGTAGACCCTGAGATGGTGCAGAGGCACTTGGAGCAACTGGATGCGTTTAAGTCTGCAGGCCCGGTTGAGCTCCATCCGAGGGTACTGAAGGCACTGGCTGACATCATTGCACAGCCACTGGCGGGAATAATTGAGCACTCATGGCGCACGGGCCAGGTCCCGGAGGACTGGAAAAGGGCCAGTGTGGTCCCCATTGTCAAGAGGGGGAGCAAGGAGGACCCAGGCAACTATAGGCCAGTCAGTCTCACCTCTGTCCTAGGCAAAGTCTTTGAAAAAATTATCAAGGCTCACATTTGCGAGAGCCTGGCAGGAAAAATTATGCTGAGGGGAAACCAGCATGGATTCGTAGCAGGTAGATCATGCCTTACTAGTCTAGTCTCTCTTTATGACCGGGTTACAAAACACCTGGACGCAGGAGTAGGGGTTGACGTCGTTTACTTAGACTTCAGGAAGGCCTTCGATAAGGTATCCCACCCCATACTGGTGAACAAGTGAAGAGGCTATGACTTGGATGACTACAGAGTCCGGTGGGTGGCAAATTGGCTAGAGGGTCATACCCAGAGAGTCATAGTGGATGGGTTGGTATCGACCTGGAAGAGTGTGGGCAGTGGGGTCCCGCAGGGCTCGGTCCTTGGACTGATACTCTTCAACGTCTTCATCAGCGACTTGGACAAGGGAGTGAAGTGTACTCTGTCCAAGTTTGAGGATGACACAAAACTGTGGGGAGAAGTGGACACACCAGAGGGCAGGAACAACTACAAGCAGACCTGGACAGGTTGGACATATGGGCGGAAAACAACAGAATGCAATTCAAGAAGGAGAAATGCAAAGTGCTGCACCTAGGGAGGAAAAATGTCCAGCATACCTACTGCCTAGGAAATGACCTGCTTGAAGGCACGGAAGTGGAAAGGGATCTTGGAGTCCTAGTGGACTCCAAGATAAACATGAGTCGTCAGTGTGACGAAGTCATCAGCAAAGCTAACGTCACTTTATCGTGCATCAGCAGATGCATGACGAACAGAACCAAGGAGGTGATACTTCCCCTCTATCGGGCACTGTTCAGACCGCAGTTGGAATACTGCGTGCAATTTTGGGCGCCGCACTTCAAGAGGGATGTGGATAACCTGGAGAGGGTCCAGACAAGGGCCACTCGTATGGTTAAGGGCTTGCAGGCCAAGCCCTATGAGGAGAGACTAGGGCACCTGGACCTCTTCAGCCTCCACAAGAGAAGGTTGAGAGGCGACCTTGTGGCTGCCTATAAATTCATCACGGGGGCACAGAAGGGAATTGGTGAGGCTTTACTCACCAAGGCGCCCCTGGGGGTTACAAGAAATAATGGCCATAAGCTAGCAGAGAACAGATTTAGACTAGACATTAGGAGGAACTTCTTCACAGTTAGAGTGTCCAAAGTCTGGAATGGGCTCTGAAGGGAGGTGGTGCTCTCCCCTACCCTGGGGGTCTTCAAGAGGAGGTTAGATAGGCATCTGGCTGGGGTCATCTAAACCCAGCACTCTTTCCTGCCTATGCAGGGGGTCGGACTCGGAGCCTGCCACCGGAGGTGGTTGAAGCGCCTACATTGAACACCTTCCAGAGCAAACTGGATGCTTATCTTGCTGGGATCCTATGACCCCAGCTGACTTCCTGCCCTTTGGGCAGGGGGCTGGATTCGATGATCTTCCGAGGTCCCTTCTAACCCTAATGTCTATGAAATCTATGAAAACTATTGAGGTCCCTTCCGACCCTAACATCTATGAATCTATGAAAAGGACAAAATAGCTATTGTGCATTTTCTGCTCCTTAATAAATTGTTCATCTGCATGCGTCTATCCTGCAGTAAGTAGGAGGTAAATTCAGACAGGTTACCCCTGAATGAATCAAGGTTCAGTTACAGTATTTTAGCTCCCCTTACCTTGGCATACAGCTCTAAGGAAACTGGCTTTCCTGGACCATGTAAAGTTCCCTGAATCATGTACCTTGATGTAGTCATCAAAAACAGACTAGGAGAGATGCATATTATTTAAAGATTTGAACATTTTGCTGTCTTTGAGCAATGTAAAGCAAAGAATGTGGGTACAGTATGCAGCTGACTCGTGAAATGAAAGATCTTAGAGTTGCTTGTGGGGCCCTCAGGGTCATGCATTTGGCAGCCCTGCTTACACCCCTGCAGCTTAGCAGATATGTCATGCACCTAGCTGGGCAGTGAGCTGCAGGCTTTTGCTTGCAGTTTCACAATAAGTCCTCTAGAAGTCAGTGTGCTACATCTTCCTGCAGGATCAGGGCCCATAATCAATACTTTGGGTGCTGATAAACATGCAGCTTCCTGCTGTAACTCGCAGCATTTTTCAGGAAGCACCATGAGTTACAGCAATCCCCTAGATAGACATTGCCTGGAGTGTCTATGAGTCTGCAGCCACTCTTCCCTAGTCCTGGCCATCCCCCCTCCATGTCCTGGTACTGTCTTCAGAGTGGCAGGGGAAGGAAAGGAGAGAGTTCCATCTGGAGCTTACCAAAACTTCACTGGAGGGTGGGATGGGTGAATTGGAGCCACACCTAGGGTGTGTGTGTGTGTGTGTGTGTGTGTGTGTGTGTGTGTGTGTGTGTGTGTGGCAGTGGGGAGGCTCCAATCCACCTGCCACAGTCTACCTGCCCAGTGAAGTTTTGGCATATGCTGTGTCATCCCAGCCCTGGTCCTGGCATATGCTGACACCAGTTAATAAAGGTGCTCTGATTTGGAGCACCTTCATCTGAACCCTTATGTAATGGATTCAGCTTGTCATAGCATCAGGACCTTTTAAAGAGCTCTACAGCCGTGCACAGCTGTAGAGTGCTTCAGGGGTGCAATTGCACAGCAAAACATCACCCTCTGGGTGTGACACTAGCTTCCAAAGGCATCAGAGCAAGATGAGATTTGATGTTAGTTCCAGGTTTCCTGTGTCCAAACCTACAGCCCTATCGTCTCCTCTGCTCCCAGCATCTCCACCCTCCTTTAGCAGCCCCTTAGTCCACAGTATTTGTTATGTTGTGGGTTTAGTGAGTTAGTTTCATAGTTGTTAGGGTCAGAAGGGATCTGAGCAGATCATCAAGTCCGACCCCCTGCCATGGCAGGAAAGAGTACTGGGGTCAAACAACCCCGGCGAGGTGTTCATCTAGCCTCCTTTTAAAGACCTTCAGGGTAGGAGCCAGCACCACTTCTCTTGGAAGTTGGTTCCAGATCCTAGCCACCCTGACAGTGAAGTAGCGCCTCCTGATATCTAGCCTAAATCTACCCTCTGCCAGCTTGTGACCGTTATTTCTTGTCACTCCTGGTAGTGCTCAAGGGAACAGGGACTCCCCCAATGCCTGCTGGTCCCCCCTGACCAGTTTGTAAACAGCCACTAGATCCCACCTCCTCCTTCTCTTGTGGAGGCTGAACAGGTTCAGGTCCCTTAACCTCTCCTCGTAGGGCCTGCCTTGCTGATCCCTGATCATGCGGGTGGCCCTCCTCTGGACCCTCTCCATGTTGTCCACATCCCTCCTGAAGTGAAGCACCCAGAACTGGACGCAGTACTCCAGTCGTGGCCTGACCAGTGTCGCCTAGAGGGGGAGGATCACCTCCTTGGACCTGCTTGAGATGTATCTGTGGATGCATAACAAGGTACAGTTGGCCCTACTGACTGCTTCCCCACACTGTCAGCCCGTGTTCATTTTGGCATCAATAATGACTCCAAGATCCTTTTCTGCCTCTGCACTGACGAGAAGGGAGCTCCCCAGCCTGTAGATATGCTGCTGGTTCTTCCTCCCCAGGTGCAGTACCTTACACTTGTCAGTGTTGAAACCCATCCTGTTCTCATCCACCCACCCCTGTAACCTGTCTCGGTCCGATTGCAGCCTATTCCTCCCTTCTAGCATGCCCACTTCTCCCCACATCTTAGTGTCATCTGCAAATTTGAACAGGGTACTTTTTACCTCCTCGTCCAAGTCGCTGATGAAGATGTTGAACAGTGCGGGCCTGAGGACTGAGCTCTGCAGAACCCCACTGCCCACATCCCTCCAGGTTGAAAATGACCTGTCCACCACCATCCTCTGGGTGCGGCCCTCCAGCCAACTAGTGACCCATTTGACTGTGTAGGTCAAGTCCCCTAGTTTTTTAATGAGAATGGGGTGAGAGACAGGAATATCTTTAACAGAGAAGTTTCTTTATTCATGCCTACCAGCACCCAGACAGCCATCAGACTCTTCTCAGCTTTGTCTCTGACTCCAGCTGTCTCTAGGTTTATGTGTAAGAGTGATATTGTGGACTTGAGCTGAGTGACCACCTAACCCATAAAGGAATACTATCCTTACAGTAGCCTCCCTTACAATACCTACCAGTTTCCCAACAGCTTTGTGCCCTCCCATAAGAATCAGAAGCCACCCACCAAATTATCTGACTCAGACATTTTATTGCCCTTCTGCCTCCTGGCATTCTCCAACCAAGCCTGCCAACTTTTGTTCATGACTAACCTCACACAGTGCTTTGACCCTGTGGTTTCAAGATGTCTTGACCCTAAGGTTTAAGTATATAGATATATGCAAATTTGCATAGATATAGCAGTTTATTTTCTAATTCATTCATAGGAACTGTAATGTATGAAGAAGCACAAAATCCAGCAGCTATGAGTATAGTGACTTGAATGTTAGTGTATTTATTTAATCATTACCTAGATAGCATAGTAGGTATATGTGGCATTTTACAAACACAGAGATACATGGTTGCTTCCCTGAGGAACTTTCACTCTTATTGGGACAGACACATAGAAACAACTTCACAATTAAGTACAGGAGAGGATAGAGGTGAGGGTGAGGGAAATAAGAGGGTTTTAAATGGAGGTTAAAGATGGGAGATAACATTTTCCCCAAACCAGCTATACAAATTCAGGTATTATATAAACAGGAAGTACTGAGAAAGGAAGACCACTAGAGGTGGTAACAACTACAGCTTTCACTTTATTTATGAATACGTTGTTTTCTTTGTAGACAAATTTCCATCTAGTCTTTTCACCAGATTATTTTAGTGGTTCAAGTTCTTTTGTTTAGATTTTAAAGGAAATAAAAGTGTTCTTCCCTATTTTCATGCTCACTTCCTCAAATAGACTATGTGCAACTGTTTACTACATGTGGTTTAGGCTTAGGCAGCTCATTTTAAGCTGCCTAAACCGAGACTGGGATCTGCACAAGCAGCTGCTTGCTGCTAGTAGGAACAGTGTGAGCAGCCTGAGGTATGTAACCTGGGGTGGGGAGAAGGGGTGGCAGGTCCACCAGTGTGGAAGTGGGTTTGGGGGGTGGGGGTGGGCCTGGAGATGGCACTTCAGCAGGTCCATGAGGGGATAGAAGGTCTGTTGGGAAGAGGGTTCATGTCACAGTGTTTCCCAGTCTTAGGGAGGATAATCAGAGGACTAAAATTAGTCTGGTCAGGGTTGGGAGGTATGGGTTTAAGAAGAGCACAGCCCTTGGGATGGGGTGAGTAGCTAGGCTCTCCCAACCTTGGGGCTGTGATGTGAACACATACTGGATCAACCCTTTACAGATTGGGTTAACCCTTTATTGATCTAAAGTGAGTTCTCCTTCTGAGGTGACCTAACCTAGGTCAGGTGCACCATTTTGGGGGCAATTTAAGCCCTACAAGTGCCTGCATTACCAGACAATGAGATAAACCTACCCTTGGTTAGGTTGATCTAAAGGTAATCTTGTACATACCCATAGACTAAAGACTGACAGAGATTTGCCTTTTAGAGAAACTGAATTTGACTTTTTGATGCACTGTAAGAAATCAGGCTGAGTCAACAATGTGAATGGAGGGGTTTTAGATGCTGATTTACTAGCAGTTTTGGTAAGCACATATTTGCAAATGCCTTTTCTACCTCAGTGATTTCCTTGTCTTAAAAAAAACAAAAAAAAAACAAAACCAAAAAAAACCCAGCAGCAGCTTGTTTTTGAATCTTGAATGGAGATGGAATAGAAACTTCCTGTAATTTTTTTCCCCTGAAAATACTTTTGTAGCATGTACGGTTGTCAGAGTAGATTTACTCTGTGTTTTTTACATTGCTGAGCACAGACAAGCACTCAATGGGCCTGAGCTTGTCTGTTTGTCCTCTGTGTGTTTTCAGCTGAAACTGGATGTATTGTATAGGAATCCTCATTTTACAGACAAGAAACGTGAAAGTAAGTGACTTTCCTAAAGATACAAAGAGTCAGCATGAAAGATGAGATAGGAATTTAAGACTTCCCAAGTCCTAGTCCTGCTTATAAACCACTGGAACTTTGCATGTCTCAGAAAACAAGACATAAACAAACTAAACAAAACTAAACTATCTGCTAACTTGCTTCCAAAAGGTTTCCCCCAAGATCGTATTACAGTACTAACTCGAACCATGTTCTTAATATAAATAGAAATTTAAGAATATTTGTTCTGGAATATACTAATATTATTTTCTCCTAGTAGTTGTGGGGTCTGGTAGAATGTCTTCTACATCAATGGTTTTTATTTGTGAACCCCTGAAAAATTATGAATGGAGGTGCATACCCCTTTGAATACAAACTATGGGTATTCACATACTTTTGATGGATCATAATCATCTTTTGTGGACCCCTTCAATATAGTTGGTGGACCCTTAGGGGTCCACAGACCACAGGCTGAAAACCACTGTTCCAGTGCCATCCAGTTCTTGCTATTTTAAAAATAAATATTTTATATTTCGGTGACCTCTTTGTTATGCTATGTCTTAAAATAATATGTTTAGTATGTTGCAAGAAAGAAACAGCTAGAAGGAGGTTTCCTAGATTATCACGTTTGTATAATCTATATTCAAAACAAGCAAAGTACTCTACAAAGCACTAAAAACTAGGAAGTTGGGCAGTAGATGCATTGCAATGAAATGTAGACAAGTGCAAGGCAGAACACAACTAAATGAATGACTGAAATGTATAGTATAAATTGATAATCCTTTATGAACATTCATTCAGTTTTGCATTTGCTCAGAATAAACCTGCATCAATAAATGTCTAGAAGAGGAAAACACAAAAAGAAGAGGACTTTAGTATTAAAAGGGATTAGGAAGAGAAAACTGTTTAATTTAAGAGGAGAGAAACAAAAGGACATGAAAGAAAAAAAGATGTAGATGAAGCTAAAGTTAAAAAATATGACCCCCTTGAGGAGGTCAGGTCTTGAAATTAAATTTGCAAATTAAAAACAGGCCTCGTATATCTGGGTTCTCTTCACTTGTAAAAATTAAAAACTTCTAGCAGAATATTTTGTTATAAATATGAAAATAAAGGTCTCTTTAGTAAGAAATCCATAGGACCTACAGAAAAGGGATTTCACCATTGATTTCAGTGTATGTGCAATGCTGCTGAAGGTCCAGCGTGTATCAAAATAGTAAAACTGTTCATTTTCTGCATCCTGATTTCCAATTTAGTGGGAGTTCCTGAATAAGATGGGGGTATGCAGCCCCAAAGTAGTGTTATTTGAAAACTGAGGAAACACGTTTTTTCCTCTGGGTATTCATCTAGTAGCCCAAAATAAATGGAAAGACCTGGCTGAAATTAAACAAGGATTTAGAAACAAATGTGCCCTCAACTCTATTGTAGCCAAATAAATTGCATGTGATATATGCAGAAAAGTGATGCAGTGCTTATTTTGGGACAAAAGACACAGCAAATTATCGGTTATGAAAGATCCAAAGGAAGATGAAGGCTAGTAAGTGGAACTTCTGAGCCTGGCTGTATGTTGGTCTTTTGTGTTTTCCTATTAAATCCTGCTGATTTGCAATGCAGTTCCTGCTGCCTTCCTGCATCTGTCTTTTGGCTTTTAAAATACTGAATCAGGATGGCATAGTATTATATTTGGAAATCTCCACTGTATCACCACAATTCTGTTATGTATTTATATATGAGTATCAAACCTAGCACAATTTATTAGTCTCCCAAGTTCAGAAAGAATTAGCAGTTAATGCTGTGAAAAGATTTTTCTGTATACAGCAAGCATGATTTTTAAAGGTTGCAGTAGCAATTTATACCTTTCTCTTCGCTAAAAAGGTACTCAGAGCTATTTTTGTGGCTGCTGAGCCATTATTATTTTATGCTATTTTGTATTGTCCAATAATCCTCTTGGAATGGAGTTTGTCTCAGAACTTATTTTGCTCTCAATGTTAATAATGTACTGTCATTCAAAAATATATTCTGTATACTTCTGTATGGCTATTTAATGTTCAGGAATACTTTATTATATTATTATAATTTATATAAACGGCATTCAAAATCCTTGTTTGTCATTTAATACATTATAAACTTCACCTCATTTATATCTTCTTGTCATTTGAGGTAATAATAGAATAGACTGTCCTATCTTGAGAAATCACTTCTCCCACCCCTTTAACATAAAGACAGAGAGGGTGAGGAGATTGCATTTTGACGGTATAAAACTAGCTCTGCATGCAGTATTTTTGTCAGCTTGCATAATTTAAATTTTTGTCATGTTCAGTAATGAACATGTGATTAATGGTTGTCCATGTAACAGCAAAGCTGTTATTACCATGTGCCATTTCAGTTACTTGGGCAATTTGTCAACTCTCTATACAAACAGCAACAGTTCACGAATATGAATTTTCACTGTCTCAGGAAAAAAAAAATCAATAACAGTTGTTTGCGGGTTGATTCAGTTGCTCACTGAATGTCTTCTTATGATAGCCCATGACCTAGAAGTTTCATACTGCAGCTTAAGCTATAGCTGTTTACCCTAGAAAGCAGCTCTTTTCAGTGGTGATTGAATAACTTTAATATTTAATACAAGTTTCATTTTCACTAAAAATCTCCATTCCCTTAGCTCTGGGTAAACTGGACTTCACTGTAAGTTGATCTTTGTTAGCCTGCAACATTTTTACCTGCCAGTTAGAAATCATTAAAAATAAAGCCAAGAATGGGGATGGAGAGACATTATATTGCAAATGAACTATGTTGTTCTAGACATGATTTTGAATTACCAATGTAATTGAGAAACAGGCCTTTCATACATTTTTCTTTCTCTTCGAATCTTTTTCCAATGGTTGAATCCAGCAATGGCTAACATAAATTGTTTACTCTGCTATGTCAGGTGCTGTGAAAAATACAGCTGGAAGAAATGTGGAATTAACATATAGGCTAAGTACAGACAATCAAAAAAGCCCAAGGCTGAATTGATTCAGTCTTTGCAGGTTACTCTAAGCTGCAAAGATTAAACTGAGAAACAATTGGATGCACATTTACCTTTGAATCAGGGAATGCAGCCTCATGCCTGCAGTGGCTCAGGCTAGAAGCCAGGGGGTGCTAGAGCATGGCTGTATGGCACTTCCTCTTCCTGCTGCCCCCAAGGTCTTTGGGATTTGCAGTCCAGCATGAAACAAGTAGGACTCTGCAGGGTTTCTCATCACTTCCTCTTCCTGCTTCTAGGTGCCTCTGGGATTTATAGTCCACAGTTGCACCCAGCAGTAACTTTCAGTAAGTTTGGCAGGGCAGGCCAGTTCTGTACTTGCGGGAAGGGGTGTTTAACTGCACTCCCTGGCCCCAGACCCCATCCAGGGTTTGCCTAGGGGTGGTGGTGGGGAGGACATCCCCTGCTTCTTCACCCCTCCTCAACCTTTCTCTGCTGGAGCAGACAGCACAGCCCAACCCAGGACTGGAAAACATGCTGAGATGCTGAAGGACTCTGATTTAACTTGAACCAGGAAGGGGTCTGGGACAGAAGTTTCATAAACTGTTTTGACCTAAAGCAGTTAATTCTGATACCACATTCAACCAGATTTATCTTAAACAAGTTTCAGCCATTTTGAAACTGGTTTATGTGCACTGAACTTCTGTTCTGTTACAGATTTAAACCAGTTTCTGATCACTTAAACTGGTCTATATGTAACTTCTGTCCCTAGCCCTTCTGATCACTTAAACTGGTCTATATGTAACTTCTGTCCCTAGCCCTGGGCATTGGCACCAGGGAAAGGTGTCTATGATGGAAATTGGAGTTGCCCAAGCATAATCGGCTGCACTGTAAAATGAAGCCAATGTTGTAGATGTTACTAATAACAACAGTAATATAAATTGTTATGGTAATAACTAGGTTTATCCAGAAAAGAGGCCACACTGTACAAGCAGAGTTCTGAATGGTCCCTAAACCGACAGCTAACCAGATAGAGACAGAGTGTGAGAAGGAAGGATAGCACATAGACTGAATAATGTGATAGCGGGAAACATCACGGTAGCCCCATGGTTCTCTTGCAGGAAAGGGATTGGGTTAGTTTAGCTAGAAAAGGATCAGCAAAGTAGAAAAGGGAAGGTTGAGGGAGGGTGGGGGGCAAGTCAGGGAAGAAAAGAATAAGAGGAATATGTGGGGAGTGAAGTTAAGGTAAGGAAGCTTTAATGGAGGGAAGAGGAAAGTAGTGGATCAAAAAGTTGACTTCTACAAGGTAGGAACAGCCTTGGCTGGCTCCTTTTTATAGTGTCCCCTAAGGAGGGATCTTAATCAGTCCATCCATTGCAGCTCTTTTCTCCTCATAACTTAGAGACCAAATCAAAAGGATCATTTTTATTAGCTAGCAAGTAAAATATCAGTATACATATGCGTATCGTAATGATAGAACATTCACCTGATTCCAGATGTTTCACATTATGCATGTCACTTAGAATGCCAATTAAGGGTAGAAAGTGGGACTAAAAGACATAAGCCTTGTAAGGGTTAAATGAATAGAGCAGGGGCAAACATTTCATCCGCAGTCGAACTCCTTGGTTTGCAGCCATTATAGCTCCAGAATCTGGGCATCCCAATTAAAAATGACAAAATGCCTGGGAATCATACCTGCAGTTTGCTGTGTGGTGTGGTACATCACATGCATTGCATCATGCTTGCATGTGAAGTGCCCTAATATGGTTTCATAGTTTTATAGTTGTGAGGGGCTAGAAGGGACCTTGCAGATCATCAGGTCCCACTCCTCTGTACTTGGGCAGGAAAGACTGCTGGGATCAGATGACCCCAGCAAGATTGGCATCAAGACATTTTTTGAAGATCGCCAGGGTGGGTGACTACCACCTCTGGGGGGAGACTATTCCACACCCTCGGTACTCAACTTGTACAGATGTTTTTCCTTATGTGTGGCCTGAATTGATCCTCAGTCAGCTTGTGCCCGTTATTTCTTGCCCTCCCATGGGGGGCCTTGGTGATCAGATGCTCCCCCAGGCCCTGATATACATTCTTGATATACGTATAGGCTGCCAAGTCCCCTCTGAGTCTTTTCTTCTTCAGACTGAACAATCTCAAGTCTTTCAGCCTCTCCTTTTATGACCTGCTCTCTGGGCCTCTGATCATTAGTGTGGCCCTCCTTTGGACTCTCTCGAGATTCTCCACATCCTTCCTTAAGTGCAGCACCCAGAACTGGACGCAGCACTCTAGCTATGGTCTCACCAAGGCTGAGTAGAGAGAGAGGATGATGTCCTTAGCCTTGCTTGAGATGCGTGCCAGTGTTTGATTAGATCTGGCAGCTATGGCATTGTATTGGTGGCTCATGTTCACTTTGTTGTCTATCATGACACCCATGTCTCATTCAGATGTGGTGCTAGCAACCTTAGCATTGCTGAGCCTGTCAGTGTGTTGTGGATTATTTCTTCTCAGGTGGAGCACTTTACATTTCTCTATATTTAATATCAAAGAGACTATCAAAAAGGGATATTTAAGTGCTGTGACAGAGCATTACAGCATCTTAATTTTAGGTCCCTGGCCCTGTTGTGGAGTGCAGAGTCTGAGATTAGATGCATAGGCACCCTATATGTTGCATAGGGAAAAGCAGGTGCCTCAAAATGGAATCTACAAATGCAAGAGAGCTGCATGGGTAACTGCTTCAAGTCAGCACTCTGAGCATGTAACCGCCCCAAGTAACCAATAGGGAAACCCTGAGGAGAGGGGAATGTGCCTTAATTTATTGTCTTATTTGTCTCTAATGGGTGGTGTCCAGAATAGTTTCCTGAAGGAAGGATGCCTAAACCACTTCTTTTCAAAACAGTGCTTATCCTTTTCAAAAACTGGTAGGAGAAGATCATGCCATCCTTTGTTTATTCCATAAATTTACTGACTAGACTAAAGCACTGCTCCCAAAATAGGAGAGGCCTGGTTTTTAGTTCCTTGGCCTGACAAGATTCATGCCTACATCTCCCTCTTTCCAGGAGTGTCCTAGGCATTATACTTGCAATCAATTTTGTGATGAATGCACTCTTCCTCTTCCTTGCTGAAGGTGGAGCCCACTGCAGAAAAGGAATTAATTGGGCTAGCAGGAGAGAGAAAGAAGGAAGGATGATTTCTCTGAATCTTGAAGTATTTTATACATAGAGCAGTTCTAATGGGCAGTGTTAAAAGTTCCACCCCAGAATTGGACGTCAGATATTCTCCCTCTAATGCATCTGCTACTTGGCACTTTTTGAGACAGAAGGCTGTGTGAGAGGGACCATTGTTCTGACTCAGGATGGCATTTTTTATGTCCTTCCAGCATAATGAATATAGCACTCTTCATGGAGGTAGGAAACATGGTTTGACTGTTAAGGCAGGAGAGGGAAGTTGAATCCAGGTCTCCTACATCCTGGGGAATTGCTCCAGACACTAAACTGTTGGGCAAAGCAGGAAGTGCAGTCATGGCTTTTTAAAAGCAAGCAACAATGATCAGTGCAATTTGTGGGCAGCCTTGTCTGGTAAATGAGGTCCAAAAACATTAGCAGATGAAGCCACTCAGACAAGATCTGTGGAGGAATGCTGAATTAATAGATTCTGATGGGGCATAGCTGTGAGCTAGGTAGTAAACTGCTTAGTTGTGTCAGAACTGAAGCACTTCTAGGCATGTGCAGAAGCATGCTTTTAGGTATCTGGGGAAATTTTAATATCCCAGGTGCTTAGGGACATGGGTGCTCCCTAGTTTGCTTTTAAGTTCTCAGTTTGTTTTATAGATCTGAGCCAAAGAGCAGCACTGGTACTGGGTAAATGTGATATGACACTGATATTCAAAGTGATACACCATAGAAGTAAAAACTGTAAATGTGTTTTAGCTCACAGGTTCTGTGAAAAATTTTGTGTTTTGTAAGCCAGCTCATTTGGATCATTTCAAATCATAAAAACTGTTGGAACACAAAAAAGTTCTGAGTTAGCATATTAAGGAATAGCAGTCTCTACAGAAATCTGGCCCTAGGCCATTTGCTGTATCCTATGTGAACTTCTGTGTTGTATGCCACTGCCATTTATCCTAGCTCATTAAAAACAGGAAAATTGTGATTCCTTTTGTTTCTCTAAATATTATTAAAATATCATTGTCTGTCCCCTTTCGTACTTTACTACATCATGTCTTCGAGGAGTCGCTTTTCCCACTATAAACTCTTTCCCCCACTTGCCTACACTGTGTGGTCACTAGTACAGCTTCCTTCCACTTTGCACTTTCCACTCTTGGGGTCCCAACCAGGAAGTCACTCAGTGATGATGAAAAAGTGATGATGTGGCAGCTATAAAACTCTAAAGTTTCGTAAGGCTGCGTACACATCTTTTTCTGCCTGCCTGGCCCACCATTTAGTTGACTGGTAGGATGGGATGGGGGAGAGACACTATCCCATGGCAGAAACCTTTCTGGAGCCCTGGAAGGGAGGGAAGGAGGGAGAGAGCAGAAGAGTGTAGATATGGGATATTCTCAACACTCCAAAGAAGCATACAACCATTCAGGTTGGTACGGGGAGATATTTTCCTGGTTGGAAGAGGGAGAACTTTTCTGAGGAAGACCCAGTTCTCTTCCTCAAGAAATGAGGACTGGCTGTACTCTGAATGGCTGTACCCTCTTTTTTTGTGCCAAGAGAAAGGCTTTGCTCCCAGTACCAATGTAATGGCTGTCCATAGCCTAAGCTTACTTGCTGTCCGTAAAATGGTGGGTTTTGTGGTCAGCAGTAGAACCACAGATTGGAACAATGTGTGAAAGCTGCTGGTCTCTTTGTACGTGCTCTCCAGGTAAAATTAGGAACTTCTTCCTATAGTGTCTTAGGCAGGCCAACACTTTGAGCTCCAAATCACATTAAAATAGCAAGGAAATAATAGAACAATTATTGCCAAAATTGAACATCATTGTAAGTCTTTGTGTAGACTAGACTGAATAATGTATAGAACAGTTAAAAATAGTTTTTAAATAAAGGAAAAGTGTCTCTG
The DNA here is from genome assembly GCF_030867095.1 of Alligator mississippiensis. NCBI lineage: Eukaryota > Metazoa > Chordata > Crocodylia > Alligatoridae > Alligator > Alligator mississippiensis. Next base: position 95,246,523 of record NC_081828.1, on the reverse strand, counting down.
ACATGCATCTGACAACTTTTCACAATAGCAGAAGTACTTCTCAATGAGTGGCTATACTTGAAAAGTTGGTATTCATGAAAAACAAATGTACTCATTGCAGAAGGAGAAACTGATCTCAGGGCCCTTTTGAAAGTTTGATTTCTAACATTTTTTGCTTCATTGATAAGAAAAATCAAAACTGTTCATAGCAGAGAGACACAGTTGTGTTCTGGGAAGTACTGATGTTGCTGACTTTGCAAAAACCAGGGGTAAAAGAAGTCTGTATAGATAGGTACATATCAACCCCCCCTTTCATCCCCACTGGCTTGCAGCTAAGGAGACATTTATTATTAAATCAGCAAATGTTCAAAAAGAAATAAAATATTGCCTTTGCAGCATTGCCTTTTAATCAAAAACAGGAATTCAACACGAAGACAAACCTATATATTCTGGCAGCTAAGAGCCTGTAGATAAATTATTTGGATAGATTGAGAAAAAACAGTTGGAGATTCACCACTGGGTTCAAAAGGATGCAAAATCATATTTACCATGCTGATCCAGTTTGAAGTTGCTGTTTACATTTTTTACAGTTTATCCAAGATCTAATCTAGGGATTAGGAATTGGAAGGATAGAACTACAGAAATGTATCCTTGTTGCTGAGGAATTGAATATCTGATAATCTTATTAAATATTTAAACTGTTGTCACAATCACTATAGAGGTGGGTATTGTTCCTGATGTAATTTTCATTAGGCATCCAACAAGCATAAAAGAGAGAGGCAGCCTTAATTTTTTTTCTTGCCTTTCCTACTCCTAGTACTCTCAGACTGTGTCCCAAAAATGCTTCAATATTTTAGAAGTAGTGGTGTGCTTTATTATTGATTTGAAAGTTGCTTTTACTTTGCGGTAGTGTTTCCCTACCTACTTGCTGCTGATAAAACACTGTTTTAGCTTTTCTCTTTCCTACTGCTACAATTTGTGCATATTCAGCACTGCGCATTAAAAAAATAAGTGAGATAATACTTCTCTATAATGTGCATACCTAGTTCTATTATAGACATAATGAATAGGATTGTGTACTGCTATAATTCTCTGTAAAATCATATGCGTAACTTCTTTGTGGTAGTGTTTTTATATAAACCTCATTAAATTACACTAAATAAAATGCTGAATAAGAGAGACTACCATATTTACTCAAATAGAAGATGAGGCTTTCCTCCCAATCAGCGTAGGGGGGAAAGCTTCTTATTTTACTGCATTTGAGGAAACCACATTAAATACATTTTCTATCGTTAAACTGATGCCAAAAAGCAGCATGTGCTCAGTAATAGAAACCAACTATGAAGCTGAATAAAATGTAGACAACACTGAGCATGACTATAAGAAACATGACCCATAATGAGCAAACATATTGATGGGAACTTTTTTATTTTTACAAATTTTATTAAAAACACACGTATCACCCTAAATTTATAAAGCTACACACATTGAGCATCCATGTTTTACCAAGACTTCTGTGGCAGGGCACTGTGTGTGCCTGCCACTTTAAAGGCCTGGAGCTGGCAGTCATCAGGTGCCTGATGAGGGAAGCCATTTTGAGTCAGGGGCTGTCTATATAAAGAGGGCAGTTCGGCTGCTGGAGCCCAGGCAACAACATCGCCTGGCCGGAGGGCTGCTGAGATCATCTGGAGGTAAGGGAGGAGTTCTAGGGGATGGTAAGGAGGCTCCTGGTCCTGGGCATGAGCTAAAACTGCACCCTGCCGGGAGTGGGTGGCCTGCTGGAGCTCTCAGTGGCGCTGGAGCCCCTAGGAAATGCCAGGCCAGTTACCACCCCGGTGAAAGGCGGGTCAGGGCACCTTAACCCCTATCCCCCACTACCGGGTGGGTAAGCCTGTTTGTGTGAAGGGCCCAGAGGGCAGACCCCTGGAGAGAGTGAGGTGCTAGAGACTTGGTCCTGAACAAGAGAGTACCCTTGACTGGCCCATGTTGGGGCCAGGACCAGGGATGGTCAAAAGGGCCAAGGACCCACTGCAAGGGACGCCCAAGAGCTGGGGGCCTGGGGTCCCGACTGGCCTGGAGGTGGGCCAGGGCTGGTAGCCAGAGGACCCGGGGGGACCACACCCAAGAGGGGAAAATAGTTTCAGGGACCTAAGTAGCCTGAATGAAGGCGGGGTAGACCGCCTGAATGAAGGGATCTTGGAGGGGTCCTGATAGGCAGATTCTGGGGCCCAGTGTAGGGGCCAGTGATTGATAAGAACACCTAGATGCCATCTGCAAGGCTTGGGCTATGGTGTAGGGGAGGAAAGGAGCCACAGAGAGTGCCCCCTGGCATCGGGGCAGCAAAATGGGTAGCCTCCCGCTTAATTGACATCTATTAATCAATTAACATCAAGGAGTGGTGGGCGAGAAGGCGGATGGTTGGCCCAAGAACAGGTGGGAGGGCCATGGAGGTCAGCCCAGAGGAGGCCCCTTGTTACAACTTCATAGCGCAGAAACAACTACATCTAAAAAACGTACATCTACATATTTTAAAACCTTAAACAGCATACAACAACTTCCACAAAAAAACAAACCCTTACGGAACTCTTTTCCTTCATACAGAACCCCATGAAAAAACGGTTACCTCAGTAACCACCTGAAACTCTCTGCCCTCCCATTGGCCCTCTCTGTTGGTTTGGTGAAACAAATGTGTCCAGTTCTTTTTCTTCTACTTCTCGTCCACCTTTTCCTCTCCAATCTTCTTTTTGTCCTACTGGATGTAGTATTTCAATTCATGCAACCCCAGCTTCAGGCACTCTTTCAGTGAAAGCCAACCCCTTAAACACCGAGAAGTTTCTTACTTTCCATGAACTAGTTTTAACACATGCTAATAATGTTCTTAATAACATTTCTTCTTATCCCTTTTCTATGAGTCCATAAAATACCATTTCCTGCACTAATGACAGGCTTATTTTGGTGACGCTCATAAAACGGCAGACACTTTCCAACACCCGCTTTACATATGTACATTCCCAAAACATGTCCCACTTTCTCCTTCCCCACACCTCTCCCTTGGGCACCTCAATGAGCTTGTCAAGCCCCATCTGTTGTTGCACTTCTCTTACTAGCAAGATATTTCTTACAACCATTCATGCTAGGTCAGATTGTTCACCTTTTAGTTGTTTACTTACCATCACTCCCCACACCTTTTTCACTTGTCCTTCTGTGAAGTTTCCTGCCGACTCCATCCTGTGTGCTTTTATCAATTTCTTTCTTTCCCTTACTGCTTTCAACAATTTCTTATGATCCTTCAGGAACTCCAGCCCTACCTTTCCTATTTTATACTTCTGCACAAATCCTTCCATCTTGATATAATGAAACAGTGGTTGCCACACCCATGGACTCTTCAAAGAGAATTGACATACTCCCCATTTCCTCAAAATTTCAGCTATGTGAAATCAGGTGATATGTGCTGCTTTCCCCTCTCCCTCTATTACTGCCTTGCATATCTTGCTTTCATATTTCTCATAGATGAGCAACCCAAAGTCTGGTAGCCCCAATCCTCCTATCTCTCTTGCTTTGTACAGTTCACATTTAGCCAAACTTTCTCTTTTGGCATTCCAGAGGAACCCACACATTTCTCTTTGTACTTTGGCTATCTACCGCTATGTCGGTGGGAATACAATTTCCATATATAGAATAGCCACCAGTAGCATAGCCTTAAATGCTGCCACTTTTCTGGCAAATAACAGTGTCCATTTGGACCATAACCAAAGTATTTGCTGTAGCCTCATCATCACCTTTTCCCATGCCATATTACTTTTCCCTTCAGTGTCCATTGGGATCCCTAGCACTTTAGTTTCTTTCTTTTATTTGAAGGCCCAACTTCTCCAAGTTCCTCCAGTTCCCCAATCCCATTATGGTGCTTTTCAGTTTATTTAGTTTAGCCCCTGTCGTTTATCCATAATGTATGCTTTTGCGCCCTTTTCTTTTAAAGTCTATTTCCTTCTTTTGGTATAGCTCTTCATAAAATCTTCTCATCACCTCCAACACCTCATCCTGCTTTTCCACATGAGCACCATGGTCTTCCCACACTGCTTTAAGCTCTCTTTTTGCTGCCGTCACTCTGGGCAAAAATGTATTGGGACCGCTCTTTGTTTTCTCCCAGCCAGGATGCTTATGCTAAGAACATTTTCTCTCCTATCTTTCTTTTAAACCAGGTTTCTAACTCTTGCCTTGTTTATTCTAGCTCTTCTCATACCTGTCTTACTTCTGCAGCTTCCTTTAGCAGCTCCTGAATCTTTTTTTGCAGCTCACATAGTTCTTTTGTTCTTTTCCCTGCACATAAAGATGGCAGGGAAAAGAACCAAAGGGCCTTCCTTCCTGAAAATTCTCCTGTCATCTTTTTCACCATCATCCACTGTTCTCTAGTACACCCAAAATATTTCTTCAGTATTCACCACCCTTCAGAATGTCTCATGTACCCTTGACATATATCTTATAACAACCACACATATAACTTCCACAGTCCCTTCCCTCTCATAGGGCTCTTACCAAGACTCATTTCTGCCTTCAGCATCCAGTGATCACTAAAAGCCACGTGTATGGTTTCTTTCTTCCTTTTCCCTATTTCTTTTGATACAAGCACAAAGTCATTTCTTCATTGTCTCTTTCCACTGGGGTCTGTTCTAGTAAACAATTTCTCCTCTGCCCACCCATCTGCTAGCCACTCTTCTTTTACTATATTTGTTAACAGTCTGGACCAGCTGTCTGGAGCTCCATTTTCTCTTTCCCCAGTTCTGCTGTCCACTTTGATTATCCAATTGAAACGTCCTGCTATTATGCACAGTCTCCCTCGGACCATGTAAACCACTGGTTTTCTAAGGAGTACATTCCCTCCCTCCCTCTCCAGTGGTGCATATACATTGACGTTTTCTAATTCTGTTTCCCTGACTGATAGTATCATTCATTGCAATCTAGCACTAATGACTTCTACCTGCATTGCTCTCAGCTCTGGGTCTTCAATAAGATTTGTCTCATTTGTCCTTGACCACCAGGGCTGGGGACAGACATTACACTTAAACTGGTTTAAGTGATCAGAAATGGGTTTAAACCTGTAACAAAACAGACATTCAGTGCACATAAACCAGTTGCAAAATGACTGAAACCAGTTTGAGATAAACCTGGTTGAATGTAGTATCAGACTTAACTGATTTGGTTTAAACTGGTTTATGTAATGACTGGCCCGGACCCCTTCATGGTTTAAGTTAAATCAGATTCCCCCAGCATCCCAGCATGCTCTCTGAGCTGGGCGGGCCCCTCCCCTCTGCTCCCTGGCTAGAACTCCAGCAAAGACTTGCAGGCACAGCAGGGTCTGCTTGGCTTCCCCATGCCCACCCCATCCCTCTACCAATCGCTGCTTAAGCAGGGTTCCCTTCCTCCTCTCTCCCACAGCATGGAACTTAGCTGGCATATGGCATACTAGCTAATGCTGAGAGAGGCCTATGTAAGGCAGACAGGACAGTGTCCGCTTAGGGCCTTTTGGAGCTAATCAGCAGGTCACCTGGTAATGTCCCTGCATTTCTTCCTTTGGAAAAAGCTGTTTAAGAAGAGCTTGAACTAATGAGTGAAGCTTTTGTTTTCTGATGGGGTGCTAAATGCTGGTTGCAGAGCTGATAAATGCTCTGTTATCAAGGAGGGCTAGGGGGAACCCATCCCTAATCAGAGCATCTTGCCAACGCGTGGCCACACCCCCCCTCAGCTCAGCACTGTAGATGGGAAGGGAGGGCTGCTCTAGCGCCTCCGCCTCCCTCCCCCAGCTTCTAGCCTGAGCCACTGCAGGCATGTGCTGGAATTTTTTCAGTCCAGAGGGGATGTCTTTACGGTTACAAATGTATTCAGCCTAGCCAGGTTAAACTAACCTGCAAAGATTGAAACAATTCAGGCTCAGGCTTTTTGAATGCGTGTCCCTAGCCCAGGATGTTCCCTGTCTCCACCTTTTCTCAAAGCATTTATAACTCCTCTCCCCTGGTATACCAAATTCTTGTAGGCAGATTATGTCTGCCTTTACTTGGCTCAACACTGGTTCAATTGGTTCCCATCTTTTCCTTGTTAAGATACTCCTGAACTTAAGTGAAATTATTGTCAATACCATTTACGCTTGTTTTAAAATGGGTGCACCTGAGCCTTTAAGGTTTGTCTGTGCTTCCTTTGAGCTGAGTGCCCCTATCCCTTAAGGGTCATCTGTGCTACTGCTCAGGGTGGTCAACTACTTCCTCTTCTTCACTTGCATTCCTGTAGCCTTTGAAAGCTCCTGGATCGCTTGCACATATAGGCTTGCATATTCCCACTTCCCTGCCACTTCCCACCTTCTGGTCTCCACTTTGAGCTGGAGCCCAGAGATGTTAGTGGCAGGAAACTGCTCTCTGGCTGTTCCTTCAACTCACCTCCCTCATTTTCAGGTTTCTCCTTCCTGGTCTTCAGTCCCTGCGTTTTCTTCCTTTTCTCAGCCTCTCTCTCTGGTTCTTCCTCTTGCTCCACCTCCACTTCTGCTGTCTGTAGGGTGTCTTCTTTTTTCCCCAGCCCCACCACCATGTCTAAGCTGTTTGCTGTTTCCACCTTCCTTTCCATTCCATCTCCTATGTCCTCCTGTTAACAAGTTAACCTATTGCTCAAATCACAAGTGACACTTTATAAAGGGCGATAAGGCAAGGTGCCGCGTTTATTGATTACATGAGTTAGACATAGGGATTCGGACACACCATTCATATAAACACACACAAATCATCATACGCATCATTACACGCAGGCATACACATACACAAAACAACCATTTCATTCACACATACACCAGATATAGTTACCAGCAATAGTTGCTCAATATCAGCCCAGGGTGGCCAACCCGGGCCTATTGAGTAGATGATGATGATTTGCAGATAGCAGATTTGAAGATAACAGCTGGAGCGGGGTGAACAGATGCATCTGTGCTCCAATGAAACAGCAGTAGGGAAAGAGACTCATCTAACTTGGCATTTTCAAGGTGTTCTTTTATAGGGATTGGCATCCTTTGTTTCAGTGCTTTGGGGTTTTTCTATACCCAGCTTCTGTTTTTGCGGTTGTTCTTCTTTTGTCTTCAGCTTATCTCAGCTTTGGAGTGTTCTTGATGCCCATCTGGCAGGATGAGTGCATTCCTTCTCCTCGTTAACTTCTTTGTGCCCTAGGCCAAAAGGGATTCTTCAGCCATTTATTAATTAGTTTACTGACTGGTAACTTACATTTGGCACCTTGTTGCTTACATAAACAGTTAAATCTTCTCCCGCCTCTATGCCATTCTTTCACCGTTCACCCTTTAGGCTATACAGGTTTCATTCATTTATGTCAAGCAGAAGGATGCAAAGTGGAGTTTTCAAGTTGCTTACAAGACAAGACTAACATGGTTACATTTCACTACTATTACACTTTATGTTAACATCAGCTACATTAGTTCACTTTATGCTACACTCCTGCCCTGCCTCAGTCACAGACATGTTACCCCCCTCCTATTTTCCACCCTCCTGCTGAGTTTCTTCCACCATTTCTACCTCAGTGTCCAACCCCTCCTCTCCTCCACTCTCCTCCTCCTAGTTTTGCTGTTCATCAGGAGGTCTGACTATACTTACAAAGGCTTTGTGGCATCTTATGATACAAGTGCCCCTCTGCCTTACAAATAGTGCATTTTAGGGACTCCTGGCACCACTCTGCTGCTCCATGCCCCTTCCCTTCACATCTGTAGCACACCATGAAAGGGGCTGTGTGCAGAGAGGTACCCCACCTTTCTGCATTTTCTCTTTTGATTGCCCATGGTACATTATAAAACCCCAGTGTGTCCCGATCTGGATCATTCACGGGAGGTTCAGCACCCCACCTGGGTTCCACTTGTCTACTTGTAACGCTACTTGTGCCCTCCAAGACGTTGTCCAGATACCATATTTGTCCCTTACTTTCTCTATTGGCATGACCCTTTGGATGTACTTTTCCATCCATCTTTCTCTGTCTCCTGCCTCTAGTAAATCCATGTACATTTGAAATATAATCACTCTTTCTCTTGACTTTTTCCATGATATGAACCTTATCCTCTTAATTCCTCCCTCCCATGTTTCTCCGCATATTTCTTCCAAAAGTTCTCATGCCCTTCTCCATCCCAGTCAGTCAGTTTCTAAGTCTTTCAGTTCGAGAAAGCAGTCAGGCTGGTGAGATGTTCTACCTACACCTCCAAAATCTCAAATTGTACCACTTCCAGGGAACCATATATGTTCATCATTGATTCCATCTGCCTCCTGTCACTGGTTAAAATTTCCTTTATCCTTAGCCTCTACTCCTTCTCTAGCTTCTCTTGGTGTGTCTTTTGTGTTTTTGCACTACGCCACTTCTAGTGGGCCAGCCTGCCGTCATGCTTCCGCTGGTCTCTGCTTCTCATTGACATACCTTCTCCTGCTGCTCCCACTCTGCTCCTCTCTTCCTTCTGGCATCATCACTCATCATTGCTGCCTCCGCTGTTGCTCTTGCTGTCACCTTCTTTCTTCCTTTCTCCACCTTCATCCACTCTCCATCTGTCTCCAGATCTTCATTTCCACTCTTCAGCTTTTTCTACCTCATGCTTACTTGCCACCAGTGCCATTGTTTTGAACTTCGGATCTATCTTCTCCACTTGTTATACCCCAATGCTCTGTTGATCCCTTTGTTTGCCTTTAAGGCACAGATCAGGCTTTCAGTGCTTATGGGAACCTACCACAAGGATAGGTTAGTTCAGGCCATCTCAATAAGATACATGGTAGTGCCCATCACATGCAGTCCCCACCAGGCCCAACTCTCTTTTTCAAGTTGTGCTAAGCCACTGCAATGGATACATTTCAATTTCCTCTTCAGTCCCTTATATGAACGGCATCTTTCTTTACCGTTTACAGTGATTCTTGGTTCTTGGCCAGTCTTAAAAAAACATCACCAGATGGGGCCCCAAACAGTTCACCCAGAATACCTCTGTCACCCGCTCTCTCAGCCTGTCACATATAATTAGTTTGGCCCCACCCTCCATGAGGTGGAACTAGACCAGGTACCAGCAAGTGCCATTTTTAATTCTGCTGCAAATAGCACAGAGCATAAATGTGCTTTAAAGAGCTCAAACTGTTTATTATTATTAATGTATGCTTTCTCTGAGTTTTGAAAGAAAATAATTTCTGATGGAACTCTCATTATTATTCAAATGGATAAGGCATTTATCAGAGCTTGTCACTGAGAAATAACAGGAACTATTTAAATTAATAAGATTTCCATTTATCCCTATGTTTTTATATGCACACCCACAAGAGCAAACTTTTCTAAAGCTTACAGAGGAACAAATAGCCATTTAGCCCTAACAAAGATGATCATTTAGCAGCTGTGCATCTGAGGCAGTAGGGTGGTTTCACCATTGGTATTTGCTTGTGCCCAATTTATTAGAATCCTCAAGAGGACAATAAAAAGTTATAGTTTGAGCGAGAGGTACCTACATAGTGTTTTCAAAAGAAATTGCAGTGCTCAAAAGCTGCTTAAAATGTTCAGAATGTAGTCATTTGAGACATATAACTAAACCTGGAGATAGAGGCTAAGGTGTTCAAACAGTCCTTCACTTGACTGCCTTGCAGTCTGCTAAACCCTAAAAATGACAGTGGATAGTCCAGATCTCTCCATCCTTCTCCCCCTCCCACTATGTATTTGAGAAAGAAAAACAGACAGGCAAACAGTTTCATTGACCATTTCTAGGATTATTAAATGGAAGGAGGAAGCTCTCATCTGCATAAAGTCAGCATAAAGATGGGACCTAGCACAGACCAGGGAAGGGATGTTGGAAGACATTTCATGATTTAATAACCAGAAGAGTACAGGAATGAAGAAGGCAGCATTATGGAGATGCTGCAGCACAGGACTTAACTGTGCTGGTAATGTAACTGAGGGAAAAGAAAGAGCAGATAACAGGGGGGCAAAAATAAGAGTCCTTACTCTCCTGTATCAGGATCTGTGATTTTTGGAGGACATTTCTGAACTTCCTGTTGTGGCAGGACATACAAAGGCTTGGTCTTGAAACCAGTAGCACTCGGAAAAAAACAGAATGGGAGGAAAAGCCAGGGAGGCTGACCTGAAGAAGACACACACTCACAGCTAAGCTTTCATAGATTTCATAGACATTAGGGCTGAAAGGGACTTCACGAGATCATTGGATCCAGCCCCCTGCCCAAAGGGCAGGAAGTCAGTTTGGGTCAGATGACCCCAGCAAGATAATCACCCAAATGCTTCTTGAATGTGTCCAGAGTAGGTGCTTGCACCACTTCTGGGGGAGTCTATTCCAGACTCTGGAGCCCTAGACGGTAAAGAATTTTTTTCATATGTCCAATCTAAAATGGTCTTCCAGCAGTTTGTAACCATTTGACCTTGTCTTCCCTTGGGTTGCCCTTGTGATCAGACATTCTTCCAGATCCTGATGCGTACCCCTTATGTATTTACAGGCTTCCACCAAGTCCCCCATGATCCTATGCTTTTCCAGGCTGAAGAGTCCTGTGCCTCTCAGCCTCTCCTCATAAAGTCTGCTCTCTTGACCTCTGATCATGTGTGTGGCTATCCTCTGGACTTTCGCAAGAGAAGAGCCACATGCATGATCAAAAACTGACCATTTTTATCTCATTATTCTTCTAAAGAACCACTGGAGCCATGGTTGATAATACCAAATCAGCTGCTTTTAAGGGTGTTCATGACTTCCCAGATACTTGGGTTGCAAGACAAATTGCAATACAAATTGACTTCAATTTATGCAGACAGACCCATACAAAATTTTGCAGAAATTACAGTCATGAAAAAAAATGAGCATTCTAGTAGGCAATCTTTTAGAGCAAGTTGACCACAGTCGCTTTGACTATTCATTTACAAAATATTGATCACTGACAAAATGGGCATTCAAGTAGGCAATACATGTCTCTTAGAGAGGAATATAGTCCGATAATATAACCTATAGGACTGAAAACCACAACTCTTCTATAAATAGGGTTATGCAGAGATCATGTCCAAGACTGTGGTGCCCTCCTCTTGCTGTATCCTCTATGCCTTCCATTGTCTTAGCTTTCTCTTAATTCATGGTTCTTGAACGTTCAGTCAGCCTCTCATCCTTGTAGGACCCAGTTCAGTAGGATCATAGAAAAGTAGAACTGGAAAGACACTTCATGAAGTAATCTCTTCCAGCCCACTGCTCAAGGCATGATGGTATAAGGATGATAACAGTAGTTTGTTGCTTATGTTGTTTTCATTCTTCCTCCATTCTGTTTTTCATTTCTGCCAGTTCCCGTGCTAGGCCCAGGTCTTATGACTGGTTGTTCTGAAAGTGTCTGAAGGCCTACGCCTCCTGAATGTGGCACCCAGGGGAAGCCCTTTGAAAGTGCCCAAGTAAGTGGTCAACCTGCAAGCAACCCATAAGGCTCAAATAGCACTGTGTCTATCTTGAATAGTGGGGATAATTCTCTTCACCCTTAGCATACAAGAAAGGTAGTCTGATGCATTATTTTCACAGGCAGAATATCTACAAAAGCATTTAATTTTTTGACTTCCATAATAGAAAAGGTGGTGCACAGTCTTTTGTGATGTGCTAGAAGCATCTCAGGAAAGGCTGAAGAGAAGGTATGGATATCCCATATTTGCATGGTAAATGAGAACATTAACCATTGAGTTAAATAAGATAGAAACAAATTTGAAGTGGTAAAAATTCTCATGCATCAGGCATTACATCAACTGTCTGTTTATTGTGTAGGGATCAGATGAGAATTTTTTTCTTATTTCAATAATTGACTGATATGGGGATTCTACACCTTATTTTGAAACTTCTGCTAGTGGTCACAGTTGAACACAAAATCATGATACCTGGTCCAATCCAGCCTGTTAATTTCTGTCTTCCCATTGATATCTTCTTATGGAGGACTTCACCTTGAAGTCCTTTTTTCTGTTCTTTCCTGCACTTCAAGAACATATGGCTTCCAAAGGACCAGTTTTTGTTACTTTTTTATATCTGTGATGTAGTTCAAAATCTAACCATGTATGCCAAGCTTGGAAAGAAACAAATTTAATTTAGATAGATTACTAGTACTACGCAGATTTTTTTTTCTAATGATGGGCACTTGGCATTTCTGCCACCTTTTTATGCTTTGAACTTTCCATGCTGTATAGGTATAGTTCTCTTAATACCCTATTTATATAATGTTCTTCAATATGATATGTTCTTGTACAATGTTACATTTTTCTTTCTTTTGCTCTCGTAGAATTCAAGGACAAATATAAAGCTTCATAAACTGACAAAGATGTTTTGCTCCTTGATGCTTTCCCATTTTGGCATTCATACCATGTCAGCATCACTGAGTCCAGCAAGAACCACAGACAGAAATTTACTTTGTTCATGCAAGCTATGTGAGAAAAACAAATTTTTACTGGAGGGTTTCCTAGCAGGGGTGGATGTTTTGTTACTCATAGCTGGAAGGGGCAACATATCATTTTAGCATTTGCTGTACTAAATGCTGTTTCTTGGAAAAGTGCACCTTTAGATACAGTTCTAGAAAACAGGTTTCAGCAAAAAAACCCACCCTAACCAACTGGTGCTGAAATGCCATTTTTGGTTTTCCATGTAGAAATTGTATTTTTAATCTGGAAAGTGATAGAGAAAGAGTGATGGTGATAAGTGGTGGTTATTTTAATGAGTACAAACATACTATATTCATGTTGGTCTTACAGCAACATGACGATGAGTCAGAGAGCTTCATGTTTCTCCAGAGTAAAAATTACGTCCCTTCTTTTTTATTGAAGCTATTCATTTTTTGGATATAACATTTTTATTGCTTTAGTGATTGAAAAAGCAAAGCCATGTATGTAAGTTGCAAGTAATTATAGTGATATATATCCCCTGCCCATTACAGTTCTAATGTTGTATTGTGTACAACTGATAAGAGTAGTCACAACAAATAATTTATCTAATGAATGTATTTCCTTGGCCTTGTTAAAACTCCTCTGCTGGTAAATGGAAGAATTCCTCAGCCCAGAGGAGAATGCATGCATGTCGGACAAGAACCTGATGGTGTTTAACACTGAAAAATGCAAGGTTCTCCACCTTGGGAGGAAAAACATGCAGCATCCTTATAGGCTCGGCAGTGCTATGCCAGCTAGTACTACGGAAGAAAGAGACTTGCAGGTCATCATTGACCACAAGATGAACATGAGCCTGCAATGTGATGCTGCGGCTAGTAAAGCGACCAAAATGCTGGCTGGTGTCTCAGACGGCCAGAGCCGACTTGAGGTGATATATAAATTGCTCAGTCGTTTGAGTGGGCTGGTGAATGGAGAGGCAGACAAAGCGTATTGGTTGCAAAAAAGCTTTACTTACGTCGCTAGTATCTGCGAAGCAGGTGGTTCGGTTGCTTAAACAACTACACGAGTTGCTCCAGCTGGCAAGGCTCAGGCCAGCGAATCCGTACACAAATCAGGCCGGCAGGGAAAGGGTACGTTGAAGGATGGCGCTTGGCAACGGGGAGAAGAATCGATAGGTGATCAGGCTATCGATCAGCTCAGCCGCAAGTCAGATATCTTTAGAGGCACTCTGCAGCGTGCTCAAAGTTCTCCAACTTGGGCGGAAGTCGCACAGAATTTTATACGGCTAGCAAGCCAATCGCTAGCCGCCACGTAGGAATAATTTAGAACTGGCCAATAGTGGGACACAAATTTGCATACGAATGGCGGGAACTCTCTTGCACCGGAGTTTTCTGTTGCAGCAGAAAACTTGCTGTGCAAGAGACTCTCATGTGGCGGGAAAATTCCATCGTGCTGAGGCACTAAAATCATTAGGTTGTGACATGCTCTCTTGCCGACGGCACAACTGGAATTTTAGACACATGAGCATGTTATAAGGAATTTTCGTTTCAGGATTCACTGGCCTTACAAAGCTTAAGCAACCAACAAATATATATATATATATATATATATATATATATAAACAATTTTTATAGACCGGTCTTTTTAACAAACTACAAAATACAATAACTTACACATATAACAACAACTATGAGTCATCATCTGATTGGAGAACATCTGTTGGGGACTCCTTCCTCTTTTTAGCTGGTGAAATGCGGTTCATAACGAAGTACTCGTCGCGTAATGTCCGTCTTCTGCCATAGCAGACAATGCCAATTAAAATACTTCCCAGTACTAGAAAGAGACTTGCACTTACTGCACTACCGATGATGGTACCCCAATTGCGTCCCTGCATTACTGTTGAGGTTAATGCTGACGCTAAACCCGTAATGCCACTAGTTGAAGGATACCATGAAACCGTGGGTGGTCATGTGGTAGTGATGGTGGAGAGATCCAATACGTAAATAGTCTTTCGATTGCTTCTTTGACCTAGGGAATTTGTCACCCTACAAATATAAGTCCCGCCATGATTGTGGGTTAGTGGGCCATTGAAATGCAGAGTATTGTTTACACACAGTAAGCCTTTAGGCCATTGTCCATCTAATCTGGCCCAGGTAAACTTTATAGGCGGCGGGTTAGAATTGGCGTTACACTTAAGTTGAACATTTTTTCCGCCGAAAACCCAATTTCCGTCATAACCAGTTATTGATATTTCAGGGGCATATTGGATGTCTAGGACGTGAAAATACCTTATTTCTTTGTCCAAAGCTGGGTGTTTTACAATACAAGTTATACGCCTTCCCCTTATAAATTTAGTAGAAATGATCTTATATTGGCTTATAATTGTTACTGTTCTATTTGGAAAGGAAATTAAACCATTTTCTATTTTACCAAAGTCTCCTTCCCAACTTATATTTGCAGCGGGTTTCCCAGTGGCTGCTATACAAATAGCTGCCACTGTCCACTTTCCATCATCTATTAGAGAATTTGGCTCCTTGGTGAAACTTATAGTGGGCTTAACAAGTACAGTTACCATTGTTAACGATTGTGTATTTCCTAAGGGGAATGTTACTGCCTTACATATATACTTTCCTTCATCATAGAAACTCACATTATGCAGACTGATCGTCACATCAGTGGGCGAAGAACTTCTAGACAACACCCTCCCGTGGTATTTTCTTTGAACAGAGACTCCATATTCAGGATGATGCACAACAATAGTTTGTGCGCTTTTATCATATATCTTTTCCCATGATACTTGTATTATGGTTTCATTCGTGTTAATTATACATTTTAATGTGACATTCTTTCCCCAAACTGCTGTTTACGTACGGATCAACAATAGGTCTAACTAACACACTGCAGAAGAAATGAGAGAGGAGCAGCATCAGAGCGAGTTCTGATCCGACGGACATTTACTGCCTCGGTGCCCTCTCCATGGCCATCACTACGTTGACTCGAAGGAACCGCAGCTGGGTGCTCGACGGGTCTCACAATCGAACGGCTGTAGATTATTGCTTTGTTGAGGTCAGGCCTGTAAAGAAAGAAAACAACAACAAAACAAAACAAAAGAGAATCGTAATTGAATTTACTATAAGGATACTAGGTGAATGACCGAACGGTGAGTCATCCAGTTGTGATGAACAATAATAGGGGGACGATCGGGCTTTTCCTCTAATTGGACAGAATAGGTATTAGGATATTGTCCCGACCGTTGAACCGTTCCCTTGTGAACTTGCGGATGAGACTGGTGGGGGTGCGGTATTGAGATCCACACTAACTCATCTGGTGGGAACTTAGGTTCCCAAGGTAGAGGTTTCTGGACATTAGCTTCGTCCCATAACAGTTTTGAGGTGTTCAGTGAAATGAGAACATCATGATTGAATTTAGTCCAGTTTTTAAACGTCCCTCCTCCTCTGAGACGAAGTTGTTCTTTGTATAGGCCTATATGTCTTTCTACAACGCCATTGGACTGCGGGTGGTACGGCAGATGGAGATGCCATGCTACATTTTGAAGACAAGCAAATTTGTCTAGAGCGTTAGAGTTAAAAGGGGGCCCCCCCATCAGACTGAATCTCATGAGGAGGTTGCCAGGTGGCAAATACAGCAGTTAAAGCAAAAATAACAGCAGTGGCATTGCTTTTCTGTAAGGGAATAACTTGTAACTGCTTGTTCCCAAGTCAACAACAACTAATCCTTTATTTGGCAGCTTAGACCCTGGGAGGGGTCCTAGCAGATCTACCTGCCAGACTTTTCCTGCCTGGAACTGCGAAGAGTCGAAAGCTCCGAGTTGATGCTTAGTTCTATGACACTTCTCCTTAGCACATATCTCACAGGCCTGAGCTACCTTTTCCCAATCGCACCGAACTCCATATGAGGCCGGCTCCGTAATGGTTCGGCACCAACGTTGATGGCAAGCTTGTGGTCCCGGGTGACCCCAATTTTCATGAAGCCACGCGAGGAATGGATTTATTTCAGGACCGGAGGTAGATGGGATAGGCAAAACTACGTCGGTCCGGAGTGGGTCTTCTAAGAGCTTATCGATGACCTCATGTACTGGATCAGTATCCGGACAGTGTGACTTAGTGTGCCTAACCAACGGGAGCCGTGCAAATTTAGTTAACGTTTTCCAGATGTCTTGCCAATCATTCAAATTTTCGGTAGGAAGGGCTGTACCAGTAAGAATTTTGTAAATATACTGCGAGTCGATTGTGATGATTGGAACGGGGAGCGTATCGTCATTATGTGTCAGACAGTGCTCCAGTACCTTGAGGAATCCTAACAATTCACATTTTTGGGCCGAATTGTCATCTGGGTAGGCTTGAAATATTTCCTTATCATGACAAGCCTTGCAGTAATACCCATAGCCTCCGCCATGTTGGGAGGTTCCATCTGACGCCATCCATGCTGGGGCAGAGGTTCCATACAGTGTAGGGACCTCTTCCTCATCTTCTGGGCTAGGATTAGGCGTCATATCTTCAAACTTCCAGCAGTGCCAGGTGTAATGGTGGGTAAGCACCAATGTATTCCACGTTTTAGGCTCCCCCTGAAAATGCGGGTCGACTTTTTCCGCATCCAGCAAGGGTAACAATGTGGCACCAGGAGCGCATAGTGTCCCATGCCCCCTTGCTAATGGCTCCACTAGTTGTCCAGCTAGGAGGATTTTCCCTATAGCTCCATATCGATGTTGTGCCGCTTGAAGCGTCTTATGGGCAGTGTATACTAGCTCATCGCAAGGATTGTGTGCAATAGCCCACACGTGGTTTGTGGTGAACCCAACGGTTTCGATTAATGGCTCACCGAGATCGATTGCGTGGAGCTGTGTATTTTTGACCGTGGCTAGAAGGCAAAGCAGGTTCCGCTGATCTCCTTTCGTCCAAGGCATGGATTTTCGGGATTTGTCACGGATCTGTCGCTGCAACTTTGTGAGGAGCGCCAAATGACTGGGTTCAACATAATGCCGGTACCAGTTTAAGTGACCTAAAAGCTGTTGGAAGTGCCTCTTAGTAACAGGGAGGAATGTCTTTAATGGATCAATGTTAGGACCATCACGAGAGATTCCGTGGCGGATGGAACCAATATATTGGGTGCCGAGGAACGTGATGTCATCTACAGGATGTAGGCATGACTTTTCCTTGTTGATCGTCCATCCCTCACTTTGAAGGTGAGCGACTAGTTGATTGACTATACTAGTAACTACGGAACTGTCACGACCCATGATGGCAATGTCATCGACATAACTCCAGATTCTTAATTCCTCCTCTGGGGGAAGAGAATGTGAGGCTTGAAAATTCTTCAGGGTATTGTTCATGGCACCAGTAGCCAGCGACGGAGCGTTGCGATATCCCTGCGGGCAAACCGTCCATCTGTACATAGTACCATCAATGCACATATTTAGTACTCCTTCAGGGTCAGTTATTGGAATGGAAAAGAACATGCTTTTCAAATCCAGTGTGACCCCGACCCACTTACTTTGCTGGAATTGAGCCATCTCGAACATGCATTGTGGTACAGTAGAAGGGTTAGGTTGTTGAAGTACTTGACATCTTTTGTTGACCTCCTTATAATCGACGACTTTCCGGGCTTCATTGGACTTTCCAGGTTTCGCGACTCCTCATCCTGGTGACAGGTAGGTGCTAGCAGTTACAGTTTTAATACAACCTCGTTGCTCGGGTCGCCACAGGAGGTCAGTAAGGGACTTTTTTAGGGGATCCTTGGTTGGGATTGGTCGATACCGCCAGGTAGAGGTGTTACGAAGCGTTGGTCGATGCCAATCCTGTTCTGGAATAATGATGGGTAATGCTTGTAGCACTTGTTCTTTAAGGTCAAGTGCTTTTATCCCCGGGATTCCTAGAATGTTGATGCCCCCTAACATGGCCTCTAGAGCATATCGATAACCTTGGACTAAGAATTTGACCTTTGTGGTGACTGCAATAGCATTAAGGCCTTGTACCTTGATCGTTTTGGTGGTCTTTTGGTGGGGTATTGTTGAGGTAATTACGTTAACCTGAGCTCCAGTATCAAGGAGGAAAAGTACTTGTTGTTGGTCATCTGGATCAGTAGGGTTGTAAACAGTGAGTTTGGCATAAGGACGAAGGTCATTGGGGTCAGGTTCGAGTTGGAGAAGGCCACCGGCGGAGCCGACGGCCATTACTCATTTTTTGGTGGGTCCTCGAATTTAAATCCTAATGCTTCGGCTAGACGATATTGGCTCCTTTCTCCCAAAATACGCAACTGATACTTTGTAAGGCCGGAGTGGGCGAGGAGGAATCCAAACATATTTCTTTCCTTCAAGGTTCTTTAAGGTGACCACCATGGCTCTCGCCAGGGGGTAAATTCTTGACGTCTTGGTCTCGGTGTTTCGACTGGGTATGCCGAAGATTGGTCTTTTATACCATCAGAAGTTCCTTCACTTTGTTTCACGAGCGCCTGCAATCGTGGGAGATGGCCTAAGAGATTTCCCACTGGCTGACCCGCCATCGGGTTCAAAAAGAGTCGGAGCGTAACAGCATTTGTTCCTCCATATACCTCTACACAGGCGTCTATAGCTTCCAGGGGCGTTGGAATTGCCCCAGGGTCCGATAGGTGGCGATAAGCCCATCTCTCTTTGCGTTGGGCTGCTGTTAGCCCCATTGGATTCGCTCTTGGGCTCCATGAAAGATATGATACTCTGATTATGGCTAAGAGGAGTTGCTCCGCAGTGGCCTTCTGCGGGCGACCCTCATGCCAGGTGTGGAATTTGTGGGTTACCTGTCCCACTACAAGCGCCGGGAGCAGGATGGGCCAGTGTGCTCTACTATTAATCGTCCCAACCACATGGCCAAAGTTTCTTCTGGTTTTATTTTAGATTCTCTGCAAAGTTTTTGAATTTCTGGTCTGGTGCGTGTGCGAGAGGTAACAGTGGTACGCGTGGTACCTTCTTCCGCAACACGCTTCATTACAGCTATCGGGTGAGCTGCAGCAGAGAGAGAGTTAAATTCTTAAGGCGGGAGCGTTGGATACATCCCTCCTCCCATTGGCCCCTCCCCGTGGCAAGGTGGCGGGGCCGTTGGGAACGACGTCACGTCAGGGGGCGGAGTCACTAGGCGGATTCCCGCCGGGTCTTCCGAAGCTCCGCCCCTCTTTTCCAGGTTCTCCGGATAGCTCACCTTTCTTTCGGCGCCATTTTCTATCAGGGCATCATGCGGCCAGCGCTATTGATAAGCGTCACTCTGGAGCTCTTTGCCGTCTGCTCCAGCGACTCCTTACCCGCCATATGCAGCTGAACCTCCAAATTTGCGTATTTCCTTAGTAGACCCACTACTGTACGGAACAACACATTCATCATTTTTTCCCTTCTTCCATTTAGTTAAACCCCATTTGGGCACGTGACGGCCCTTGGTCTCCAGGTCCTCCCTGAGCTGAACGAGAAGCTCATGACCCCACGGCCTGGGCACCAGATCTTGACAGTTGAACCAGTCCGTTGGGGTGGGTTCCCCTCCTTCCCTCAGGTATCGGGTGCACTGAGCAAACTCCTGAGCGGGGGTCAGCTTTTCTGCCTTCCGCGCCTTCACCCCGGCTAGGGATATGGTCGATGTTTCCTCCGGGGGTCGATAATAGACCCAGTCGCTCCCCATTATACACTCGAACTCCCCAAGGGATAGCTTTGTCCTCCACTCTTTTATGACCGCTTCTTCTTTCTTTACGGAGAAGTAGCCATCAATATTTCGTTCATCCCCTTCTACCGCCTGGTGGTAGGCAATATGCGCCCATAGATCGTTTGCATTCTCTACGCGGTGAATCCCGGTGCGCCAAGGGTAGCACCCAATTAGGTTCGTCTCCATCACCGTGCCCTTAGATCCCATCCTTGTCGCCATGTCTCAGATGGCTGGAGCCGACTTGAGGTGATATATAAATTGCTCGATCGTTTGGGCGGGCTGGTGAATGGAGAGGCAGACAAAGCGTATTGGTTGCAAAAAAGCTTTACTTACGTCGCTAGTATCTGCGAAGCAGGTGGTCCGGTCGCTTAAACAACTACACGAGTTGCTCCAGCTGGCAAGGTTCAGGCCAGCGAATCCGTACACAAATCAGGCTGGCAGGGAAAGGGTACATCGAAGGATGGCGCTCGGCAACGGGGAGAAGAATCGATAGGAGATCAGGCTATTGATCAGCTCAGCTGCAAGTCAGGAATCTTCAAAGGCACTCTGCAGCATGCTCAAAGTTCTCCAACTTGGGCGGAAGTCGCACAGAATTTTATACGGCTAGCAAGCCAATCGCTAGTCGCCACGTAGGAATAATTTAGAACTGGCCAATAGTGGGACACAAATTTGCATACGAATGGCGGGAACTCTCTTGCACCGGAGTTTTCTGTTGCAGCAGAAAACTTTTGCTGTGCACAGAAACTCTCATGTGGCGGGAAAATTCCATCGTGCCAAGGCACTAAAACCATTGGGTTGTGACAGCTTGCATCCGTAGATGCTTCTCAAGCAGATCCCAGGCCGTCGTTCTCCCATTATACTCGGCCTTGGTGAGGCCTCATTTGGAGTACTGCGTCCAGTTTTGGTCCCCACAATTCAAAAAGGATGTGGAGAAGCTTGAGAGAGTCCACAGAAGAGCCACGAGATCACACTGGTCAGGCCACAGCTGGAGTACTATGTCCAGTTCTGGGCACCCTACTTCAAGAGGGATGTGGACAACATTGAGAGGGTCCAGAGGAGGGCCACCCGCATGAATCGGGGACAGCAGGGCAGACCCTACAATGAGAGGCTACGGGACCTGAACCTGTTCAGCGTTCACAATCGACGGCTGAGGGGGGACCTGGTGACCATCTATAAACTCACTAGGGGGGACCAGAAGGGTTTGGGGGAGACCTTGTTTCCCCTAGCGCCCCCCAGGATAACAAGGAATAACGGCCACAAGTTGTTGGAGAGTAGGTTTAGATTAGACATCCGTAGGAACTACTTCACAGTTAGGGCGGCTAGGATCTGGAACTGAAGTGGCGCTGGCTCCTACCCTGGGGGTCTTTAAGAAGCGGCTTGATGCCTACCTGGCTGGGGACATTTGAGCCCAGTTTTCTTTCTGCCCAGGCAGGGGGCCGGACCTGAAGATCTACAAGGTACCTTCCGACCCTACTTCTATGTTTCTGTGATCTATGAGGCTCTTTAGCCTGGAAAAGTGCAGGCTCAGGGGTGATCTGATGGCCACCTATACGTTTATCGGGGGTGACCATCAGTATCTGGAGGAACGTTTGTTCACCAGAGCACCCCAAGAGATGACGAGGTCAAACAGTTATAAGCTACTGAAAGACTGTTTCAGGCTGGACATAAGGAAGAATTTCTTTACTGTCTCAGCCCCCAATTTCTGGAATAGCCTGCCATCGGAGGTGGTTCAAGCACCTCCATTGAGGACCTTCAAGAGTAAACTGGATGCTTATCTTGATGGGATCCTATGACCCCAGCTGACTTCCTGCCCTTCGGGTGGGGGGCTGGACTCGATGATCTTCCAAGGTCCCTTTCACCCCTAATGTCTATGAAATCTATGAAAAATCAATGTCAGAAAATGGCTATCGCAGCCCTTATTCTATCTTCCTCTTAAGCTTTTTTACCCTAGTACAGGGGAGAGTGTGGAGGAAAGGAGCGCAAGGGTGGAATGTCACTGCCTGTCTATGTCTCCTGACAGCTAGAATGAGGGGCTGTAGAGGTTCCTCTGTTATCACCAGAAGGGGTCCCAAGAGGAGGAAAGTCCATGGAGATTTTTTGTTTCCATTTTCCATCCCCCTCCTGCCCAATTTCCCACTCAATGCTGGGCTTATCTGGAATGCAGCCTAGGATGTTAGCCACGATATTTAAGCAAGAGTGCTAGCAGCAAGACTGCATGTTATGGAAATGTATTTCAGTTGTAAACTTGTTGGATTTGGGACCATATTTTAGCTCTGCATTTGTACAGAAGTTAACACACAATGTTCCTAATCTCTGAGGGGGACCTACACACATTACTTACTGTTAGTATAAGTATTAAATAATAATGAGGTGTTTTACCCATTTTGCGTAATGGGATTTTCCTCCTCTCTTTTTTGTGAAATAGTATCATCTGTGCATTGTTGAGTGGTGATTCATAGCTTATCATCATCAGAAAGGCCCAAATAGTCCATTAGAATACATCTGTAGACCATAAATATCCACAGCCGAAGTCAAGTGTGAGAAATGCCTTAAGTCTAAACATCACAGACACTTTTTTCCAGTGAAGTAGAACCAGTAAATCTACAGCTGTAAAAGCAATTGGTGATTGGGGCAGGGATCTCACACTTTAAGTGTCCAGAGACTTGAAATCAGAATTTACTTTCCTCTCTCAAAAGTTGTTTTTTTTTTACTTTCTTGGGGTATTCTCTGAAGCACTGGACATTGGCCACAACTAATCCTGAGGGTTTTGACTGGGTTTTACTGGTGCTGCAATAGTACTTAGAAACATCATAGTTTTCTGCCTACTAGGTCTGGCTTACCTGCTCGGGGTCAAAGCAGACTTGGAGTTATGAAGGAATTTTTCCCTCCAATCACACTGGCAAGGGTTATGTGGGCCATGTCCCTTTTCTTGGGATTTTCTTATAATATATTAAACCAGGGCTGTGCAACTGCCAGCCCATGAGAGGTTCAGTTGTGGCCTCTAGGATCCTGTCTGGCCACTTCTCCACCCCTACGTCACCTTGGCTGCAACAGCACCAGTCTCCAAGCTCCCTCTCCTTCTGGCTTTCACTGCCTGACCCACTCCAGGAGGTGAGACAGTGCAGTATATCACACTCTGGAGTCATGCAAATGTGCAGCACAGTGGTTGGGGGTGGGGGGGACCCTGCAGGTAGGCAGGGGTGGGAAATGGCAGGGCAACATGTGGCCTGGGGGACCCAGGGCTCCCCCTGGTGCAGCTCATGGATGTGTGGGCCCCACTGGCATGGCCTGTGAGGTGTTTGTCCCCTGGCCGCTTGCATTAAAACTAATTACTTCTCTGCCATTGCAGTGTCAAGGCATTAGCAGTGCTGTAGTCTCCATTACTTTTTACCTGTATATTATAGGGTCCAAATGCACCTTTTTCACTTGTGACTTTTCCTATGGAAGGGGTTGGAATTGGACAGTTTTTAGGAATAGTTGGTTAAAGGGCCGCCTGGAAACAGAGGGGACTGGACTTGATGCTTAGGAGGCTATGTTGGTCCTATAACTCTTGTATCATGGTCTGACTTTCAGAGACTGAATAACAGAGACATACGCACACACATATATACAAGTCATATTGCTGTGTAGAGAAATTGTGACACATGATTTTTCATTCAATGTCACTCTAATACAATGAAGCAGATTGGCTGTCTTATTTGTAATGGAACATTTGAAGTAGAGAGATGATTAAATGAATAGCAGTGGCACAAGGTTATAGCAAATGAATCATAATTATTCTTCCATCTTGGATTATAGGAGGTCATTTTTATACCTGTCTGAGTAACAAGCTCATTTAAAAATATATTATGCTGATATGTTTTCTTCTACTGTTCTCATTTAATTTTGGCTGGGAATCTTTTCTGTCTCTCTCTTAATATATTCATCTTCTGCTTCTCTGTGTACATTGAGTATAATTCTTCATTGTGCTGAATGCCTTTATCAGCGTGTTCAGCACCCTCAACTTCCTCATTCAGTAAAGTTGATGGAACCTGGCTCCTTGAGAAGTCAGGCACAGATATAATATACATAATGATAACTGGAAATGGGAGGCAAATAAATCTGGTTTGTTGCATATTTAAAAGGAAACTGTCAAGTTGAAAACTATATTTCTCCCTGAAACGTTGGACCTGCTCTAATTACAGACTATATAAAAGATGACTAACTGAAAAAAATTTGTGAAAAGCAGAGAGAAAAAATCTTTGTTTGTTCAGTTTGTGTATCTGCTGGCACTTTGTCTGTAGTCAGTTTCATGGTTCTTCTGTTGGATTAGTAAGATCTGATCCTGTATTTGGATCCACTTGAGCAGACAGTTGCACTTGTGAAACCCATTGTAGGGTCAGCACCTAGGTCAGTTGACTTTTCAATTTGTCCTTGGCTAAAAAGATGTCTTTATGCATGACAGCAGCAAAACTCATCCTCATCCTCTAAAATATTTTTTTAGGTGAATAAATAAGGGAAGTCAGGATGCCTGGATGTACTATTTAAGTGGTGCTATAGATAAACATTTTTAAAGAGTTTTTATTTGAAATCTAATCCGATTTGCCATGATAACCTCACATGCAGCTTTTTTTATGAACAAGATAAGTTTGATGGCCAATTATACATTATGAATTGAGAGGTAATAAGTAAAAAAGCTAAACAGCACCTTCCTTAACTGGGAAGAGTTGGTTCTATATTTTTAAGATCATAATATATATTTTCATGCAATAATGCATCGATTGAATCAAATTGTCATCAGGATTAGAAATAGTAGTCATTAAGTCTGCTACATGACCTATGAACATGCCAGCATGAATGAAAAGAAACCAACATATACCTGGAAAAATCAACATATTGAAAACTCACTATCCTTCAACTTGTTTTGACCTCCCGTTTTGGATTAATGCAGGATTTTTTAATATATATATATTTTTTTTGTATTACACAAATCAGTGCCAGCTTCTTCAATCAGGCCTTTGACACTGTCTCCCACCCCATCCTCATTAAAAAACTAGGTGACTGTGGCATCGATGCCTACACGGTCAGATGGATTGCTAATTGGCTGAAGGGTCGTACTCAGAGCGTGGTGGTGGACGGGTCATATTCGACCTGGGGGGAAGTGGGCAGCGGAGTCCCCCAGGGCTCGGTCCTTGGGCCCGCACTGTTCAGCTTCTTATCAGTGATTTGGACGACGGGGTGAAAAGCAACCTGTTCAAATTTGCTGATGATACCAAAATTTGGGGTGAGATGGGCATGCTAGTAGGGAGGGAAAGACTGCAGAAAGACCTGGATAGGTTGCAAGGGTGGGATAACAAAAACAGGATGCGTTTCAATATGGACAAGTGCAGGGTGCTGCACTTGGGCAGTAGTAATCAGCAACAAACTTATAAGATGGGAAACTCCCTTCTTGAGAGCACGGAGGCAGAAAAGGATCTTGGAGTCATTATTGACTCCAAGATGAACCTGAGCCGACAATGCGAGGTCACAGTGGGCAGGGCTAACTGGACCCTATAGTGCATCCACAGGAGCATCTCAAGTAGGGCCAAGGAGGTGATCCTCCCCCTCTATGCGACACTGGTCAGGCCACAGCTGGAGTACTGTGTCCAGTTTGGGCACCCCACTTCAAGAGGGATGTGGACAACATTGAGAGGGTCCAGAGGAGGGCCACCCGCATGATCTGGGGACAGCAGGGCAGACCCTACAATGAGAGGCTATGGGACCTGAACCTGTTCAGCCTTCACAAGAGAAGGCTGAGGGGGGACCTTGTCACTGTCTATAAACTCACTAGGGGGGACCAGAAGGGTTTTGGGGAGACCTTGTTTCCCCTAGCGCCCCCTGGGATAACAATGAATAAGGGCCACAAGTTGTTGGAGAGTAGGTTCAGATTAGACATCCATAGGATCTACTTCACAGTTATGGCAGCTAGGATCTGGAACCAACTTCCAAGGGAAGTGGTGCTGGCTCCTACCCTGGGGGTCTTTAAGAAGCAGCTCGATGCCTACCTGGTTGGGGTCACTTGAGCCCAGTTTCCCTCCTGCCCAGGCAGGGGGTCGGGTTAGAAGATCTACAAGGTTCCTTCTGACCCTACTTCTATGATTCTATGAATTGTGTTTGCTTTCAGTGGCTGCATCTACACATACAAATGCTGCTGGATGGGTTTACTCTGCAGTAATTTAGGTTTACTCTGCAGTAATTTACTGCAGAGTAAACCCACTTTGGGCAGATGTCTATATGAGTGGGCATTTGGAAGCAGCCTGGAGAAGGCTGCTCCCACCCTGCTCTGCCCCCCTGAAGCAGCCAGGGTGAGCTCTAGGCTCCCCCTGGCTGCCAGCTCAGGGGCTAGCAGGGAGCATGGGGCTAGGAGACAGCTGTCTCCTGTTGGGGGCTGGGAGATTGCTCTCTGCCCCTGGAAGGTGCCTACTGCTGGGGCAGGCTCCAGTAGTAGAGCCCAAACAGAGATAATGTCCCTGTGCACCAGCAGCAGGGAGCTCCTAGCCCCAGCTTCCTGATCGGGGACAGGGACTTGGAAAGAGCTGCAGGGGAGGGGCAGGTCCCTGCCCTCTGTCCTGATCCACTGGTGGGGCAGGGAGTTGAGACCTCCCCCTGCTCTGCAGCTCTTTCCAAGCTCTGTGCTTTGATTGATCAGGTAATGGGAAAGACCTGTGGGACTGGGACCTGTCCCAGACCAGGACAGTTCCCGACCAGCCCTAAGCTGCATGGGGAAGACTGCATGTGCAGCCTGGGGCTGGCTAGCAACTGTCCCATTTTGTGGAATTCCCAGCCAGCTCTGGACAGCATGTGCAGACTTCCCTGCGCAGCCCAGAGCTGGCCGGTAACTGTCCCAGTCTGGAGCAGTTCCCAGCCAGCTCCAGGCTGAGCAAGGAACTCTCACCATGCAGGGAGCTCTTGGCCCCAGCTCTGGCAGCAAGGAGCTGTATCCAAGGTATTCATAAATTACACAGCATCTTTGTGCATAGGAAAAATGGCTGAAGATCTAAAATCCATTGCTTATTAAAGAGAACTTTTATTTGCAACTTGTACAGATGGAAAAAAAAAAAGATTTGTAGTAGACAGTTAAAAAATGTTCTTCTTTCATTTTCCTGGGACATACAAATGATAATACTCTTATCAGTATTCCCCATTTATGCAATTGTAATATCCTACCAATGTGTAAAAATGCACAAGGTGTTTTAATTATGACTACAGTAGCTAAATCTCTATGCAATTATCATCATCAAAATGATGCAAACCACTGAGTAACTGTGAGCTTTTCTGACCTACAAAGGAAGTGTGGGTAGGGAGACAAGAAAAACAAGCATAGGACTGAAGTATACTTTCTGTATGTAATTCTACTCAATTCACTGACCATATTTTCTCCATTGAAGAAAATATACCTGTCCTATCCTAACTATTACATATCCCCATGCTTTTCCATCATCCCTGTGTCATCTGAAAGATGGTAAATGCATCTAGTGTGATCCATATATTAGCATATTGCTGTCATGTAAGGAAAGATAATTATATAATTTTTAAAAATGATCTTAACACTAGAAAATGCTTCCTTCTTTGGCTTCCATACCACAAACATTTATGCATGTGATTAACTTGAATTCACTGCAACTACACATCCAAGTAAAGTGACCACATGCATAAATGCAAAGCCTGGGTCATATTAATTAAAGCCACCTTATTTTCTTGGGCATGTGTAGATGAAACAAGGGCCCTAAATTAAAGCGGTGGGTTTTAAAAATCACCGCTTCAATTTAGGGCTGATTAAATCCCTGTGTCGTGCCCACACCCTACTGGCTTCCTTCCCCACCAGAGAGGCAGGTCAGGGCAAGCTGCCAGTAGGTGGAGTGGTCCCTGGGCTGCAAGGGGGGGCTGGTGCATCCCTCTGCAGCAGCTGCAGTGCCCCCCAGGTGCACCTACCTGCAGGCACCCAGCTCAGGTGGTCCCAGGGTGGGCACCAAAGCTGTGGAGGGAAGCACCGGGCCCCTGCGCAGCTCAGGCAGTCAGGCAGGTTCCAGGGGAGGGAAAAAAAAATTCAGGCTCGCTGCTTTCCTGGAATGCTGTCAGTCAGCCTTCAGGGTTTCCTGCAGAGCCATGGAGCTGCACAGAGCCCGGTGCTTCACTCCATGACTGTACAGGCAGCAAACTAACACTCCTTGAAGGAGTGTTAGTTTGCTGCACCTCAAGTCATTTATGGCACATTATGGCACCGAACTTCCTAGAGCGGCCAGAATTTATGCACAATACGCCACTGATGTGTGCAAACACTGACACCATTAAAGCGGTGCAAAAGCATTTAGCCCACTTTAAAGTGTTGTGCAAACATGCCTCTCATTTCGTCTGCACACGGCCTTGAATACCACGTGCCCCCAAATAAAAAACACACTTTGTTTTTGACAGCACAGTGTAGCAAAAAGGATTTTCCAGAGTCATGGGCAATTGTTGCACATAGAGTAAGTCCTCCTGGAAAAATAGGCTGCATCCAGACGAGTGCAGCTGTGCGGTATGTGGCGCCACAGACATGTCTGCAACATCATAGACCGCACGCTCAGTTCTCCGCACTGCAAGGGAGCAGTGCAGAGGGTTTCCTTGACTCCTGGATATCCCACAGGGTAAAAACTCACAGGAAAAAAGGTGGAGTGGCACACATGGTGGCAGCATTCAACACCCTAAGCCAGAGCCTGGGTGGCTGGAGCTACACTCCGCTGCCAGACAGGCTCTGCATGGCGGGGTCACTGCTGTTGCAGCCCCAAGAGGCCCCCAGAACCCCAGGTAAGGCTGCTGGGGCCAGCCCAGTGCTGGCCTCAGCCTCCCTTACCCCACTGGGGTAACTTGCTGCACACCAAAGCACACGTGGCACGGGCGTTCCCCAGGGCAACTAGTGGTAACACAAGGTGTGCCACTTCTAGTTGTCTCCACAGAACCAAACGTCCACGCACATTACCATAGGGTCCAGGAAGTGTGGCAACTCAGGAGACAGCATGCATGAAGCAGCAGGAACTTTCTAGTATGACAGGACACTAACAAAGGTAGGCTCCACACCCTTACAAGGGCAGCAGTAAGACCCTTGCTTCTTTATTGTATATACTAATTTATATAAATTCCTGTAAGTAAGTGTTGTTTCCACACCACAAGCCTCATCAAGATAGTACAGATTATATGTGGCATCTCACTTACCTTCAGCTAGCTCATTGGCTCTTCAGCCAGTAGTTACTGCCTTACCAGTCAGTGGCTGTGAGAGAATTAACACTGGACTCCACCTCGGCTGTTTATAGCCTCTGGGAGAAACAGCCATCTCAGTAGTCATGAGTCACAGTGTCTGTTTCCGCTATTGCACCCTGCTTCTATTCCAGTGAAGAAAAATCAGCACCCCAATTTTCAAGGGCTGATTTGGGGGAGAAATGTGTGTGGTATTTGAGAAAATACAGTTGATCTTTGAGGAGGTGATATATAACTCTTCATTTCCAAGAGAAATCTTGGGCTGTTTCCTAATTTTAATACTGGCCAAAATAACTCTAAAAAATCAACATGCCTTTATCTTTAAATCATAGTTTAAACACGTTATTGTTTGGTATTGTTGGATGAGTTTCATAATGGTGAGTGGGTTAACATCTGAATAATAGATTTGGACTGATTTTTCTCAAATGTTATTTTTAAAAGTTTACCCAAGACCTTTCTAATTTGTTATTTATTTATTTACAGTTCTACGGAAGAGCAGTTTCATTGGCAAACACAAGGTAAAGTACTTGTTTGGATCATATCCTTATATTTACTCTCTCACTAAGGACTGTGTTCTCTAGACAGAGTGAGAAAAATTATGGAGAAGGGTAGGGAGTATGCACTAATTGTTATTAATATTCTTTAGTCATTAACAGTGTTCAATATCCCTCTAGAGAAGTGGCAATAATTGATACTCACTCATGCTTAAGAGACTGTAGCATATAGTCTAGTCATTGTAAACAGCGTGAAGACCCACCTCACCCCATCCCACCCCATAATTTCTTACAGATTGAACAGAAGCATTCTCCATTTGCTTATAAACACTAATGGTCATATTTTAAAAGTAGAATGACTACATGTACATCTTTCTAGGCCATATAATCCAGCCTCCTTTGAAAAGCTGACCCTATATATAAGTGGTGCTCCGCCTTCCTGCCCATGGACCAGAGGAGTGGCATGGGGTTGGTCCATGAGCCAGATCTTGTGGGCAGAGTTGAACCATTGGCTAGATCCTGCATGGACTCAGTGGGCTGGGTGGATCCGCATGTGTGATCCAATGCATGGCGTGGCCAGCTGTGGACTTACCCTGCACACCAGATCCAGCCACAGATAGATGAGGCATGCCTATGCAATTCAACACACAGGGCCATGCCATCTAGCCTGCAGAGCTCCCCAAGGGTTTGGAAATTTGGCAGTCGGGAAGTCGTAGCAGTCTTAATTGCCCCAACTATAGAAGCTGTGGCAATTAAGACTGCCACTGCTCCCCCACAACAACATTTCTGGACCCTTAGGGAATTCTGCAAACTGGAATATACAGACCAGAGGTTGAATACCCCTGCTATAATTTATACAGTTCTTTGATTAGTTTTGAATGTAAATAGTTCCTATTTTATACAGATTTTTATTATAATTATTTTGTTTTCCCTTTGAATTCCTTAAACAAATTTCATGATTTGTTTGGTTCATTTTTTAAATTGCAGATGGTCAGAAGGACATTGAAGATGAGCTCACAACTGGTCTTGAGCTGGTGGATTCCTGTATTAGATCACTGCAAGAATCAGGAATACTTGATCCACAGGACTATTCAGCTAGTGAAAGTAAGCTTCCAAGACCTTACATTTTTTTTCCTGATGCACTCAAATCCATTATGACTAGTGAGAATAGTTTTGCTTTTTAATATAGAAGCCATTGTTTCATATTTTTCTCATTTAATCTGTTAACTTTGGCAGCAGGTAGTATAAGCTAAATTATCTGTAACTGTGTGCATGATCTATTTACCTATATGGATTATGTTTGTGAAAAGCTTCATATCTTTTCAGAAGTTATGGACAAAAAGCATTTATGCTAGGATTTATGCAGAGCCAAAATAAAATGCTATTTTTCTGTTTGGGCCCATCACCATTTTTGATGCCACATTTTCACCACCTAGTTGTGAGGTACAAGGCTAAAACTTTCAAAGGTTTGTGTAAGTTGGAACAACTCTGTGGATGGCCACCAGGATGCACAGTGAGAAGATAATGGAAATCCTGGAAAATTCTAAAGATGATGGCAGGGCATATCAAGGACACCAAAGCTCCAGAAGAACCAGCTATTCTCAAACTGGTTGGTCAGGCATGACTAAGGGTTGATATCAGATAAAGGTGTTCATGGAACAACCTTCCATTAGCTACTGCAGGATCCTTATTCTCTAAGACACAGTCACACATACCTGAGAGGCAGACTAGCAAGGTTTTCCAGGAAGCTGGTGGAAATATCAATAGAGATACTGCTGTGGTTAGGAAAAGATAAGTTGATCTCTTTATTTCTTGCTTTCTCATTTTCCTAGCCAAAAAGTTCTTTACTTTCAGCACATTTCCTCATTTTCTTCTCTCTGCTCCTGGTGTTCTGTTGGTTCTTCAGTTTTCTGTACATATCCTCATGTCTCTGATGTCCCCTACAGTTTCACTGCTAACAGCTCCATCTCAGCCACCAACTATTAGTGTAAGCTTGATGACAGGTCTGCTGCACTCATCTTTCTGTTGCTACCTGTTATTTTCATACAAGCCATTTTCTGGATGCGCTTGTTCACTCTAAGATAAGGTGGCTTTCCAGGAAGGGGGCAGAGAGAAAATAGCATTCCCATGAAAGCCCTTTAGGATTAGACTTTGGTCCCACTTCTGAGCTAAAGTTGTCCTTAATTGTCAACCAAAAAGACCTTTTGCAAGACATATTCATTTGTCCAAACTCAGAGAAAATGGGCAGGACTATAGGGATTTCTTAGCAGCTGTTTTATGATTTCTGTTAGCAGTTGATGAAGGAGGCACATCCATGATGTAGTTTGTGCATATATATTTAAAATGTATCACAGTGCTCCTATGGCAGAGAGAGAGTCCTGTTTATGGATAGTGTGTATAGCAATTAACAATGAATAAATATGTAAATTATCAGAGGAGCTGATGGCACTATTATAAATTTTAATGAGAAGTTCACACCTCCCATTAAAAGATTCTGTTTTTAGTTGGCAAAAGTTAGAACTTTGCAAAATTATAACTGTTAAAAACTGAAATATCCTTTGCATAGATTTTTGATTGGAAAATTTTAGCCAAATCCTATAATTGGGGTTAGGAAAAGCTAGGTAACTTGCCTACATTAAAATTCTGACATTTTCTTTGATGAGATTTCTGATGTTTTCATTTTTTGGAGCAGGGACTTGAAATTTGACAGATTGTGTCTGAGATGGGTACTTTGTTATCCAATGAAAATCTATCCAATTTTTACAAAATTAGACGACTTCAAAAAGTCACAGTTTGAACATGCTTAGTAAAGACTTGTGCGGCTAATTTCCCTAGAGCTTGGGTTACACACCACAATGGATGTCTTCCACCCCAGGATTAAACAGGCCTTTTCTTGAAATTGCTCCTCAGGACTGTTGCATGCAACAGTGGGTCAAGGTTTAGGTCCAGGCACCCAAACTGAAAACAGAAAAATTGTCTCCCCTGTACTATCAATAACCCCAGGGTTGTACCCTCCACAGTATGAAGGTGAGAACTGTGTCGACTAATATAAAAGGGATGAGACCTGGAGGACTGGAAGCTGTCAATGGGGAAGGAAGTGGGTAGGAAAAAGTTGGGAAGGGCTGGAAGACAAGTGAGACTGGGATTGGATGAAGAGCTGGCTGGACCCTGGAACTGAGAACTTTGTGGTTGGTGAGGAGAAGGTGAAAGAATATGGAGATGTAATGAGGAAGCTGTGTTTGAAGTGAAAACTGACACTAATTGGAGAAAGAGACTAGGACACAGAGCTTGGTGGCCCAAGATACTGCTATTGGATGAAGACCCTTAAAAGTTAGATTGGGACTAAAAGACAGTGGGTTAGGGGAACATGAGTTTATTGGGCCAGTTGACTGTTTGACAGACTTTAGTTTTGTTGTACAATGTTTGGTTTAATCATAATTTAGTTTTGATGATATTGTATACCTTAGTTTCCCTGACTAGCTTGTACATGGGGAAAGAAGGGGTTAGTTGTGTGTGGATCCAGAACTGAGAGTCTCTTCCCATGAAAGTAGTTGTTTTCAACCAGTAGGCTCATAGAGAAACTATAGATGGCAACAAGGGCAAGTGGGGGCAGAGTCAATTGATCCTTGAAAATGTTATTGTAAAGCCAGGCAGTGCTACGCTGAGTTACACTGCATGTGTACTACCTCCCAAATAGAGAACACTAGACCTGTCTTATCATGGTGCTTCAGGTGGGCTGATTGGCACAGCCAGAGACGACCTGAGCAGGGTGTGGGTCCTGGGGCGAATCAGCCTGTGCGGGGCCCAGGCCCCGGGTGTGAGGAAGCCGGCAGGGGGGCGGTGCTGAGTGGCTGGACATGAAGCCAGTGGCAGCATGGAGTTGCCGTGACTGCTCCGCCCAGCTCTGTGGGGCCCTCCAAAGCGCGAGGCCTGAAGTGGTTGCCCAAAATCGTCCCAGCCTGGGACGGCCCTGGGCACAGCTGTCCCAAAGGCTGTTGATAAGAGGTGGAGTTAATAATTCTGGTTCTGCCTCCCTTTCCAGAACTTGCTTGGGTGTCTTTGCAGTATGCCTAGCAAGAAGGTGGTATGCTAAGAGACTGTACATTGGGGTGGGGAGATTGGAGGGTTATGGAACTGCATATGGGAAAGCAACCAGAATTGGGAGAGATTGAGCTGTGCAGTGCTGGATTTGGGCTGTGGATGGAGGTATGCAGTAGGTGGAGGGGCAGCTTTGGGCAGAAACAGGACCTGGTATGGATGGCTTAATGCAGTGCCCAAGCACTGAATTCCATACCTGTGCCATACTAAGTAAAATCAGTTTAAACTAAACTTTCATAAATGGTCAGATTGCATTTCTCCTTCCTGGGTGCCTGACTTTAAACACTAGAGTCTGATTTTCAAAATTGCTAAGGACAAACAACTGCAACCAAAATTATGGCAGCTGTGTCTTGAACATGTAAAATGCTGTGTGCTGCTAAACAATTGAAAACCCAGTTCCTAGGCATCACAAATTGTGGCCAAAGTTAATGGATACTTCTGGTATTAATTGCTCTGTACCTCCGTTCCCCAGCTATAAAAGGGGTAGATAATATTACCCCTTCCTCTCTTAGAGGTGTGCACATTCATTAATATTTGTGGCACACTCAAATATTACAATGATAAATGCTGTAGGAAAGCCCATGAGGAAATTAACAATTCTGTCTTTAGAACAAGGTTGCAATGTGTAATGAATAAGAAATAAAGATATCCATTGAACAATGGGGACAAAATAGAATATTGAACAGCATCACCTTAAGAGTGCACTGTTCACTGTGCACTGGGTGAAACAGGGGTCCTGTGAGACAAATTGTGTGGCATTATCTAAAGACTGTCTCTTAAAGCATAAGCACACAGGGCCTGAATTAAGGTTGCATAAGCAATTTAGGTGTGTCTTTTTCTAACTTTTGAGTTCTTGGCTTTCCAACTCCCTAAGAATTTCCTTTAAACCATGATTTTTTGTGTGAAAATTGTGTGTGTGTGCGTGTGCATGGGTAAAGAATATACTGAAAACCATAATGAGGGCATTACTGAATTGCCTTGGTAATCTTTGGTTTTTGTTGTTTGAGCTTTTTTTTTAATTGCTTTCTGTTAAAGTCTTCCCACAGAGCAGTATTGCTTGGGACTGCCAGCCGTTTATAGTCTCTCTAAGTACCCTCTGAAGCCATCCCAGGCTTAGCTTCTAGAGAGCTACTGCAGATTGGAATCTGCTTCATTTCCCGTGTGAGCTCCTTTTCTGTGCATGTTTTAAGGGAAAAGAGAAGCTTGAAATAAGATTGCCCATGCATGAGGATACCTTTACCCATCTCTCCTTGCCTTTGCATTTTAAAATACTGATCTCTAAAAGAACACAAAGTTCAAGAAATAAACTGCCTCTCTATTTTGGTGCTAGTCCTCAGATTTGGCCCAGATTCAAAAAAAGGATCTAAGCCAGGGGTGGCAATGTTTTTCTGGCAGTGGGCCAAGTCCAAAGCGGTCCCACACTAGGACCTTACCACTACCAGAGCTTCTCTGTTCTGCCTGGCTCTCGCATGGTACAGTAAAGTTGTACGCTGCATTGTACACAGAAGTTTAGTTACCAGGGCTCTGAAATCCAGCACCACAGCTAATTGCTTAGATGAGGGGTCAGCAACTTATGGCCCACTGGCCAGATCTAGACCCACTGGATCCAGCTTGATGCACGTGAAGCCCCCTGCCACCAAATGCTGCTGTATGCCCCAAGTTGGAATAGGCATAGGCACCTCAGAGCAGGATCTGCAAAATCAGCCAACAAGGAAAGTTTGCGTTTAGGCTTACGGGGTAGGCACCTACCTTAGCTTTGCTAGGATGTGCATCTCTCTGCTCAAGATTTTAAGTCTGGAAATTCTCCTGAAGGTTTCCCATGGCCCCTTTATTTCAAAAACAGGAAGAGGAGAAGAAATAAAAAATTACGGTGACTGTGAGCTGTTCTAGGGAAGCCCCGAAGGAGAAAGAGCTGGGAGGGGCACCGAAGTAAGCATGCCTGTCCCGTTTGACAGGTAAGGGACTAATTTAGGAAGTAAGGGATGACACTTGGAATCCTCTTAGGGAAAGACGGGAACTGAATTGAGGTCTCTCACATCCTCTTATCAACTCCCTACCTTTTAAAAGAACGTAATGGGCCCTGTTGTATTTTGTGTGAAACCCGACCCAGCACAAATGCTCTGATAATCAGGGATCCAGATTTTCCATTCACCATGGAAAAATGTGGTAAAACATTGATGCTTTCATTTTAAGGAGAAAAATGCAGGTTTTGTCTTTTTAGGAGAAAAACACGGGAAGCAGCAGGTTTCCCCTTGCAAGCTGTCAGAGTTCCAGCCTTCCAGAGTCTGGGGGTTTTGGGAGGATGGCCATCAGGCAGGTACACAATATGCATGTCACATGCACATGGTAGGTAGCAGCATGAAGAGCAACTCCCACAGCTGCCTGCAGGAAAGTCTGGGGGAGGATTGAGGCTGTCATAGTGAGGGATGGAGGGAGTAGGGCAGGGCTGGGGCTGGGCCTTGGGCTAGGGGTGCTGTCCAGCTGGGGTGGTCCATGGGGCCTGGGGCTTGGGGCCCGGGTGGGAATGTGCAGCTGTAGGGCCCGGGCAGAGAGTGAGATGGAGCCACATGTGGCTCATCTGAGGGATGGTAGTGGGGATGGCTCTCATGCGGGCTGGCAGCTGTGGGCTCAGGGCTCCCCACCCTGCTGCCTTCCCCCTGGGTGGGGCAGGGAGGCTCGGTGCAGACAGTGGTAGGTCCATACTGCCATGGCAATACACCCCCTACCATCCTGGCAGCAGTGGGGTGCACAACTCTGTGCCATCACCCCTGCTGCTGCTGGGCGGGCAGAGAGCATGAGGGGAGTGAGGGACCTGTGGATCATAAGTGAGGGGCCCTGGCAGGGCCAGGGAGCTCTGGATTTGTAGTGAGGGGCACTGGCACAGCCAGGGGGCTGTGAATCAGGAGTGAGGGGCATCCACAGCCCTGGGAGGTTGTGGGACAGGAGTGAGAGGCAATAGTATGGGCAGGGCACTGGCATATCAGGACTGTTCAGCACCACAGAGCAGTGTGGGGGACAGCCGCAGCTGGCCTTGCCTCCTGGTGAGCGAAGAGGGTAGAGGGAACTCTGATTTTCCATGATAAAAAACCCAAAATCAAATGCCAAAATGTATAGGTATTTAGAATGTATTTTATTATAGTGATTGAGGTACTGGTAGGCTTCCAAACTGCTTTAAAATGGTAAATAAATAAAATCTTGTGTTCAGCTGACAACTATCTTTAGTGGTATTTCATTTTAATCATGGAAAAATGTGGATTTGGAGTTTTTTAATCAGAGAATTTGCGATTTTTAAACAGAAAACCAGGTTCCCTGGTGATAATGTTTACCAGATTGAGCCTCTTGAAACACTAGAGCCTCTTGGTGAGGCGGAAGCTGAGTGAGAGTTTTGAAGAGCTAAGATATGAACTTACACAACTAATTCTGCATAAGACAGTGTGCAGGTACCTAAGCCCTATTTTGGATCTGGGCCTTTGAAACTTCTTCTGGAAAGCATCTTTTATGTTCATTTTGGACAGAGGTAAACACTGATCTCTCTGTTGTAAAGCATAACATTTTATTGGTGGATCCTGCCTTGGGCTCTCTCTAACTAGTGCTCCATTCACTCTCTTCTAAAACAAATTGATACATCCTGGTATTTGTGGCTTCTCTAATTCAACAGAAAGCTTCCAGATTGGAAGTGGCTGCTAGTAGTCTGGGTAATGTGAAACTGCGGAAACTCAGTACATGTTTCTGATTGAGGAAGTCAGTTCCCCGGATCAATCTTTCTAGGTCCTTGAATGAATGTGTCTCAGCAGCATTTGAAAGTTGGCCAAGTGTCTGTTGATTTATTTTCACAAGACCGTTGTAAAACAGGGAAGTTGCCTTTGTTTTCGTGGAGGGAGAAAACAGTGCCATAGCGACTGAGTGAGTTGCTTGGGGTTATGCAAGCGTAGTGTGGGAGAGCTGAGAACAGAGTATATATCTCTTAAGTTCAAACCCAATCCTTTTACCACAGGACTATCTTTTTGTGCCCTTCATGTTGCTGGAAGTCCATCACCAGCAACTTATGCAAACAAGGCCAAACATGATCTGCCACCTGTAAAGTTTCCCTGTGGAGTTAGGGGTTTAAGATTCTCCTGTACAGGAGGATATGAATGGTTGTCATTCCTGCTTCCTGAGAAAAAAAGACAGTCAGAGCTGCTGGAAGTGATGAGGGATAGTGTGGACCATCAGCATCTGTAAGAAGGTTGGACTCCCTTTCCTATTGAATACCTGTTAGGATTGGAATACACCTGCAGTACTTAGTCCTTTATGTTCAAAGCTGGCTACAGGGAAGCTGCTCCCTAACAGCTGTGTAGTAACTCCTCCCTTTCATTAGCTCCTCCTGCTCCTCTCTTTTCAGGCCAGGACTTGAAAATGGCTGTTGCCCTTCCCTCTTCTTTGACCCATCAGTTGTTCTTAAATTGGAGCTTGGGAGAGATGCAACTAATGTGGCTCGAGAAAAAACTAGGATAGGCAGCCTGGCAAAACTAATAAAACAGATGTCTGGGGAGTAGTTGGAATAATTTGTGCAAGAGACCCATATGTAACAGCTGCAAAGACTTGCTTGGCTGCAAGCTGAGTGGGTGAGCTGTGCCTAAGAACTTTCCAAGGAAGGTAGCAAAAAGTTTGCAGGGGGTGAAATTGCTTTTCCAAACAGAGGGTATGCTGTGCACAATGCATGGTTTTTACTGGAGCATTTGAATTGTGACCAGAGCCCCCATTGTAAACCCTGAAGCCTGTTACCTGCAGTGGCTGGTTGGAGACTTGTTTTTGCTGAGTTACCAAGAAAGAGCAAAGAGTCCCCCTTCCCTAGAGAAGCAGAAGCCGCCTCTGCCACCTAGTGGTGGATCATAGTTAAAGCTGTATTGCCATTTATTGTTATGGGAAGGGGAGTGTCAACAGAGGGAAATCAACCTGGGTTATGGGGGGGAGGGGAGGGGAGGGGAGGGGCGGACTGTTTTAAAATGTTATAACCAGGTGAATGTAATCACTGAGGTTGTTTGATGCAAGTGGGACCACCCAATATGGTGGAATTATTCATCTATTGTTGCTGTTGTAAATTCTATTCAAATTGTTGGTTTTTATTATTAACTATTGATATTATATATATTTCTTCTCTTGAGTTAATCATTTCTGTATATAGTTGTGTATAATAAAGAAACCCATTTGTTTATTGGACTTAAAGTAAATTCTTGGGCAGTGAGGGTGAGGGACATACCTCTCCATGGGACACCTCAGTCAGCAGAGCTGCCTGAGGGAGTTCCCAGGGCTACTAGGACCCTGAGGATCCAGAATCTGGCATATTGCCTGGCCTAGTGTGCTGGCAAGG
Source organism: Alligator mississippiensis (assembly GCF_030867095.1). NCBI lineage: Eukaryota > Metazoa > Chordata > Crocodylia > Alligatoridae > Alligator > Alligator mississippiensis. Next base: position 95,207,290 of record NC_081828.1, on the reverse strand, counting down.
GTGACGTAGATAGGTTACAATGAATTGTAGAAGGGTGGGTTGCAGATTCAGTGCCTTGGGAGACACCAGAGTTAATGGTAACGAGCTGGGAAGTGTCAGAGGTCACCAGAATTGATGGTGGGGAGTGTTGTTGTGCATCAGAATGAAACAGGGCAGAAAATGGGAAAAGTTTGGCAACTGAATCAGTCTTGGGCAATATGGGAGTGTTCGATGACCTGGAATCAGTTTTCTGGAGAGTATATGTGGGTTTGGATGTGGTGGGCTCCAGAATCTGTTGTGATATATGTGTGGGGATATTTGGGGGGGGGCAGAATCAATTGATCTGCTTTCCTAAGGGAGGAGGCAGAATTAAACCAGTGTGTGTTGTCTGATGGTTGAGATATTAAATGTTTTCTGTTGTAGAAAACCAAGCTCATTTTCCCTTTTTTAACACTGTAGCAAGTCAGGCCTTGGGGCAGCCAAGTCACCTGGATCCCACCCCCTGGATTCCACTTTACTCACCCACCCTCTGGCCTCTCAAGATCCCACCCTGTTGTCTCTTCTGCCACACCTTGATGTTATAATTGGACTGGAAGGCTGTTCCTTAAAGGTCAGGGGTTTTCACTTCAGATCTTAGATCCTTGTCTGGGCTGCAGTCTCCTGGCTTTGGCCCATTTTACTGTGGCTGGTTCTTGGTCCTCTCCACCCAAGGCCCACTGTCCCAGGACCCTAGGCTTCTTGGTCCCAGCTCCAGCCTCACCCTCATGGGTTCTGGGCTCCTGTATCACCTTCCTGGGCTGTGGGCTCGTGCCCTCAGTTTCTGGGGGCTCCAGGCCCTCCTTCTGCTTCTGTTCTTTCTGGGGTCTGGACCTGTGCTCACAGTCTTATTTGTTACAGGTACAAGTTCTCTGTTTGCAGTCTGGTCCTCCAGCAACAATAGCAACACAACGTTAGGCACTGCCTGCATGCCTCCCCTTGCATGCCTCCCCTTACAACCTCTCCCAGTCCTCTGGTTTTAAACACAAGTACAGGCCTAAACCACAACTGCTTCCAAAGTAAAATCCTTTTCCCCAGCCTGGGACCATGTCATTCCATGGTAACGAATAAAGGTATTACCAAAATAACCTAGCTTCCATGTCAGGTGCTGCTGGGTTTCCTTGCAGCCCTCCCAGGGTCTGGAGTTCCTCTGCTCTAGCTGGTCAGAGCCAGCTAACCTCCTTGGCCATGGTTCTGGCCTTATCAAGCCTGTAGGCACCTCTCAGGGTCATCTGATCCACCACTTCTGACCTAGGCCTGGCAGTCACTGGCCTGATTGCGCTGTCTGTACCTGGGGCAAGCAGCTATCTTCTTAAAGGGTTCTCCAGCTCTACTAGTCCCCCTGGGGACCTGGATCTAGCTGGTTTCTCCCTTGCTCTCTCTTGTCTTCCGTAATAGGGTAGAGGCCCCATTATAAATACCCAGAGCATTTTTTCCTTCTTTTTCTTTCATGTTATAACATGATGCAGAGACAGCTTTGGCAGCACTAAGGTCTGTCAGGCTCACTTCTTGCCTGCAGCCTAGTGAGAGAGAGTAGATATAGAAAGTGTTACTTTCTGTACCACTTTCTATACCCACTACACCGAAGAAGGGAAACTGGAAGTTTCAAAGACATCATGCGGGTTATCTGCTCATGCAGGTTATCTGTAAGTGTAGGCAAACCTGAGCTTTACTCATGTTTTCCTTTCTAAAGAGAATAAATATGGTAGGAACCATACAATGAATGCAGATGCCAGTACCATGTTCCCCTTCTTACTTGCTACCAGCTCCCCTTTGCCTCCATCAATATGGTTCCCTAGCAGACCATAGTCATTTATTTCAACTGAAATAAATAAAGTGGAGGACTACTATGGTGGTCTCCTTGGCATAGAAACTCATTCTGAAATTGGTTAAAATAAATACAAAATATTCTTACAAGCCTATACCACTGTAGTAAAGGTTGGAAATAATTCCTTTCCTTTGTCATAACATCAGAAAAATCAAGGCCAGCTGATTACTCAGTTCAGATTACTGAGTTAAACAGTCAGTGGTTTCTTGACTATTCCTAATCACAAACCCAAATGCCACCCAGTAGAAAGTGTTCTTGTTCTAATGTAAAGAATCTGCTTTTAAAATTTGCATTGCAACTTCTCTATGCTTTCTATTCCATTCACACCTAACAAAATGAAAATTATTCCTCCCTCAAAATTTGGGAATCCTGCTTTGTCTAATCTCAAAATACTTACTGGAGAATGAGCATGTCTACATAAGATGCTTTAGTGCACATTAGATTAGTATAGATTAATCTAATGTGCAATAAACTTTTTGCCTTTAACATGGCAGATTAGTCTATATTAGACTAATCTAATGTGCAGTAAAGTTTCCCTATTTACACATGCACAGGATTTACTGTACAGTAAATTAGGCTAATGCATGGTTTGCTAGTATCAAGAAATACAGGTACTAGATTAACTATGCATTAGCTACTGCACAGTAACACATGTAGACACTGACTGGGAGCAATTTGCTGGGAGCTGTCTGTGGCTCCAGTGTGGAACTTAGGATCACAGCCCAGCTCAGCAGTGCTGGCTTGGGGCAATGCCCCATGGCTGACTGGCAACTGCACCCTGAGATTTCCCCTTGTTTTACTTGCTCAGGGAATGGGGGATGTCTGTCCCCACAGCACTGGGCCGGGAACAAAAGCTTTCCCATCCCCTCAGTCCTGCTGCTGCCTACGCAATGCACACCCCAGTTGGCTCCGGCTTCCTGGCCATGAGCTGAGCCAGCACTGGGACCAGGGCGAGCTGCAGGGAGGGGTAAGCAGCACCGGGACTGGGGGGCGAGCAGTGCTGGGACTGGGGAAAGAGATGTGTCTCCCCTTTGGTCCCAGCACTACTTACCCCCTCACACCCTCTCCCCACCCCAGTCCCTGCTTACCCTTCTGTGGCTCCTCCTGGTCCTGCTGCTACTTACCTCTCCCCCTCCCCCAGCTCCCTCCAGGCCTAGTGCTGCTTACCACCCCTGTGGCAGTCCCAGTTCCCAGTACTACTTACCTCCCTCCCCTGCAGCTCCCTCAGTTTCAGCACTTCTTCCCCACTGCAGCTCTCTTCTCCACACACACCCCCCACCGGGTCCTGGCACTGGGGCATGTGCTGTGTAGACAGCAACAGGATTGAGGGGATGGGAAAGCTTTCTGTCCTCAGCTCAGTGCTGCAGGGACAAATAGCTCCCCCACTCTGACACTGCTCAGCTCCTGACTCCTGGGGGGAGCTGAGAGCTGAGCAGCACTGGAACCGGGGACAGATAGCTCTCTCTTCATAGCTCTCTCATCCCCTCATCAAGCAAACCAAGGGCAGACCTCAGGGCACTGCTGCTGCTCATCCATGGGGCTTTGTCCCAAGCCAGTGCCACTAAGCCAGGCTGCAGTCCGGAGCTCCATGCAGCTGGGAGCTGTCCCCTACTCTGGGACAGCTCCCCCCTCATTCCCTGGAGCCCAGGCCAGACTCCTGTGCCCCTTGCCAGCCCAGGGCTGGCATCGGAGAAGCCTGGAGCTCCCTCTGGCTGCTGCAGGGGGAAGAGCAGGTCAAGGGAGCAGGAGCAGCCTTGGACTCAACTGCTCCTGTTGAGAGTAAATTGGCTTCTGATGTGGGTGCACGTGTAGATTCATTCAAAGTTTACTGCACCTTATTTTAATGCAGAGTAACCTTAAGGAACATTAATTGTGTTTGTAGAGGTACCCAATATAACAACACAATCTTTGCTCCCATTCAGTACTAAACAGCTCTTCTCAGAAAACGTCTAAACAAATAGTTTTGTCTTGCCACCCTTTTTGTCTGCAATATTCATAAAATACTTGCTGATTCCACTACACATTTTGTTGGGATCTTTACAATACCAGTGACCATTTGTGCACTATGCCTCCGTGCCTATCTGAGGACATAGCAGGTGGGGGCGGGGGAGCTGTAGCCACGCTCACCATGCACTTCTTGCCTTTAACATGGCAGATTTAAAACCTGCAGGCCTCAAGCCCTATTCTCTGTGTGATGGCCCCCAAGTCATCTAAAAGATGGACAGGTAGTAGGTGCTTCTTCTGTAGCAGTACTTCCCTATGGTCTCATTCACCTGATCTAACTGAAACTTCTCAGTCTCAGTGCATGAATGGGAAGATGCACTCTTCCAGTCACCAGAAGTGGAATCCATGCTAACATCTCAAAGAAGAACAGTGGTCTTTCAGGATGTTATAGTCAGTGTGGATTCCACAGCTTGCTCCCCTTCCCTATTTTTTGTGTGTCCACAGCTAATGGAAGCTAATGTGGGCTTTGAATTGTGAAGAATTGAGAGAGGGTCAGGCTCATGTTATATGTACAGATCTGACAGACACTGTTTTCAAGAGAACACTCTGGTTTTCTTCATCCCAGGTATATATGCACTGACATTACTTACATTACTTCAGCATTTTGAAGAACCATATTTACTTTGGGGTAAACGTCTGTGCTTGATTCTCTAGAAGAGTCTCTTTAGGTATAAGCAAATTTAGTTCTGTCAAAAGCAACCCAAACCTTAGTAAAAGTTTGAAAAACTTTAACACCTATACTTTTTGTGTCCACTCTTTTTTTTCCCCCCTGGTTAAAGAAAAATATATGCTACTACAAGATTAGACATTTCATGTAGCCTGACTTTGTGAGTTCTACAGGGTAGTACAGATAAATGTGGGGAATCGTATTCATACCAAATCTTTAGAGGCTCAGCCAATCTAAACATGGCAGCCTGTAAATAAATCTGGGGATTTAGTATCACCACTCTCATTAGACACTGAGAAAAAGCAGTGAGATGGTTTAACCCTTTGATTTCTAAACCAAAATATGTGTGTGTGTTTGTGTATATGTGTGTGTACACACACATACACACACAGAGTTGTGAATTAATTTCTCATATATTACCTTGTACTAATTAATTTCTCATATATTACCATTAAATATAGAAAGGGAAAGGATAATTTAAAACAAATGAATAATATGGCCACTCCAGAATACCAGCAACAATATGACTTACTTGGGAGAGGCATGGGATTGAGAAAAGAGAAATAGTAGCAAATATGATTTACTGCTTATAGTTCTCTTAACAAAGTTAAACTGCTAAGGGTTATTGTCACACTTAACATACTTACTTGAAACTCAGGAAGAAGAATGAAAGATTGTTAATACCCAGATCATGGGAAACTAACTACTCAGGAATGAACAGCCTAAGGCAAACATATTCTCTAAAACAATTTAAATAGGAGTTTGAAAAGAGGTTGATTCTAGTTTTCCAGGGAGTAACTTTCAAAAGTGAATGTCTGTGTTTTAGCTCATCTAGCTGGTATGAGAACTAGGAAGCTTACATGCATGTGTTTGCTGTTGTAGTTTTGGACCACTGAAGGCTGCTGTGGCACTTGCCAAGTGGCCTTCTCATCTTTTTCCTCCTGTGGTGGTAATAAGACTTGGAAAACGGAACTGCAAGTGGTTTGGGAGGGCAGCCAGCGCAAAGGAGCAAGATGGGATCTGATGCTGATTCCAGGCTTCCCACTCCAAACCTGCAGCACAGTCATTTAGTCGGTGCCTAATGGGATCTTTATTACCCAGCACCCACCGCTTCCTCCATAAGAGCCTCAGCATACATTGTCTCTCCCATGCTCACTTTCCCCAAGGCACTACTGCTTCTGCCATCTTCTACGCCTTAAGGTACCACGAAGAGTCGTGCTAGACTCCCTTGAGTACCTCTCTACCTACCACATTACGTGAGTCTAAGACAATACTGAATTTAAAATGACCCCCAATAATTAGATTCCATATATGGAAAATTTGTAATAATTTTCCAGGTATAGAATCTGTGTTGGAGGCTTGTCTTGAATTCACTCTCTACCTCTCCCCCAACACATTGCCACAGTAGGGAAAGCAGTGTCTGGGGGATCTGGATGGCTGGGAGGAGTCAGATGGCCCACTTACCCTCCCCCTCCCACATACTTCCCCCTACAGCCTTCCTGGCTCCCTTGCCATGTGCATACCCCCACTCCAAATTCCCCAGTCTCTTTCAACCACCACTTCTCTCAGTTTCTGCTTCTTCTACCTACTCCCCGTTCTCTGCCTCTCTCTTACTGTCATGCGCTGCTTAGGTTCTATTCCTCCATGGAGCACAGCACGTGAAAGCACAGCTCCTGCCAGCCACATTGGCACTGCTGATTGGCCAGGTAGGGTATGGAGTTTTCACGTGCTCCATACTGGTGCAGGAATTCTGCCTGAGCCAGAGCTGAGCTGCGCCTAATAGCAAGTGGTGAGGGAGATGGGGCAGTGGGCAGAAGCTGGAGAGGGTGGAAGAGAGGGCAGGCAGCTGCTCTGAGTCTGACCATGCTGGGGAGGGGCACCTAATCTTAGATTTGAGTAAATATAGTACTGCAGTCAGGACTCACAAGATTTGTACAGCTACATCACCTACCATTGCCTGTCCAGTGTAGGATGGTTTAACCATAAATTTAGAGAGAGGCTTTATTTGCACTTCTTCATTTATTTTGTATGGCAGTTAATGTTCTAGCATCTGCTGTACTTGTATGCTTTTTCCTGTGTGACTTAATTGTTACTAACATGCTAATTCAATTAAGAATATCAGAAATGACTGCTGTAATTTACTGTGAGACAAGGTATTGCCTGATTACATCAGATCATTTATTCTGCCTGCTTGCTAGTCACCTCAACCTGATGTGTGTGACCACCTGGTTACAGTTTGTAGGAAAAGGAGTGAGGAAGCTTGAGGTGTCCATGCTAGAGCTGGCATTGTGTCATAGTTATTGCAGTTTTAAAAGGAAATCTGAAATTGAATGCTTGCCTTGAAAAGCATAAAATGCCCTTAGAAAAACATGTGATTTCAATTGGTAATCATGGGGATTTTCCACCCCTTTCCCCCTACTGCCAAAGCATTAACAAGAGAATGGGCATGTGATTTTGCAACTGTTTTCATTATTGTAGTACAGGAAGCAAGGAAAAGTACATTGTGCCTTAAGGCTTATCTAACATCTCTCCTGTCTATACAGGTGTTCCAAAAAACGATATTGCCAAAGAAATCCTTGCTTCTCTTATATTTCCTGGACCCATCACAGTTACAACAGCTTGCCAACTCTATTAAAATTTCAAGAGAAGCAAGACCCTCCACTCACTCCAGTCACTCTTGAGAAAATGTGGATGTTAATAAATTGTACTGAGAGGAGAGAATGGGAGAGAAATTCATTTTGCTTCTTTAATTCTGAAGGATTTTTTTTGAGCTGCTTCTTTTCTGAATGATTTAGTCCCCTTATGGCAGGCAGATTCTGCGTACCCTGATTGTCCCTTCCACTTTGGATAAGTCAGGCATACTTTAAAGGGATAATTGCTCTCTGTAATGTAAGATATTGGGGAGAAAAGAGAAAAACAGATCATAAGCTGATAAATATTTCTGCCAGATCTCAGTGTCTCCAAATATACATGCTGAACCTTCTCCTAGAGGCAGAGATTGTATCTTCCTCTGTACTCAGAATACTTCTGCTATGTTTTGTGTCCTACATTAGTATAAATGATAGTTAATGTGTGCAGTGGTTAACATGTAAGAAAAAAGGATATAAGATTATTAGAGACCTACTGTATCATCAAATCCAGTTCCCTGTCATCACAGGAAACTGCATCACAAGCACCGTCTTAAAGGTAATTAATCCTTTTCCTTCACTAGTTCCTTTCATTCCAAAACCTCATTCCTCTGATGGATAAAAACCTTCGTGTATGATGATTTGCATTGCCTGTAATAGTCCAGAAAAGATCAAAGAAAAACGAAAGTTAGTCATCCTCAAGGAGCCTAGTCACATGTTGAGAGAGAGTAATAAACTAAAAACTGTTCCAGCTTAGGCACCTTACCTTATAGACCCTCTGCCAGTATAGCTGCGTTAGATTTGGGTCCTTTTTACCTATAATCTTCAATATAGCAATGCCAGTAGCACTTTATAGTGTAAAGCCAACCTCAATCTATGGAAAAAAGGGACTATAAAACAGTTAGGCATAAAATAAAGCAACTAAAATGGTGAAGGTCTTTGAATTTTGCAGAAGCATTTATTAATATACCCTGTGCTATGCTGTAAAGTAACTGCAAGCTGATCTAAAATCTGTTTTCCCAAAGCGGATGTTCTTGGGTAATGATTTCCAAACCCTTTTAGGTCATGTACTCTCTGTTAAGTTTGTTGCATTGTGGTCTGCACCTGTTTTCCTGTCTCAGATAATGAAAAAGTGACATTTTATGTTCCTGTAACCACAGTGTAACCTCTCCAGGAATGCAAGGGATACTTGCTTTTCATTTTTCTCTCTTTTTCAACCATTTGCACTTCCCTGTTATGTTCTTGTGTTTTCCATTCCTTCTCATGCGCTCTAGAAATTTGCATCCCATTTCAATTTGAAAAATATTGTTCTGCAGCTTCTGTGTTGATTTGATTGGCAGGATCTCCCTTGATTCTTTAGTATATTTCAGATTAAAAGCCCAACACATGAAAAAATAGTGAAGTCCTTTTTGAAATTTTCCATCACACTCCCTGAAAGATGGCATTTTTTCATTAAATTAGAGTTTAAGCAGGCTTCTTTGCACAGGTGGAAGCTTCCAATGTGGAAAGGAATGGATGATGTCACAGAACATATCTTGATCCTATCTGGCATTGAACAAAAGAATCAATATCTGAGAACATCATTTCCAATAAAGTCTATTCACTATATTTATTCCTCTGACATCAACTGAGATCCATCAAGAATGAATTTGGTCTTTTGTTCTTCTTAGAAATCAGCTTTTTTAAATACCATGTTTGCTTTAAAGGTTCTCCTTTTTGTATAGCCAGTTAATTTTAAACCAGTTAGGTTAAAGCAGCTAACATGGTGAAACTGTCATATACTTTTAGATGCTACAAAACTCACAACCCTGTGACTATCTGTATATTTAGCTAAAGTAAAATGGGTTCTTCCGAAACAAGGAAATATTTTTTTAAGATGTACAATAATTTTCTTGTGCTTTGCTTTTACTTTGTGTGAATGTATAGAACCAACTGGGTTTTGTCTTTTAAATCTTCCCTGAATAGACCAGAAAAGTAGTCTATCCACAAGCAATGTTTTAACTGGCTTTCTCCTGAAAACTAAAACATCACTCACTACCTAACTGTTAATTAAACCAGTCCTCTATATCATCTTGTGCATCCTTCTCTAACTGAGGATGGCGGTAGAAGTAGTCAGCAGATTATCAAATAGCAGATGTAGCTTTTTTGAGAAATTCAAGGAAGGGCCCTACTACAGACTTCATAAACACCATTCTTGCAAGATAAATAATGTTTTAGATATCCACGGGTAAAGACTCCAAGGAGCTTCAAGAACCTACCACAAATTCTCATTTGTGCAAAATATAACTGTCACAGGTTGCCAGCCTGACAGTGTTTTTTGCAGAAATTAAAATTACCTGATGGAGCCTCTTTGGAGATATGGCCTCAGTACAATGTACTCTTCGAGACTCATTCACCTAAAACTTCAAATGTGGAGATTCTATATTTATTTGAATACAAGACATGTTTGGTTTTTTTTCCCTGATCATCATGAAAAAAAAAAAAAGCCCCTCATCTCATATTTGCATACACTGAAACTCATTTAATGCATTGTCCATCATTACACTGCTGCCAAAACAGCATGTGCTTAGTAATAGAAACCAATTATAAAGTTGCGTTAACGCAGCTAACACTTAACACGACTATAAAACGCATGGTCCAGATCAGACAAGCATGCTGATGGGAACCTACCACAAGGATAGGTTAGTGCAGCTCATCTGAAGAAGATACATGGTAAAACCAATTGTACTCAGTCTCCCTCAGCGCTGACTCTTTTTTAGGTCATGGTGAGATACTACACTGAATACATTTCAAATCCCTCTTCACTTCCTCTATCTCAACCCGTCACGTGATTAGTGTGGCCCCACCCTCCATAAAGTAGATCTGGACCAAGTTGCCCTGTGCCTCATCTGCATATAAATATTTGGAGGATCCCAGGAATTATGATGGAGCACCCATTTCTTGTCATGAGTGGAAGCTAATTAGTACATGGATCTTTTGCAAGGAGTTTCTGGAGTATACATGCATACTGAGCAGTGCTGAGCTGTGGGGTCACCATGACATGAAATGCTGTTGACTCTGCTGGGGCCCAGCCCAGTAATTTGTATGGTAGATCCTGAGTCTTTTGGCTTTGGACTAATGTCAAACAAAGTTTGTGTTATATATAAGCAGGTACAAAAGTACTGCTTAGAAATGTGTTTATGGAATACCTATGTTAAACCTTGCAGCAGTTTCAAAAAAAGGTAAAATGCATCAATCCTGGATGTGCCAAGTCTATGTGTACCTATAGTAATTTTATGCAAATTACTATATGTATGTTTATTTCAAAGTCATTGTTTTCAAATTTGTCCCTCACCTCACTTCTATGTGCTCAGGGAGAGCACGGTTTGACAGTGTGGGGGAGTGGGGAACAGAGGGCAGGGGAGCTACCTGACCCTTCCCCTGGCTTATTTTCCTTGCTGTAGGACGGAGAAGGGGACAAATTCAAGGTAAACCTCCAATAATTACAATTTATATCTAGAAAATTCTAACAAATTTATATATTTTCTGTATATAGACTCTAATTATTGGGGGTGGTCATCTTATATTCAGGTCATCTTACATTTGAGTAAATATGGTAAGTGAACTCCCTCTTACAGAATTGATGATGTGAGTATAATATACAGTGGAGCAATTGATATAAGTATGTAAAATCATTTCAAAACTCTGACTTGTTAAAATGAAGTTAAGATTGCTTAAATATCAATTAGTGCATATAAAGGAGGGACAATAATTATAATTAAAAATGTAAGGAGCTGCCATCTAGGTCCATCTAGCCCAGGATCCTGTCTCTCACAGTGGCAGGGAACAGATGCTGATGTGAAAACAGGGCACGTGCAGAATTTTCTACTCCCTGCTCCTCTCTCATTGTAGCTTCCAGCATTCAGAGGCTTGAGAAGTCCTGGTTCAGAGGGTCCACCCCTATCTTTCATATTCAGTATCTACTGATTACCTTTGCAGTGGTATACCTTGGGTGAGGCAACCTTGGCAGTCACCCTGGGCACTGACTCAGGGAGAATGAGGAAATGGCTGATGCCTCAACCAAATATCATGCTGGTAGCTTGGCAACAACTGGAAGTCACAAATACCTTTGTGTGGCAACTGCTCTGAGCACCCAGCTGCGTTATTACACCTCTACCCAAGTTCTTTGTTTCTGTGTTCATATGTAACATAACAAGATAACATATTCAAAGCCCAAAAATGTAAAGTTAAACCTACACTTAAAAGAAGCATAGAAATACAGACTTAAGGCAGGCAGTGTATTCTACCCTAAATTGGCAAAGAGAAGTGTATGTCTGCATAACTTAGGCCCAAGTCCTCACTTTGTTACATCAATTTGATTTTTAATTACAGTGCCTCCAGTGAAATCAATATACGTATATCTATACACAATCATAATTATATAAGATATATCATTATTTATACAGTTATACTTTATTTATGTTGAGTTATGATATATATAGTTCAGTATGAATAGAACAACAAAGTAGAAAAGTGGGTGTCTTAAATTTTAACAGTCCACATAAGGTACAGTAATCATCATTAAAAAGTCATCAGTTTCCAATGTTGCCATGTGTTGATATTTGAAATAAAAGTGTTTTAGTTCCGTATTACAAACATAGAATGATTATCAGTATATTACGTATTGCCTGTACATTCTTATAGCATCACCTACCCCCAGTTATTCATACATGAGTGTAACTTGAGATATGTGTATTTAACTTTTCTTGTTATTTTTCAGAAACTTACTGGGAGGCTAGTTTTTTCTTGAGATATGTGAAAGAGACTCCAGAGTAGGGAAGTATTGGAAACTAGAAACTGTTATGCCTTTGTAGACTCTTTTTGACTATTTGCTGTTCCTATTAGGGCAGGATTATCAGGTGTTTATCAAAGCAGCTCACTGATTTCAGCTTTCCTGTGCATGATATGTTAGTATTTCTGTTCCATTGTTGAGATTTTATCTGGCACTCACAAATATTTGCCTTTGATTAGTGGATATTCATTCTACATTTTAGGAGCCATTGCCTAGGTCAGCCTTAAATCTGTGGATTTTTTTTCAGTTAAAAAACCCCACAAGACCAAGAGCAATGTTTTTATTTCCAACATGATTATTGTTACCAGACTAAGGCCAGGATTCAAACAAGTTCTTTACATGCATATGTGCATCACTTAAGTATAAGGCTCCTTGTCCCGGAAGGTGAATCGGTATGTCCAAGAAAAGTCATCTAGAATCTTGTACAGGTAAGGTTGCTATTTCAGAGGCATCTACATACTCCTCAGGTTTAAGAGCCTGTGGTCTATGCAAAGAATGGGGAGCAAGACTTACTCCTTCAAAAGGGTATTTCAGAAATTTTAGAGGTGTCTAGTGATAGTCGAACTCACTGAGGCTAGGGTAGGCTATTTGAGCTTTTTTTTTTAAACTGAGGCTTCCTGTTGGAACTGGTATGCAATACCAACCTCAGGAGTATTTAGTTTCCTGCCTTAGTTACCCTTGAATTTTGGAACATCCTAATTGTGCCAAAACTGCTGCTAAGGGAGGAAGTTATCATCTTCATCTGAAATATAAATGGTCTATATAATAGCCGGCTTACCCTCTGCCCACCAAAATGTCCTTTGGATCTGTTTTGATTCTTTTTTACGTTGCCATGCTACCTTGTTTATAAGGATATTAATTCCTCTTTTATGCAAGGTGAAAGTTATTCCAAATACATGGGCTATCTGTTCCCTTTTAAATGCAATTCATCAGTTTCTTTTGATATAAGGTTCACGAAGCATTGTTAGTCATACTTTCTCTTCCTTTAAATTAAATAACTTCTTTCTTCATATTTTTAAGTTAGGTTTAGTTCTTTAACTTTGCAAGAGAACAAAACTTTGTTTTTTCTTCTTTCACTTTTAAAATACTCATTATTGTTTTTACTATATAGCGTCTTTCCCACTACTGTGTGTGTGTGTGTGTGCGCGCGCGCACACGCACGCGTGTGCGTGAATAAAAATATATGGCATATGTTTATGAACTTCTTTACAATTAGTTTTACTATCCTCCTTACTTATAACATAGAAACTTAAAAAGTATGTTCTAAGGATGCTAAGTTTCATTTCTTCCTAGGACCTTTATTGATAGATTCCAAACTTAGTTCCTGTACTGTTCCTGGTTGAAAATTATTTCTTAACAATGTTCCTAATAGATTAAATATAAAACAATTCTATATATGTCTGCCACTCAGGCAAAAACTAATGTATTTAATCATATTCAAGAGTCATCCCTTCCCTGCTACTTAATGAGCCCTAAATTGAGAGATGCTTCACTTGAATCTAGCCCATTTCCTAAAGCTTCTTGCTCTGTTGCATATGGTTTCAGTGCTGAGGTCAGATCTTTATGATTTCCTTTGCTTTCTAGAAGGTCAAATAGTAGAATTCCTGCCTCCCACATTTGGAATGGCTGACAAAGTTCTGTAATTCAACCCTTAGCTGTGAACTGCCACAAATACATTTTGATAGAAAGATTACCTTCGACTCATTTTTTTCAACTTTCTGACTGTGGTAAGATGCAAAGCTTGGTGTATCTAGTTTTGTAGCCATACTGCCTAAGTACAGACATTCAGGGAGGTTAATCAGGTTCACAATGGCCACCTGATTTAAACTTAGCTCTTCCTGGTGCCAGCCTTACACTTACAGACCCAGTCTCAGTGACTGGAAATCAATCTAAACTAGGAGCTATACAGAAGGTTAATGCACACAAACTGTTCTAAAAATTGTGGAACCCAGTTTAAAATAAACCTGGATCTATGTGATTTCAGACCTACTTGATTTAGGTCAAACTGGTTCATAGAACTTCTGTATGCTTTACCTGCACAGCTCCAGGGCTCACTCAGCTGCTGGCCCCAGCCTCAGGGCTGCACTTTTCAGTCTCCCCACCCTGCTTCCCCTTCTCCCCCCAAACCAACCAGCCCCTCACCCCCAATACAGCAAGGTGCTCCAGGTACCACTGCTGCTGGAGCCCAGCAAATAAGTCCCACTAGGGGGAAGGGTGGCAGGGACGGGGCTATAGGTTTACTGTGGGTCATAGGGTGACAGGGCTTAAAACAGCCCCTGGTCTCTGAAGACCCCGCAAACCCCTCTGATCCCACCAGACCCTCCTGGACCCTGGGAACACTCCATGGATCACACCTGCTTCCCCCCATCCCCCAATTGTTCCTGCAGATGGTACCTGGCCTCCCCTACCCCACACAAGTTGCACCTGCCCCTCACACCCCTTGCGGTCATACCTGCCGTGCCCACCCCACCCACAGGTTGTGCCTGCCCTGCTATTCCCTGGCAGATCCCTGATCCCCCCCACCAGCCTGCTTGCCTCCCCACCCCCCCCCAGTCCCTGCTATGCCAGCATACCTGGTATCAGGCAGTTATTCTGAATCAATTTAACCTCCACCTAATGCCCCCGATTGTCTGTACTAAGACATTATGATGGAACATGATTTAACTGGATTACTTCTGTGGTTAATATCCCACTCTGATGTGTCATTTCTGTAGTGTCTGTTTTATATCATACCCAGACTCAAAACTTTCTGGATGAGTTTCAGTTATTGTTTTTGCCTTCAGTACCCTGTGGCAGTCCTAGAATGAGTAAAGTTCTGGACCTCAGAGTACTTCATCCTTTAAAACCAAGTAGATAGCCTAGAACAGAGGAAGAGAGCGAGCAGGGACATGTAGTGTGTTTTCACTGATGGCCATCTGAAATACATATTGCCAACACACATTTACATTCTAGTGAGGTTTCTACTGTGCTGATTTACAGCTCAGTAAATATTGGATACTGCCTTTATTACAACTGAAATGAGGGAGATGCAATAAAGTGGGAAAAATGAATCCTTACATGAGTTGTGATACTTAAATTCATTAAAACATATGCTAAGTAGTATTTACAGTTTACTCTGTTTCTTTCCATTACTATTTGTTCTATTAGAATTAGATTGAAGGGGATAAAATACTGCTTACAAGTAGTATGTAAATTAACAGAAATGAGTCCCAGATAATACATACACTTGAATTTCCTCTGTCTGCTAAAACCTTTTTAAAAAAAAGTGTTTTAATCCTTAACATCTTGCATTGGTCTATCTGTCTCTTTTGTCAAACTGAATTAAGATTCCAAGAGCTTACTGACGAGTCTGAATTGTGTAACATATTTTAGCATTTTGGTTTTTGTGTTGGAGTCGATTAATTCGTGAACTATGTGAAATATAAAATTGTAAGCAAAGTCTCCCTAGTAAGGTATCTGATTTTTTCACAAGGGAAAAAACAACCCCCTCTCCCCACAAAAACCCAGCCTTTTCACTTGTGCCATACTTTTCATTTACATAATTACAGAGGAGTATAACAAGAAGGTAAATGCCTTTATTATTATAGGGTATGTGCAGCTGTTACAATTAGATCGACTTAACTAAGTCAATCTACGTGCCTGTCTGTACATGTATTTGGAGAGTTTAGATCAGACAAAAAATGTCTGACCCGATCTAACTTAGTTCACCTAAGCAGGTGCACTACATAAATCAGGCTAACCCATGCCTGATATAATTTAACATATGTACACATTTGGAGCACAGTCCTGGGGCTGGGAAAGCCCAGCTACTTGCCCCTGCCCTGGGACTGCCTTTTTCCTAACCCCTCTACCCCATCCTGACCATGCTATTTTTAGTCCTCCAACCCTCTCCACCCCAACCTGCCAAACCCCCTGATTTTGCCTCTCCCCCTGCTATAAGTTTGTGTAGATTTCCCGGCAAAGCTCCCAGTACTAGCAAGTGTGTGCACAAGCAGGGACCCAAGTCACAATCAGGCAGTTTAAAGTAAGCTACGTGATCACGTATTGGGTCTTGCAAATGTGTACCTGTGCCCATAGTCTATATATGCCCTATGTTATATATACACCCAAATTATATTGTATAATTTGGCTTATTACATTCTGAATTGTCACATTAAATTTAGAAGACTGAATTTTTTATTCATGTATCATTTAATAATATGATGCCATGCATATAACCTGTCAAGAAATAATAATTTTGCAAGTAATTAAACAGTCAGGAGATATCCTCTTATTGAATAGTAGTTACGTATGATTTCTACTTTGCAGTGTTCATTATTAGCTCTGTTTCTTTCTTTGTTTTTTTAACAAATTGGGCTTAATCTGTATTGTTGAATGAATATGCTGTCATGCTTTGCTGCATTCCCTACCACACAGTTATAATCTTCTGATAACAGGTTCCCTGCAAAATGCCAAGTAATCAATCAGATAAGCATTAGGAATGTTTGAGCATTAGGAAACTCAATTAACTATTTTCAGTTGCTAGAAACTCAGTCCCCCTAATCTCCTTTCTCAGGCCTTCACTTTTTTCAGCAGTCCTAACTCTGTCCCCACGCTCAGCTGCTCTTCCAGTTGTGGAAATCCATCAGAAGATGATGTGGTACAGATGGAGGGAAAGAGGAAAATTGTTGTTTTGGAGAGGAGAGAAAGGGAGGCATTTTTGGATGTAACTGTGTAAAAAGTAGAACAACCTAAAAGGAAGATGGAGGATGAGGAGTCCACATTTGAACTGAAACTAGAGATGGGGTTGGAAGGGAAGGAGGGACTCAGCACAGTGGATAAGAAAGTATCTTTTGGAGGAGTAGCCTGTCTCTAGTGTCTGTTATGAGAATTCATTCTTTAAAGCCTGCCTAGTCTGCAGTTGGTGGTACAAGAAAATCTAGAAATTGCCAGAGCTGTTCCAGAGCACGCAGGGCTCCAACCACATTAGTGCTATGATGCCGTAAATAGTTTTTCACAGCTTTACTTGCAGACACTTCAGTGATGTTGATGCATCCCTAGGTCAGTAGCATAACTAAGGCAGGGCAACTGGGCAGCACTCTCTGCTGACTTGTATGGGAAGGGAGTGGAACAATAATAGCTGCTGACAACTATATTGGTGACACCAGCAGCTGAAAGTCACCACTGCCCCCATGTGTTGTCACTGCCCTGGGCATCCAGCTGCCCTGTTATCCATAGATTCATAGACATTAGGGCTGGAAGGGACCTTTTAAGATCATCGGGTCCAGTCCTGTGCCCAAGGGGCAGGAAGCCAGCTAGGGTCAAAGGATCCCAGAAAGATAAATGTTCAAATATTTCTTGAAAGTGTTCAGAGTAGGTACTTGCACCACCTCTGGGGGGAGTTTGTTCCAGGCCTTGGGGGCTCAGGCGGTAAAGACATTTTTTCTTATGTCCAGCCTGAAACGGTCTTACAAGAGTTTGTGACCATTGGATCTTGTCATCCCCTGGGGTGCTCTGGTGAACAGGTGTTCCCCCAGTTCCTTATGCACACACCTTATGTATTTATTGGCTGCCACCAAGTCACCCCTGAGCCTGCACTTCTTCAGGCTGAAAAGTC
The DNA here is from genome assembly GCF_030867095.1 of Alligator mississippiensis. Lineage (NCBI taxonomy): Eukaryota > Metazoa > Chordata > Crocodylia > Alligatoridae > Alligator > Alligator mississippiensis. The sequence goes on along the minus strand of NC_081828.1, from coordinate 95,189,722 downwards.
CCATAGCTCACAGCCTCTCTTCATAAGGCCTGTTCTCTTGCTCTCTGATCATGCATGTGGATCTCCTCTGGACTCTTTCAAGCTTCTCCATGTCCTTCCTAAACGATGGAGCCCAGCACTGGATGCAGTACTCCAGCTGCAGCCTCATCAAGGCCGCTTACAGTGGGAAATTGACATTCTGAGTCTTGCTCACAATGCATCAGTAGATGCAAGCCAGAGTTTTGTTCACTTTGCCAGCTGCGGTATTGCATTGGTGGCTTATATTCATCTTGTGGTCAATCATGACCCCCAAGTCCCTTTTGGTCATGGTGCTAGCAAGTGTAGCATTGCAAAGCCTATAAGTGTCATATGGGTTTTTATTCCCGAGGTGGAGCACCTGGCATTTCTCCTCAGGGAATCCCATCAGGCTTTCATCCGCCCACCTTGCAAGCCTATTGAGGTTGGCCTGGATCACCAGCCTATCCTCAAGTGTGGACACTCTTCCCCAAAGTTTGGTGTTGTCAGCAAACTTAGCCAGTCCACTTTTGACACTAGAGTCCAAACCCTTTATGAAGACATTAAAAAGTACAGGTCTGAGAATGGAGCCTTGGGGGATGCCACTAGTCACCAAGTCCCATATTGATTAGGTTCCGTAAACTACCACTCCCTGGGTCGGACCTTGGAGCCAGTCCCCAGCCATTGGGCTGTGGAGTAGTCGAGGCTGCAATTGCCCAATTTTTCTATGAGGACATAATGGGACACCAGGTCAAAGGCTTTTTTAAAGTCCAAATATATGACATCAACCTCTTCCCTTTTGTCCAGGTGATACGTCACCTAGTCGTAGAAGGAAATGATATTGGTCATGCAAGACCTACCCACAACAAACCCGTACTGGCTATCCCTCAGAATGTTGCCTTCTATTAGCCTGTGAAGAATGGTTTCTTTGATAATTTTTCCCAAAATCTTCCCAGGGATTGAGGTAAAACTGATTGGCCTGTAGTTATCCCTTTGTCCTAGGTCATGTCTAATCCCTTTAAAGAGTCAAGTTTTATTTTTGATGCACCCATATTTTGTAAGATAGTGCCTTCTATTTTGTTATTCCTGCGTAATGATAATTGTTGGTTTGTTGACATATGATCCCACTGAAATCCTTGCTGAGACCCCTCCCTGCCACTTACCTGGTCCTTATAGATTTCATAGATTTCATAGACATTAGGGCTGGAAGGGAAGATCATCAAGTCCAGCTCCCTGCCCCAGGGGCAGGAAGTCAGCTGGGGTCATAGGATCCCAGCAAGATAAGCATCCAAATTTCTCTTGAACATGTTCAATGTAGGTGCATGAAGCACCTCCGGTGGCAGGCTATTCCAGACCTTGGGGGCTCGGACAGTGAAGAAATTCTTCCTTATGTCCAGCTGAAATGGTCTTGCTGGAGTTTATAACTGTTCGACCTTGTCATCTCTTGGGGCGCTTTGGTGAACACCCCTGATAAACTTATAGGTGGCCATCGGATTACGCCTGAGCCTGTGCTTTTCCAGGCTAAAGAGTCCCATACCTCTCAGCCTGTCATTGTAAGGTCTGTTTTCCTGATCTCTGATCATGCACATGGCCCTTCTCTGGACTCTTTCAAGTTTCTCCACATCCTTTTGGAATTGAGGGGCCCAAAACTGGACACAGTACTCCAGCTGTAGCCTCACCAAGGCCGAGTACAATGGGAGAATGATGTCCTGCTTGAGAAGCATGTATGGATGCAAGCCAGTGTTTTGCTTGCTTTACTGGCTGCCGCATCACATTAAAGGCTCGTGTTCATCTTGTGGTCAGTCATGACCCCCAAGTCCCTTTCATCTGTAGTGCTAGCCAGCATAGCACTGGCAAGCCTATAAGAATGCTGCAGGTTTTTCCTCCCAAGGTGGAGAACCTTGCATTTTTCAGTGTTAAACATCATCAAGTTCTCATCCACCCATTTCTTGAGCCTGTCAAGGTCAGCCTGGATCGCCCTCCTGTCTTCAGGTGTGGATGCTTTACCCCAGAGTTTGGTATCATTGGCGAACTTGGCCAGTCCACTTCTGACTCCAATGTCCACATCATTAATGAAGATGTTGAACAATATAGGTCAAAGGAAAGAGCCTTGAGGGACCCCACTGATCACAGGGCACCATGACGATTGACTTCCGTCAACCACCACTCTCTGGGTCTGACCACAGAGCCAATTCCCCAGCCAGTGGATCATGGTGGACCCGAAGCCACAGTTGGCCAGTTTTGCCAGAAGGTGATCATGGGATACTAGATCGAAGGCTTTTTTGAAGTCAAGATATATGACATCAATCTCCTCTCCCATGTCCAGGTAATAGGTCACCTGGTCATAAAAGGAGATAAGATTGGTCAAGCAAGACTTACTTGCAACAAACCCATGCTGCCTATCCCTCAGGATGTTGTCGTCAGCCATTCTGTTGAGAATGGCCTCTTTAATATTCATTTCTAAAACCTTTTGCGGGATAGATGTCAGGCTGATGGGCCTGTAGTTTGCCAGAACCACTTTCCTCGCTTTCTTGAAGATAGGCACCACATTGGCCTTCTTCCAATCTACAGGCACTTCACCAGAGTGCCAGGAGTTCTCGAAGATCCATGCTAGGGGGTGGGCTATGATGTTAGCCAGCTCCTTGAGTACCCTGGGGTGTAGATTGTCAGGGCCAGCTGACTTGAAGGTGTCCAACCTCTCAAGATGTTCCTTCATGATGTCAGCATTGATGGAGGGCAAGGAATCTCCCTCACCCAGGCCTCCCTCACACAGGTTCCCCTATCCCTTAGTGGGCAGGGATGTCCTGTGGGACTGATGAAAGACCAATGCAAAGTACCCATTTAATGGTTGGCTTTTTCCTGGGCATCAGTTGTCAGTTGTCCCATTTGGTGTAGCAGGGGTCGAATGTTGCCCTTGCTTTTCCTCTGGCTCTCCACATATCTAAAAAAGGACTTTTTATTGTCCTTGATACTTGTAGCTAGTTGGAGTTCCATCTCAGCCTTGGCTTTCCTGGTTCGCTCCCTGCAGGACTGGACCAGTGCGAAATATTCCTCCCTGGAGGTGGATCCCATCCTCCATCCTTTGTAGGCCTTTCTTTTTAGCCACAGGAGGTCTGCTAGTTCCCTGGAGAGCCAAGGAGGCTGCTGTGCCCTTTTGCTGTCTTTCCTCTAAGACAGAATAGCATTAGCTTGTGCATTGAGGATTGCTCCCTTGAGGAGCAACCACTCTTCCTGAGCTCCCCTCCCCTTGGGGTAATGATCCCTTAGGGCCTCACCGACAAGCCTCCTGAGCTTGTCAAAGTCAACTTTCCTGAAGTCAAG